>NW_024040374.1:35179863-35228397 GCF_014851395.1 Micropterus salmoides
TGCTCAGTGGTCCAAAGTCCTCTTTTCTGGTGAAAGTAAATTCTGCATTTCATTTGGAATCCAAGGTCCCAGAGTCTGGAGGACGAGTGGAAAGTCACACAACCCAAGTTGCTTGAAGTCCAGTGTGAAGTTTCCACAATCAGTGTTGATTTGGGATGCCATGTCCTCTGCTGGTGTCCAGAGTTGAGGCAGCGTCTGCCAGGAGATTTTAGAGTACTTCCTGCTTCCATCTGCTGACATGCTTTATGGAGATGCTTATTTCCTTTTCCTGTGGTACCTGCCCACAGTGCCAAAACCACTAGGAACTGGTTCGCTGACGTGGTACTGTGATTGGCCAGCCAACTCACCTGAACTGAACCCCATAGAGAATCTATGGGTAGTTTTCAAGGGGAAAATGAGAGACCAGAACCATTAATACAGATGAGCTGAAGGCCACTATCAAAGCAACCTTGGCTTCCATAACACCTCAGCAGCCACAAGCTGATTGCCTCCATGCCACACCGCACTGATAGAGTGATTTGTGCAAAAGGAGCCCCGACCAAGCACTGAGTGCAGAAATTAACCTTTTTCAGAACTTTTCTACTTTTCAGAAGGTTTTATACATTCTTTATTCTAATATTTTGAGAGATTCATTTTTGATTTCCAATAGCCGTAAACTGTAATCATCAAGATTAAAACAAAAAAGGCCTGAAATATTTACCTTTATTTGTAAAAAATCTAGAATTTATGGAAGTTTTTGACTTAAATTACGGGAAACAATTAATTGCACCTGCATATTATTTTAAAGAAGAATAAATTCAGAACATGATTAGAATGAAATCTTTTAAATATAGCTAATGTTGTTTCTAATGCAGCAACAGTAATTGTAGTTGTCATCACCTTAAATTATCTTCACCGGGTCACTTCTCCAGCGCAGTGTGTGTGTGTGTGTGTGTGTGTGTGTGTGTGTGTGTGTGTGTGTGTGTGTGTGTGTGCGCGCGTGCAGGAGCTCACAGAGAGAAGGATTTCTATGATTTCAACACAGATTTGTTGTTAAACAAAATGTTCAGTCACTTTGCTGGTTGTTCCAACATATTCAGAATTGCGCTTGTTCTTAACAGGTGGTCATTATTATGGTTTGTATTTGTATGTTTTTCTCTGTGAAACAAAACAGGGTTAACAATGTTATTTATAACATTCTGTCTCAGTCCTGGAACCCAAACCATTTTCTGATGCTTCACCAATATATATTGAAAGAATATCATAAACATGCACGACTAAATGGACTGTACTTGTTTAGTGCCTTTCTAGTCTTCCAACCACATGTCACATTCACACTGATGGCAGGGGCTGGGGTGCCAACTGCTCATCAGAAACAGAAAGTAATCACTCACACACTGATGGCATTGGGAGCTATTTGGAGTTTTGTTTGTTTCCCAACAACACATACAGACTGTAAGAGCCAGGGACTGAACCATCAACCTTCTGATCACTAGGAAATCCACTCCACCTCCTGAGCCACAGACCTAGTAGACTATGACTAATGGCTTGAACTACTAGTCGACTAGGAAAATCTTTAGTCAGGGGCAGACCTACTAACTACCCACATATCCCTCCTACTGATATACATGTGTCTTTTTGAATGAATAAAAAGTTTATATGCAGTGTGGACATCAAGTCACATGACCGCAGTAGAGCCAATCCTCTAATCAGTGTTTTCAACTGATGATTTGACACTACTGTCTATCTGTACATGCCCATTTTAAAGTTTTAATTTGGAAATTAGTCTCAAAAAGGAAGTACTGGACTCCTCTGAAGGTCATGTGTTTGCAGCCAGACCCATCCGCCTGCTTGTGCCATGATGTAAACCTCAGTCCAAATAATCACAAGGAACCAGATGAGCACATGTGAGAACCTCTTAGGCTCACACAGCGAAACACCCAGCCAGCCAGCCAGGGCTCACTTCCACATGGAAATCATACACCGCTCCATCATGGTATGACAACAGGCCAAAACACACAGACTCAGCCTCTCAAACACAACTGCATGCATACATTTTCATGTAAAATCTAATACTTTCAGCATGTTGAGTACAGCTTTCACTGCTAGCTGAGAGAGCACAAACAACAAACACCACAGATCCACTGTTTGCTGTTCATGTCCCAATTAAAGGATCAGATGGCCTTAGTGTAGTCCAAAAAGTAACTGGGAGAGAAAGAGCAAACATTGCTGCACTGCTGTGTGGGGAGACTATGTGTTGAATGTGTATTCAGTTATAGCTACAGCACAACCTGCACAGACACAGGTAACTCCAGCACACATGCACACATGGGCAATTACTGAGCCATGAATCAGTGTGTTTGGAGAAGGAGAAGACAGGAGTGACAAGATGGAGATGAAAGTGGATGAGTCATTAGAGACATGACATGAGAAGGGTGGAGGAAATGGAGGAAGAAGACAAACCTTCAGCAGAGCAGTGTCAGAGCTCGAGAGCTGCTGCTTTTCATCTGGTGAGCAACTGTTGAAGCATGTAGAAAAATGCTATCTAATGCTATGTATTATCAAAGGGATAGCAGATGCACAGCGCTGACTATGGTAGTAACTTCTTGATGATAGGATCAAGAGGAATGTTCTGTTAGTGAAGAAATATAGACCAGGACTTTCTCTGTCAGGCAGCATCAGTCGTGTGCCACAGCTCCAACACTGCCACTTCTGCAAGGAAAAATAGACAAAATGGGAAGTATAATTATTATGTAGCTGCACGTATGATTGTAGACATAAATCCTGAAGATGTAGTTTAAACTGAAAATGGGACATCAAGACCAAGACATGAGACGCTCTGGTGAGATTGAGGGCGGTAAAGTGTAATAAGCCTTAACCCAATCTTTTGTACAAAACTGCAACAGGTCAGGCCTCTCTATTAAAGGAACAGTCTGACATTTTGTTCATGTTATCCACGCTGACAGGAAGGATATCAGTGTAATCCCTGTGCATCAAGAACAGAGACAAGTGTAGATGAGAATGCAAAATACAGGGGGTCTCTGAACGCTTAAAGGAAATTCTTCTTATTAGCATTTTCTCCATTTTGACTATGGTAAAAGGATCAAACAGTTGCCACCCTTAGATGTAGTGATTTGGGAAACCTGACCTCAGGCCAACTAAGTATGCAGGAGAAAGCACACATATTCTAAAACTCTGTGAATAAACTTAAATTTTGCATAAATCATGTCTAATACTGGTCTCTGAGTACAACTGAAAGTAAACACAGCTTGTTTGGTTAGCCAGCAAAGTTTCCCTAGGATGTAGTGGGTCTCTATGCATTTAGCTACAGTACAATAACTAATCTCATGGCCACCAAAGGGAGGACTCAAATGTCTACAACAGAGAAGTGAAAAGTTAGTATGACCCATAGTAAGAAAGGCTGCAATTATGCGAATAAGATCCAGGTGGATGAATAGCACAATTTCCCTTTATTTTAACATCAAGTAACTGGAGCAAATCCCAAAATTTAATTTTAGGACGTCTTGGCAGTGAGAAGAAAGCCCGGAAAATGTGACTGACAGTGAACAGACAGCTAACGCAGGTCTTGCTAATGCCACAACTGCTGGCATAGATTCTAGTGCAGTTGGCTATAGTTCTGCAAACTAAAAATAATACTGAAATAAATAAATAAGATTTTGAAAAGTCTCATTTAAATATGTAAAGTTCAACAAACCAATATAATACATTTAAAGGGGCATTATGTAGTTTCCAGCGGCCACTAGCAGTGCGGTTCTTAGATTGCAACCAGGCGTGTGCTCGTACGCGTGCTCGCTTGAAGTCATGAGTGAGCATAATCCGAAACAACCAGTTTCATACTGAAAAACCACAATAAACGCAGGAACACCAGCATGCAGGCTGTGGCTTTTCACTCAGACATGTTCAGGCTCTGTTACTTCAACGTTCCCGTATCAGAGGCAGATCAACACCGGCTCTGTAACGTTACTTCATTCAGCGCAGCGTGACAGAGAGGCAGAGTGACAGCGGCTATCTGAGAGAACAGACAGAGCTGGAAACTCAGGTATACTCCCACTGCAACGTTACAGTAATAGTTTTATCAGCTGCATGCAGCTCTAATCCATGCTCGTTACATGATAACGTTTCATTTACTGAATTTAGCCGACATGCTACATCGTTAGCTCACCTGCTGCTTTCAGTAACTGTCTTTACTATCTGTGAATCTGTCTCCGGAAGCTCAGCAATGTCAGCACAGCTACATGTACTGGATGATAATGAAACGGTTAGTGAGCTGGACTAAATATTATAAAGAGATTGTGTCCCTCTTTATAACAGTTAGACCGCAGTCAGGAACTTTACTGTAACTAGAGATAGTGGATGGCTCTTCCTTCCTCTGGTTTGTTGTCACCGTTTTGTTGCAGTGTTTTATGTTATGTGGGTCACGTTAGTTACAGCGACTGAGGTGTAGAAGCTGTGTACCTGAGTAACATTATTGGTAAAACCCAACTGTATATAAAAAACACAATAAACTTAAACTGAACGTTACGAAGCAAACAGCGGCAGGTCCGAGCTACTGTAGCATTAGCTGGCTGCATCACTATAACGTTAGTAAACAAATCGCTCCATATTTGCTTTTTATCATTAAATCCTTTCTTGCAGGCTAAATCAACAGTGGTACACATGATAGTAACATGGGTGGTGTTAGTTGCTAAAGTAATGTGGAAAGCTAACGTTATATAACTTTGCACCGGATAACATATGCAACTGCTCGGCGTTAGCTGTCACGCTAACATGACTTTCTCTGTGTTTCTCCAGCTTTACTAATGCTCACTTTGTTCTTACTCGACATCATCTGAACCTGTTTGGTCTGATGGGCTTCAGCACATAAACCTTTATTGTTGTTTCGGATCCTTACGTGGAGCCTGTGTTTTGCTGTGAGCTGGTTGTTTTTTTGGTGTTAGTGGACTGCATGTCGTTGGCTGCCGTGTTGTTGCTGTAGCACGAGAGAGGCTCGGGAGCGCTCACAGGGCTGAATCCGACCCGGAGATCTCTCATTAAAAGCAGAATAGTGGCTGATGCAAGCAACAGACAAAACAGGCGTGTGCTTCATTTCTAAGTGAGTTTTTAGCCCATTGACAATAAGGCAATGACAATTTGATTGTATTACAATTACATTGTATTTATTGCCCTATACTTATTTTTAGACATCGATTCCAAAAGAAACAGCAGTTGAGTTCCATAATGTGTACTATACACTCAAAAGCCAACAGGAGCCGCACCAAGATATTATCATCCATTGTTTAACATAGTTATGACTCGTGGTAAGATCGAACATGTATTTTCCCAAAGTGACAGTGGTTTCTCCAGTCTGATAAGAGCTGATCACCACAGGGACGTCAGCCCACTGATAGCTGTAAAGCTGCTTGTTACAGTAAGGTGGTATCACTGGGTCAAAAAGTGATGTCTGAATCATCCTCTGCAGCACCATCAAGAGAACACTGACCTCAGTTGTCAATCATATCACTCACTGCAAGTGCTTAACCTCTCTATGTCATGAGAAATGAATCAGTGAATGGTTTGTGGATTCAGTTCCCACGTAGTAAATGATGTCATGCTAAAAGACTTGGCGCTACCTGGATTTGGAAGTGAAACCCACAGAACAAGGAGTCTGACAGTCAGTACGTCCAGTCAGTCAGTCTGTCATACTGATTACCAACCATTAGAAGTATTCAGATGAACACACTTTACTAATATACTCACATACAAACAGCATCATCCTGGAAAACAATACCACTAAGTGACTCCCTGAGCATAAGGAGGTTGGGTCACCATGTTCACTTTTTCTCATTACATCCATGTTTAACAGCCTCCTCCTTCTGCTGATCTGAAAACAGCTGACAGGTATCCAGCTTCAGCCAAGGAGTGATATACCAGAGAACTGTATCTTACAACTTCATGATGAATCTTAATTCTAAATTGTAACAAAAACATTTAAAACCCCATATACATAGGCCTACATTAGAACATATTAAAAGAAATGGATCTATAACCACCAGGATAACAAAAAGTCAACTTTTGTGTTTTACTTTTATAGGGACTACTTTCCAGTGAAGAGAGTCCCTGTGGAAACTGAGATGTATTTGAGTAAACTGACCCTTTAAAAAGGCAACATCTGTAAACAATAAAGGTGTGTACAGAGACTTTCTGTTGGCTGTAACAGAGTTGATTGGTTGGTACATGCTGTACATTTTGTGCTGTGTAAAGTGTTGCACATCCACTCAGAGTAACTACAATGGAATGTCACCAAATCATCAATGGCTGCCAGGTTTCCAAATATAATTGGGCGACTATCAAAGGCCAGTAAGCCTTTAATTAGAATGTCAGATCTGCGTTCACCAGAGGGCAGAACACTGTTAAAGTACAGTATGTTATACAACACACCCATTCTTTCTCTATGTCTGCTGCCAACTGGCTGTACATCTGTCATTATTAACCAAGCTCCAACACAGGCAAACTGGTGTTGCAGACTGCCTGATACCTGTCTGTCTTTTTTTCATGAGTCATCAAGGATTTAGTGAAGCATTTCACACACTAAAGAAACTGTATGTCAGCAGGACAGCAGGTTTACATTTTGTTGAAGGAAGAGACAGATAAAGTGAAAACAGTGAGAAATCTGCAGGTCAGATGAGGTACAATTTTTATTACATGCAGGTTTGTTTCCATGGTATGGGAACTGGAATGATGATTGTTGAGTCAGTAAGGAGTGGCTATATGTGATATGTAACATAGATTTGATTTGCATGGTAGTGTTACTCCCTTTGCACATATTATGAAACATGCATGAAAACTTAGCCAAGTGGGCAACCCCAGATATTCAGGGGCCCTAAAGGCCCCAGACTCATTGTATTTTAGATGCTCTGTGGAAATTTGATTAGATGCATTTGTTTGGGATGATGTATCACTAAATCACATTATCACATGAAATGATAAGATTTGTCCTGAGTCACAACAGTGTAGGGTATGCACATCCAACTAAAAAAGATTTATTGAGTACAGCTACAACTGTTCAACATTATGTCTTCATTGGGTAATACCCTACCATCAGTTATGTACACCTCAAATTATTTACAGTATGTACAACACATAACTCAGAAATATCAACAGATATAAAAATAGACTGCAATCTAATACATTGAAATCATCTTATTATAATAATAATAAATGTAATAAATCCAAAGAAGATTTGGATATATGATGAAGAAAGAGAGGAATTTCATTTCATTAATCATATCAATAAATACAAAACATGAACAAATGTCATTGCCCATGACCAAATAATGGTAAGCATCAGAAATGAAAAAGCTCAACACAAAGAGGAAAGACAACATTGTAACAAAGGTCTAACATCAGACTCCTAGTTCAGTCCTTGAGCAGATTCAGTGTAAACTGTGTATTCAACAAGACTCCCCTTGGCTGTTTTTTTTTTTATTAAGTGAGATCAAGTAAATTTTATTTGTATATACAAAATAAGTCAACAATATTGAAGTACTCATTTGATGCTGTTAATATATTCTGTACTAATAATAATCAAATTGTGAACACTCGCATGTCTGTTCTGCAAAATGAGTATTTTTACTTTTGATACTTATTAGTATATTTTCTTGATAATACTTTTGCTTATGTAACATTTTAAGTTTAGCAGTTATACTTGTAATGAAATATCATAACATTGTGGTATAATAATCTTTATTTAAGGAAAAGATATGAATACTTATTCACACTGGAAAACACAGGCTCTGAATGACTTTTTATTTATTGAGTCACATAAACATATAATACAATCACAGTCCTGCCAGTTTACGGAGGACCAACGATTAGATGTTTTTGGCCACTGGAGCAGTCCTGGTCATGCAACTAAACAGCAACTGTTTAGGAAAGTCATTCATGTTAAGATTGGAACCAGCAACAACTCCACGCTGACACACATGATATATATATTAGGTTGGTGGATGTATACATAATAAATAATATATATATATATATATATATATATATATATATATATATATATATATATACATGCATGCACCGCAACCAAAGTAATTCATTGTTGCTCCTGAGAAAGATAGTGAAGAGCATTAATGTAGAGAATTGTTGTACATAATGCTTAGTGTATCCAGTAGTATATGAAGTTATTTATGTGTGTTTGTGTGTAAGAGGGGGTGCTTATTGTTCTCCATACCAATAGGAAAACCGGAGAGCCTAATTATCACCAGCCTTTTGTTTACCAACATGACTTGTGCCTGTTGTTTTCAAATGCGCGGCTACATAGTAAACAAAACGACAAACAACACCGTTTAAAACACGATAAGTATCGAAAAGAATGCCGCATTTTTTTGTGTGCGTAAAGGCGCACGCATAATACGCAGGGCACCTGCAGCGTCTCCCTTCCTCTTTGTGTGAAGCCTGTGTGCCCTGTTAGTATCGGTTTCATCGCTCTTTTTTAACCACGTGTTAATTGCTTATTATGTCTTCTTGTGGTGCTGGTCTAGGGGCGGTCCCTCTCTCTCTGTCCTGCCAGTTGTTGGCCAGGTTTGACGGATGGGCGGGTTCTCCACCCTGAGAAGGTTAAGTAGCTGCCCGCAGCGGAGCAGAGGGAGCATTCCGCACCAGTCCTCCTCTGACTATCTCACCACCTCTCTGTTTCTGATTCGCAGGAAAACTCGGACTTTTATACCGAGGCTAAATTTAGGGGCTGGCCGGTGTGCAGCGTCCCCATCCTGGACGTGCTTCCTTCCCCCAGCCACGCATTGGTCTGATTTGTGCTGCGAACAATATTTATAAGAAATCTGCTCATTTGAGACACACAGCTGCACATGAGTGAGGAGCTGCAGGACGACAGAAGAAGCAACGCGCTCTGTGGCTTTTTTCTGGAGACTCCGTGGTCTCTGGTGATTTCCTTTGAAACGGAGAAAGTGTATTTTCTCATTATTTAAGGAAGCTCTTTCTACTTTTTTAAAATAACGCATGGAAATGGCCTTGAGTGGGACCATTTTACCATCAATCTCTACATTTGCCAACCAAAAGCAGAAATGTTGGGAAGATGTAAGTTGCGTTGTTTATATATTTCCACATGTTTTGAGAACATATATAGTGCGATGTTTTGACTTCATCAGTCTGTCATATCAGAACACTTAAACGGCGTGTTTTTTAAACATTTTTTTAATGTTTGGACGTTTCTAGGCACTACACTTGTGGTTATAATGTATTTTGACAGTTTCTTGGTGATATTCAGCCTGCCTCGGTACTTTTTTCGAATTATTTTATCTAATGAGTTATCTAAAAATGCTGTGAAAACATTTTATGATGTGAATAATTTTGAAACAAACTATTTCTGCTCTCTCATCCTCACTCTAGAGGTGGAAGTGTGACATGAACAGCGTCGCGTCCGAAATGGACAGCAGCTGCCTAGACAGAAAAGACGAAGAGGACCTGGATAAGTTCTTGGATCTCGAGTTTATTCTCGCCAATACTGCTGTTTCTGACAGCGCGCCAGCCACCGGGACGGAGGCAGAGTCCTTTCGGATCCAGGAGACCGTGTATCACCAGCAGCAGCCGCAGCACACCGGGATGTCCCAGCAGCCGGCAAATTACACCTCTATCTCCGACATGAACAGCCCCCCACCGCCCTACAACAGCCTGATGGCGGAGCTCCTTCGTTCCGATGTAGATTCCAGCTTCCTCCCCGGCAACAGCCCCAGCATCCAGGGCAGAATCCTGATCAGCTCCACGCCTTTCCAGACCCCTCAGGATTTATTCCCCGAGCATCCGATCATTAAAGTGGAGCCCGCTTCCATGGACACATACGGGCCTGTAATGGGTCTAGTACCTCAGAGCTGCTCCAAAATTAAGCACGAGGGGAACGTGTCCTGTATGATGACATACGAGCAGCAGCCGCGGCTGGCCAACTCCCCGCAGGCCGCGGTGGGCAGCATGACGCCGCCGCTCAGCCCGGACGACCTGATGAGCTCCGAGTGCCACCAGCCCCATATGTGCAACTCCACCTCGCTGACGTTCCCCCAGGGCTTCCACACCCACCACCGCAGCGCGCCGGGGGGATTCCCTCACCCGCACAACGGAATGCAGCTTCCTTTCCCCGGGGCGCACCACCATCACCAGTTCCCCGGCATGTTCGGGGAGGACGCGGCCATGGGCATGCAGCAGCCGCCGGCGGCCGGCCAGCGTGTCCTGCTCACCCCGCCGTCCTCCCCGCTGGAAATGATGGACACCAAACCGAAGCGGGGTCGCCGTTCCTGGCCGAGGAAACGAACTGCGACACACACCTGTACTTTCACCGGCTGTGGGAAGACCTACACCAAGAGCTCCCACCTGAAGGCGCACCACAGGACGCACACAGGTAAGATCCGCATGAATGTCGCGGACGCTTTGTTTATCCATCCTGTCATTACGTCAAACGATGTCGTCACCGACTGCTGTTTTTTGTTTATAGGAGAGAAACCATACCACTGCAGCTGGGAGGGTTGCGGCTGGAAGTTCGCTCGTTCCGATGAGCTCACACGTCACTTCCGGAAACACACCGGACACCGGCCATTCCAGTGTCACCTGTGTGAACGGGCCTTCTCCCGGTCAGACCACCTCGCCCTGCACATGAAGAGGCACATGTGAGGAAAGTCCTGAACATCAAAAATGCAGACAAGTACTTCTGTGAACCTGATAAACAACTATAATAATCCTAAGAGCTACAGAAGGATGAAATGCAAATATATAGACGCAAGTTCTTCCAGGAGTAACTATAGTGGTACCATGACAGCATAAACTGCCATACCATATGATGAGGCCACTATTGACTACACTGTAATACCTATAGGTATATTATAGGAGTATTATAGGGATTTTCCATTGGGGCAAAATGAGTATGAAGGAGAGATGCCCTAAATTAAATTTTGTAAAAAAAATTTATTTAAATGTTATTTTTTAAGACAAAGGACCAACAAACCACAAAACATTGAGGAAATGCAGCCAGATATGACAGAAACAGATGCATTCTGTTTGGACAAATGTTTTGTATAGAAACTATGTAGCTGGTACTACTTTTTGTATGGAGTGCTGTTTATATAGACAGAACAAATGAAAGGAACATTCCACTCAACATGTCGGCACATGTCATTGAAGCAACATATAGCAGACAATCCTTTGAAGAGCAATGATATTTTTGTGTTTTCACCATTAGTGCCTTTTAGAACACATTATTACACATCTCACAAGTGCCACATTCTCCACTGGTTAAATGACAATCAAAGTTTTATCCTGTGTGTTATATTGTAAACAGCAAGTGAAATAAGCTTTGAGACAACGTTTTGTTCTAAAACTGCCTTTCTTTCTGTCCTCCCTGAAGGCTTGAATAGAATGTCGTGTTTATGTGTCTGTCGATGGCGTTTAAATTCAGGGTCTTGCAGTAGGATGTGTCACAGAAGTGCATGCCATCTCATTGCCACCTGATTGACAAAGGGCTACACAGTCTTTGGCAAAAGACTTGTTTGTTTGTGTCTTGAAGAAATGTATTGCCTTTCTGTACTGTAAATAGTATCTTTTTTATATAATGTAAATAGTTTATTTTAATGTACATATTAAACTAAATGAACATGATTTCTGAGTCCTCAGTGTGATTGTCGAAGATATAATGTTGGCAACTGTATAAAACCTGGTTTGATGTAAATACAGACATACACACACAAGTTCAACTTTTAAAATCTCAGATTTGGCATGTGACCCCCTAAAACAATGGTTCCCAACCTGGAAGTCTGGACCCTGAGGGAATCTGAGGGACAAGATGATTAACCACAGACACAACATAATGATGTTGTTTTTTCCTCTGAAATACTGGAGAATTTACTTTTTCAAGACTAAAAACTATTAAAATGAAACAATCTGAAAGGGGGAAATAATACTGGTTGAACTGCTCATAAACACACAGTCTGTAACGGGGGTTGTGAAAGAGTAACACATCAAAATGGTTAGGTGCCACTTCCATAGAATAAAACTGCAAACTTGCAACCACTTGTCAGATCGCATATACTTACAGGTTGGGTCCAGATCAGCCATGGCATCATTTATTTATTTTTTTTGCACACAGGAATATTAAATGGGTGTCGGGTTGTTTTGATAACATATCTCAATTCCTTTAACATTTTCATAAATCATTTCATAATGTTTTTTCTTTAGTACACTAAAGGGGATATCAATCAAACTGATGTTCATTTTAAGGATGGCTTTTATCTGTTTTTGCAAATTAACTCTTCTTTCATGTTTTATTTGAATCACTTGCCTGAGGAGGTAATATTATGCAGTAATTCACAGGAAAAAGGCAAAGAGGTAGAACAAAGTCTGAAAAAGTGTTTTTATCCCCTGCTGTCATAACCTGGTCAGAGATTTAGGGAATTTTATTTTAAGATACCAAAATGTCAGATACATTGTGGGACATTAGATATAAAAATATGAGATGAAGAATATTTTTGTTTTAATCCTGAAGGTAATGTTTTAGAGGTTTAGTACCAGGTGAGTCATCTTCTGACCAAGTGCTGTGGCAGCTGCCTATAAATACAAAAATTACATTGATGGAATTACAGGAGCTCATAGGGGAATATAGGCAAACCACAATGAGTGGGAGGGATGGAGGGGTGAAAAGTAAGGGAAATACTCTCAAATAAATTGAACAGACCCGCTCAAATAACGGAGTACAACAAAATGAGAAGAAAAATCTGCTCAAAGTGCAAAAACTTTCAGTCTGCTTGTAGGGATGAATGATGGGGAAAAGACATTACTGCATAAGGATGTTGTATTGTGTTTTTACACAATGGCACACTGTCTGTCAACACAGTCTATAATTTAACATGCAATTTTTTTATTCCAAAGAAAAGACATAATAGGAATCTCTTACTGATTCCTATGAGCCAGTGGATTTTTCACCAGGAATTTAAATAATGTCAGGTCTGTGGGCTGAATCACTATTGTGTTACATCAGAAGTCAGTGTCACAATGGATATTGAGAGGGAAGATAAAAAGAGGTTGATCATCTGTGTGCAGTCCAGTAAAGTCAAGCACTCTGTCACTTCTGAATAAAGCACTGATGGACCTCATTATGTTACCCTGCACTCTGTAAGAGGAGGTGAAAATACAGAGGAAGTAGAGAGGAGGAGGGCCTCAGCATGCTCCAGTGTTTGATGGATCGTCTCTCAGCATCTGAAAGTCCCGTTCCCCTGTATTTCATTCTTCACACAACGACTGCTGTCACTTTTCATGTGAACGCCTTCAAGGAGAGACTGTCTGAAAAGTGTGCGACACTGAGTTGTACAGTTACTCACAGTTCCCTCTACAACAGTGAGACTTTTCACCTCACCCTCAACTGTGGCCATTCAATACAGGACGAAACACCTTTGCCTTTAGATGCAGGCAAATGACACATTGCTCCTGGTTTATTTCAAGCATCCTGAGGTCTTAAATGCTGATGGGCAAAGGGAAATGAGAGAGTGGTGCTTTTCACCTAGCTACAATGTTTGAGTCTGATTTCAGGGTTTGACTGATATTTTTCTAGTTTTGGCCATCATCCCTATTGGAGATAACAACAGTGACATCATAAAGACAGGAAGTCAGATGGGTCAAGAAACAAAACAATCTGACAAGTTGGAAACAAGCCTCCAGGTTAGTCAAACCTATTTGGAAAAAAACTAAGAAAGGTGAAATTATTAGCCAAACTGCCCATTGCATACATCCCTCACATCACCATTCTATCATAATTAATGTAAATGATGGTCAAACTAGGTCAAACATGCAGGTATACCGAGTAGTTTATTTGTTTTGACTAACAAACACTGAGGTGATACTTGCTCATGAAACTCACACTTGCACTGGTGCAGCAGTCAGAAGGCCTGTGTCTATTTTTGGATGTGAAAGGCCACACATCTCGGTGTCATCTCCAGGATGGCCCCGTGCCAGCCCTGAGAAAAGAGGAACCCCCCCCTATCATTAGTACATTTACTCAAGTGAAAAATCGAACATTTTCATTTCACTTTTTCAGCTGGGTACAGGAGGGTGGCTGCCGCTGCAGAGCGTGGGAAGTTCCGACCTGAGGGGTCGGATGGTTTACATGTTGTTTCTGCGTTCTCTCAGATAAGCAGCCGTGTGTGTGTACGAAACAACTCAGTGGCTCTTGTGCACTCTGCTCTGATAGAATGGCCTTCTGCTGTATGTCAGGCTGCATTTGGATGGAAAGTGTATAAAATGATTCACAAGACATCTTGAACATTTCCATTTGCTGGAAAGGTGCAGCTTTTAATCAGTGAAACACGCTGTTATATCCAGTGCATGTGATGCTATCACAGCATTGATTTGACAATGTTGAATGACAAGAGTCATTGCATCTAAGTTACAAAAAACATTTTCACTCACTTATGAAATTGCACTTGTGATACTAAAACCTTTTTATTTTGTAATATTTTATTTTGTAATATGTGTGCAGTTGTAGAGAATAAACTTTTCTGCATGTCATTAAATTGGTGTAGTCAGTCAGTAGCTCTGGCTTGTAAAATTGCATTTAAAGAAATGTCAGTAACACCACAGTGCCAGGGAAGAAAAAGGTTGACAGTGATGTCGTCGATAATCAAGAGTAACAGGTACTCCGTTTCTGGAACGATACACTGCTGTTGAAGTTTTCAATGCTGTCAGCAGCATAAGGGGAATCTTAAGACAAACAACCCCCCCCAAAAAGCTCATAGATGAAGTGGTAAGGTTTTGGAATAGAGATCCTCATCCTCAATAATCATTACTGATGGGCAGTCACCCCAGTGAGCAGGTGAAACTGACTGCAGTTACTGTTTCTAACAGGCCGTCCACCGTATGGCAGTCTGTGCAGGAGAACATTCATACAGCTGATGGCCTCTCTCCTCCCTGACATGACACCATTGCCTAGTCTGCTCCACTGCTCCAGCTCAATTCACTTGAATAAGATGCTAAAACAGGTTAAAGGGGTTTATTTGGTTCCCAGATGAACCGTTCCACACTTTCAGTGAGGGTCACAACACTGCTCAGCTCAGCATCTCCTTCACCTCAAATCTGTAAACGTGAGGGATAAAACTCAAACATGTGACATTCCCACAGTGAGACATTCTTCCCCATTCCAAGTTAAGTGACTTTTCACTGATTCTCCCTCCTACCTCGCTCTCCAAGGATAATATTTTCAGTTAGCAAGCTCTTGTGCAACAGTTTGTCTCAGAGGAACTCCCCTCCAGAGTGTTTAACAGCATTAGTGTCCAACATAAAACACTCATAAAACCACAAGTGTGCGGAGAAAACTGATACCAGAGAGATGGGGACTAGCAGTGTTTCTCCTCAGAGTGTTCCTGTTAGTGGGATTGAAAGGCCACTGAGGATTTAGGCACGCCAAAATGTGCACTGAAAACTAACACTGATACTTTTAAAGGCTTTCTGAGGCTCATCTTCACATTTTGAGATAATATCTTGCTTATTTTAGTAAGCGGAGCCTAAAACAGAGCTTGTGATACTGTATCATGACTGCTGAAGTAAATAAGGAGATTTGAGGTAATATTCATTGGTCATTGTGAAAATATTTTCTGGTGAAATTCAGGGAAGCAATTCACTTTATCAGCTTTTTGGGAAACATCAGCCTTAGCTGGAAAAATCTTATCTGAATGGATTCCCAGAGCCACAGGTGCCCAGCACCATCTGAAAAAAATGGGAATTCTATTTATGGGAAGACGATGCCATCTACTGGGAAAGCAGCACCACTGGAAGGCAGGAAACATCTGCTGGAATACAGTGCCTGAACACCTCATCACACTTTCACTGATACAGCAAGTTCTGTATGTGTGGTTTATTTGGGTTTGGACCCGTCCTGCGGTTTTCATTTTGTCTACTCATAGGGCACTAGATTGAGGAAGGATTGAAATAAGGGAGAGGGAACACAGGCAGAGTGGAAAAGGAGAGCATGGAGAGGTATGGGGTTGGGTTTTTTCAGTTGCAGTTTACTTAATTGGAGTCACAGCCTTGTTTTGTTACATAAGTATGTTTGTAAAATAAGGACTGAAAAATTAGAAGAAAAATGCATCCCACATTTTATGTAAAGGCAAAAAAATTTAGTCTCCCACTATATTCAGTGCTGCTCAAAGGGTTTAGGCAGGTGTGTAAAAATGTAATATAATAAAAAAGGAAGAAGGCTATCCAAAATGTTACTAGTTTAGTATAATTGTTGCATCATACACCTGAAGATATGCCTACAAAATCATTGAATTTGTACAGGTGTAGCTAGAAGAACTGCTGCTGTTTTGAAGGGTGGTCACACCAAATATTGGTTTGATTTAGTTTTTTCTTCTGTTCACTCACTTTCCATTTTGTTAATTTATAGATCTATTAACATGTCTATTTTTTAAAGCATTCTTACTTTACAACATTTTTCCACACCTGCGTAAAACTTTTGCACAGTACTGTACATACTACACATCTCAGAAGAACTTCACTCATTCTTTAGAAGGGTGCTAATCTATCATTTTCTTGGCTTTCACTGAGGCACTGATCCTTTGAGACTCCAAACATGCTCTAAAGTGTAGCTTTCAACATGTGTCAAAAAGCTCTGTAAAGAAACTGAATATTGACTGTCAGAAATGATTAAAAGAGAAACTAAGCGAGACCAGATCAGAACATGAGCAAAGAGCAGGGACACACACACACACACACACTCCTGTCATTTCTCCATCCATCCTCCTCTGTGTGTCATCCCTCCCTTCAAGTGGATCACATCCACCTGGCTGTGATCACAACTGCTTTCAATCAACTCAAGCAGGAAAAACTTCCTGTGTGTGTGTGTGTGTGTGTGCGTGTGTGCAGGTGACTATCAAGTATAGTTTCAGCTCAGGTACCAAACTGGTTTTTGATACCATTCAGATTGCTAACAGACATGTTGCTTCCAGCTAGTTCTGGCTCTTCTTCATCCCGTCAGTTATAACACATTCACACATGCACAGAAACATGCTGCCCCCAGGCATGTGGTTACCATGAAAACGAAGTCCAGTTGGCATGTGTTGCATGTCCCCAAGTAAGGACCTTGAAGACGGAGGTTTACACACACACACACACGTATGAAACAAATTTTTAGGCCAGTTTAAAATTTCATCAGCAGATTCAGTGTGTTTGCCAATCTTGGTTGAATACAGGCTTCCTGCCTGTGTGGGAGGCTGGATAGTGGAGCAGGAACACGGTGCTGATGAGGCTGAAAGTGAAAGCACACATCCTCGAGAGGATAGAATAAGAAGGGAGATACCAAAGTATTGCGAGGGCAAGCCAACGATTATCCTCCAATTCTCCCTGACCCATTCACAGTTAAAAGCCAAAAGGCTTTTCATTTCCTCCTCTCCATTACCATAGGGTAAACAAAAACTTAGAAAGGAATTTCCTGTTATTGCATACGGAGACAGTTAGCAGTCGCTAACATATCAGATTGCTTGAGTTTCAGATAATATGTCCAGAAATGAGCGCTATGTTTGCACAGCATTCATTTCACACTACACAGCTGTATCCTTGAAACATAGCTGAGTGTAATTCACTGCACATTGTGGCTGTCTGGGAGGGATGGAGTTGTTACTGCAGGTTGGGTTTAAGCTCTTTGCAAGGTCTTCAGAATCTGTCAGAGAACAAGATGTCCAGATCCAGCTTGAGAGCACAATTGCTGAATCATTTCTATCAGCTATGATAGCTAGATAGATATTGTAGTCGGCATGTCACAACTAAGCCTGTAGCTACTACTGAGGGATCATCTCAGCACATGGATCCAACAGACAGGGCCTATAGAGATCAGGTAATAGAGTACAATCCGAATCATGTCAGATAATAATGTTCTTTAATGATGCATATTCTCAAACAAATATTCAAAAGAATTAGCCCATGCTTAGCTTTCAGTGCCCCGGAGGTTCTGGACAGTTGCCAGCTTTGGCAGGTTGGTAATCCAGCCTTGATGATCAAAGCTTAACCAGTCTGTAAAACTGTGATGGATGTTAACAACAGACACGTAATAATATTAATGTTTGTTTTCTTCTTCAGATACGTTTGACCTGGAGTTTGCTTACAGCCTGAATGATCTGACTGGCTGCAGCTGATAGAAATTATGTCTACTTAACTATGAAATAAACTAGAATTATCCTTTACATGTAGAGCATGTTTAGTATAGTTATCATCAGGGCTGTCGTCAAGTTCAAGCTGAGATCCTGTCAAGACCCAGTACTGACAAACAAAACAGTGGCTTGTAAATATTCCTCATACAGTTGTCTTATTGTTGTTTGTAGTGAAAAACAACTGATAGCCATCATTCAGTACAGCCCTTTGGGTTTATATAAAGTTGAAATGTTGCATTATTTGCTAAAATCAAGATTAGAAATGTTATATATACAATATTAAAAGTGTTTATTGCCCAAAAAAGAGAGATCCATTGTAAACTGGAGACCAGGATCAGACTCTGTTGGCAGCCATGGTTACCACAAACAAGCACAACCTTTACTGAGAAACCGGGTGTACTGAATTTTATGTGTACTACTTGTGAAGGTGGGAAAGCTGCTGGATTGCTTTGTGTCACCACACAGGAAGAGAAAATTGTCCAGAGCAAAAGCTTGAGTTTCTTGGAATGACAGATACAGGATTGTAGGGGCCTTGCCAAAGTCCACTGTAGGACACCTGCCACCATAAGCAGTCAGCCTTGGATTCAAACTGACACCCTGCTCACACACACACTCTGGTGTGTTGTGCTGTTTCTGTGTATTTGCAGTGGAGCAACTTTATTAGAACAGTTGTACAGCAGAATGTCCAAAATGTATAACGTGTGCTGCAACATGACATTTTTCAGTTAGGGGCACTAAATGACCAAATAGACTTTGTTTACCCTGTGTGCATTAGTGCTTTATAACCTTCCGCTGGGGAAAGAAACTGGGAGCATCACCTTTGGTAACAGGCGTTGCAGTGTCTACATGTTCTCTTGCTATACATCTAATGATATTCAGGAGGGCAAACATATCCAGCTCTCTCGACAACGTTTCCTACTGTACCACAGGAAGTGGTGTTAATTGTCAACTTTCATACAGCCTACCTCTATAAATCTGGACCTTTATTACTCACCACTACTTGTTCATTTGCACTTTGTTGAGTTAACATTAGCAGCAATATCTGTCAGTATCGAATGTCCCACATTCATTTGGAGATTCCTTTAAAAATCCTCATGAACAGTTTTCAGTCAGGGAGCTGCGGTGTTGGTGTGTGATAGAAAATGTTACAGCCTCTCTAACTTAAAGCTTTATTTCACAAGAATTTTTGTTATATTTGTTGAAATTCTCTTTCCATCCTGACAGCAGTGAATAAATAAAAATGCTCTGACACAAACATACCTGTGGCAGGACATGGCCTTGGCTGGCCTGCCTGCACTCACTGCAAACGTGTTTTTGGGGAGTGGTTTTGGAGGGAGGCCAGAAGGGAGGGGTGGGATTTTTTATGTGCAGCTTCTGGATAGAGCCATGATCTGTTTTGAGAGCAATAACAAGAAAAACAAATGTGCACATTTAAATAAACAAGTCAGTCAAAGTCACATAATGTATTTTTTTATTTTGTGGAAGCATTTTTCAGATAAAGCTGAACCAACATGGTTGCTGCAGCAACCTGCCTTTTGGCGTTTTGGCCTGTGGTGTTTCATTGTTATCATTCTTTTTTTAAAATTTGCTTTTTGAGTCTTACAACTTTATGGAAGTGCAATATTAAATTACTGCAGTGCCTCTTTACAACACGACCATAACAACAAAATAGGTAGATTGTCAACGGGTCCCAGAACATAATATGTCTGTTGGAAAGAACCAGTCCACCGTGGGCTCTTTATACTACATCACCAAATGGTGCTCCCATCATATGGCCACTAGAGGTCGCGGCCTAAGAAAAAACATAAATGGAGGTCGCAATAAGCTGCTTCACAAGCAACCTACGTGATTTTCTGGTGAGGACGGGCTGCTCTTCCAAGACTTTAGCACTACTGCTCTACATGCAATTACCTGTAACAAATCAAGCTGCAGTCCATTCTCATTTAACTGAAATGTTTATTCTAGTAAACAGTACAGACCATGTCGAGAGAAACACTGTTCAAAATAAACCAGCATCTGTTCCCTCCTCAGCTATTATTCTTCCAAATGGTTCTTTATCAAGTTTACTTTTTCTTCTTTCTCTTCTCTTCTGTAAGACAAATAGACCATAATATGATACTATACAGACTGTATACACATTGTATGCATTTTAATAAAGACAGTTCAGATTATTTTGCCTACATGGGAGGACGGGCAGTTGAAGGCTGAACAATTATCCAAGCATTCAAAAGGCTTTGTACGTAAATCAAATTTGAGAGAAATAACATGAATACTAAAACAATGGATTTATTAAATGGTAAATCTTGATATTTTTCAGCTGTCATCCCACACAGATTTTTTGTTTATTTAACTGCAAGCTTTGCTGATAATTACAAACTATTGAGAAATTCCCCAAAATAACAAAAGCATTTTGAGTGACTGGTTGGTCGATTCTGCTGCTAGTGGCATTAAATCAAAGCATGAACTTCCTCGACAAAGTCGGGACAGAGGCGTGGTTGGTTGCGGGTGCATAAATAATCATATTAAAAACATATGCTACATATCAAAAACATCACACTGGTTTCACATGATACACAAAACAACAATAAAAATAAACATTATCTATTGCACAATGGAGGTATCAGGTTACAAATACAGTATGAATGATGGTACCGGTGTGGAACGCACCACTCTAAGCAGTACACTGCAGATGGACTGGGGGAGGGAGGTGGACAGGAACACATGAAGAACAGATGGAGGGTCACAGTTCACACCAGGGTGGGTATCAAGTATCAACATTTTCTGGTACCGACTGAAATGTGTCTGTAGCAGAGAGTGTCAAAAAGTACAATAAGATGGCATCAAATAAATACTGGGTCAGATTTATAATATTTTAACTTACACCTGGATTAAACAGTTTCTGATGTTATTTGCCTAATTTTAGACTAATTTACATTAAAAAATTTAAAACATAGGCTTATTTTTAAAACAAAAGATAAAGTGTTGTTTGGTGTATGTACTGGAACTCAGGTATCATATCCCCGCTAGAGTCAGAAAGTTCCAAATGATACCCAGCCCTAGCTCCGAGTGTGTTAACGTGGACACAGCTTTTCTATTTGAATGTTAAGTTCCTTCTTGACTTTAGAAAAAAGTTTTTATAAATAGCTTTTTCCTGAGCTTTCAACTGTGAAATGTGTGTGGTTGAAAGCTCCAGAAAAGAGTCCACCTCAAGTTTTCTAATATTCAAGTACTTTCTGCTTCTGGGAGGTACTACAGGCAGCATTGGGCTTTTTCTATGAAGCCCTCTGCTTCCTGGACGTTGCTATTTATACTGTGTGAAAATATCACAAGTTGCCTAAACCCCCTCCAAGTGCAGAAGGTACCATAGCATCCTGTGACACTCAGATCTATTCTAAATGATAGATTTCTGTCCACGTCTCATAAAGTGGTTTTCTTTCTAACTGCAGCTGAGCCATCTGGCTGTGGTTTAAACACCACAAACACACTGAGACCAAACTGAAGTGGACACTTTGAATATTAGTAGCTTCTTTTTGCTGTGCAAGCTTCTTGTCACATTGTTGTGACCAAGTTGGCGGCACTTTAGTTAACTGGATATGACATTGTTAACGATGGCTTTCCATATTAAACTAAAGTTTAACAGTTGGCAGTTAGCAGCAGGTTATGTAATGTTAATGTTAGCATTAACAAACCACTAAAAACTAGTGCCCAGCTGTTTCAGGATAGAATGAGCCTTTTGGGGTTTTTTGATTGTTGCGTCTTCAGTACAGTGTCAAGATTTGACAACAAGCTAGCTTGTAAGCTGATAGCTAATAGCACCCTTTGGTTTCAATGAGGAATTAAAACTGATGGGATGAAGTTCTTCATCTAGTAACATTCTCTCTACAGTGTGACAGCAGCACAGCAAATATTCAAAATGTCAACATGTTTTATGGCTCAGAAGTAGATAGAAACTGTTCAGGTGTTCAGTCCGTGTACAGTTTAGAAAAGCTCACTATGTACCAGGGACACTGCACCCCAACAGGTACAGTACGCTGTTTGTAACAGCTACAGCAAAGTAAATATTCATGATATGTAAACAAGACAAAAAATGGCAGGGAGAGGCAGTTCACATTTCCTGGCAGAATCAGTGGCTGCACATCAACTTTAACTCAAGCATTTCTGTCCAATTTTGGTGAATTCACATTACATGGATTTTTAACATTTTTACCCTCAGTTACACACATGTATAATATCTGGGGAAAATCTAAACGTTATCGATATTTAAGTCCTGATGGGGACCTCCTCATCACTATCATCTTGTTCAATGTGGTGTCTGGAGAAGCAAATGTAACATTAATAACACGTCCTCCTGCCCTACTAGTCAGTGCAAAGCCCTTTTTTAGAGGCTGCTGTGATCAAACACCAACACAAAGTTTACATACTACTTACCACTTAGCTCACAATAGGCTTAAGGTTTTAGTGGATTAAAAAGTATTTTGTTTGAGAGTTCCACCCAAGATACAGCTTGTTAGCATTTTACAGACACCTAGCCCTGATCCAGGGCAAATCATACTGCATATCAGTCCAGGGTGGATATCTGATGGAACCTAGACATTTTGGTAAAATTTATTTTGGGAAGAATGTTAGAATATTCACCCCCCTGATAGTGGGCAATACAGTTAGCAACGTTTAAGTCCGAATACAATGAATGAAAGATGTGCAACAGCCAGTTTTTCTTTCTTTGAAGCCAATACAATCTTGTTTTTGTTCCTCTATACCTGCCTTAGAAGTCATTAAGGGATGTTAGTATTTTCTAAGTTCTTCCTTCAATAATCTTGGTTGAAATGTTCCGAGTTCCGTCAGAAGACATCCAGCACTGTATTACATCGTATGATGGTTCTGAGACCAAAGAACTGCTAGTGGTAAAAATGGTCTCAATAAGGAACACTAACAATGTCAACACCTTTTGCTTTAACTAAGCCAAGTGTTCGTCTTCTTTCTGCCAAACAACAAACTCAATATGTCATTCCTTAAAGTACCGTTGACAACACATGTGCTCTGTGCAGACTGTTGGGTACTGACTGAAGCATATGATTGGTCATGGACACACAGAATACAGACTCGCATATGTAAAATCCAACACAACATGATATTTGAAACTACAACAGAGGGGCTCTGAGTGAAACAGAAATTTTGACAGAATCTGTTCTGTTTAGAGTCGACATCAGCGTCACTCGAACATCAGTCACCACTTCAAGTAAAAGGGACAACTCAGAAAAACAAGGTGAGTGGTTAAGTCCATGTTGGATCATGAAACATGGCACATCAGAAACTATGACACATCAGAAACCACATTATTTTCAAATTCCAGCCTAATGACACCTGCCAGCCAGTCCCAAAGCAAATAAAAATTAGAGCACAAAACAAACTACAAGTTGGATGTTCTTTTAAAACAAAAACATGCCAAAGTAACAAAATATTAACCAGCTGAAGTAATAGCTGTTAATAGCCTTGGTTTCTAAAAAGAAAACACAGTCACTTGTAGAAAAATGAATTCCCTCATCTTGCCTTTGATTTGTTGCATGTGTGACATCACAGCATTGGGATCAGAGCACAGCTGTCGAGAAGAGGCGTAGTTTGCACTGTTTATCTCTATACACTGGACAGCGGGGTAGAGAGTACTGCAGGTCATCACAGCAAACTCTCGTCAGCACACCCTCACACTAATGGACAAAGAAAATAAATCTGTGCAATTTGTTACTGTAACAAATCCAAAGGATATGTTGAAATTTAAAACGTGATTTTTATTTGTCAGGTACTTCATGGGAGTGAAACGTGAACATATCCGACTAATGTTGGTTAAAAGGTTTCTTTTTCACACAGAAAGAGCCAGTGGAGGGGGGAGTCGCTTCTGGGTCTCAAACCTGAAAGTTTGACACTTGCCTGCTTTGCCTGCTTGATAATCCAGCCATGTCAGTACTTCAGGTGAAAGTCTCTAATCTCATAGTAAAACCTGAAGTGCAATAACTAACCCAGAGTCGGATGATAAGTTCAATATCATTTTCATTTCTGTATATCCAGTACAGAGTTTTGCCTATCTTTGTCCAAAGCAGAGGGAAATAGTTAGCCTCCAGCAGAAGTGAAAAAACTCAACTAATATCAACCTTCTCACTTCTTATCTGAGTCTGGGTTAGTGCCAGTATTTCCTGAAAAAAAAAAATAATGAGAAAACTGATTTGAAAATTCTCCATCCTGAGGAGCGAAAGTCTTCTCTATATTCCTCTATAAACAAATAACTGAAAATATATCTGTAAATGTAATACCTCATTCTGTAGCATCTTCTTACCAGCAAAACACTCTACAATACTAACTGACACAGTCTACTCCATCAGCTCAGTCATATATCCATGTCACCCCTATACATCAGCAACAGTCCCTTTTAAGTACTACCTTGGCAGTTTGAACTGTAGTGTTATTTTACTCACTGCTGCTAGTTACTACTGACAGCAACTGTTTGTTTAACATGCTAATATATGCTACTTCCCTACATGGTGAGTAAAACTGCAGAGGAAAAACATGCTAAATTCAAACTGTCAAGGTTTTCTGTCAGCAATGGCCAGCAAGTTGGCTCAGTCCAGTGAACAGATCCATCACATTACTGTGCTGCTACTACAGTGCATATACACAGTGCATCCGTTTGTTTCCATCGAGCCCCTCTTGCCTCCTCTTCTCCTTCTTCATCCTCTCTAGAGTTCTGCAGTGATGACTTCACCACCTTCAGTTTCAGTTTTGATGTCTACTTTTTAATGGTGGAGTTTGGGGGGGGGGGGCAGGTCCCCTGTGTGTGTGTGGACCAGATTTTGAGAGAGTTAGTTCAGTAATGTGCTTTCTGTCTGAATATTTAGATGTCAGTCATGTTTGTTTGCATGTTAGCCTGTCTATATGCTGTGTGTGTGTGTGTGTGTGTGTGTGTGCGCGCACAGACTGCTGGTCATGCGTTGGACATCTCAGCCTTGCTGAGGGCGATGGCCAGCTCCAAGTCTTCCTGCTCCTGCTGTCTGAGCCTCTTCAGCCGCTCGCGCTCTGCTCGCTCACTCTCCCGCTTCGCCCACTCCAACTGCTGAGCCTCATTCCCAAACTACAGAGGCAGAGAGGGGGAGAGAGGGAGATGCATTCTGTAACATCGCTGACTTAATCTGTCTTAAGTGATGTCTGACATTTTTAAACATTGATCTCTATTACATAAATGTCTGTTATTCAAATAAAATGTCACTGACTACGTGAGAGGCAGCACAAAGCTCTTTCTTCCCCCCACAATGATGAACAGCAGTGAGATGGACAATAATAATAAAGTGTTGGATTTCCTACTTTATTTTCAGCTGAATGTTTATTGGACCTAGTAGAGCAATATTTAGGCTCCTTTTAAGGTACACCTGTAAAATGTAATGTAATTCAAAACAACAGCTCAGCCATAAACTCTTCCTTTACAAAGATAATTCAAGTTTCCTCTTTCATTTTGATTACTGTAAAATGATTTGAAGGAACTGAATTATATTTGTGTATTAGACTCAAAAACTACATGAAGGTGTAAACGCCTTATTTACGTCAGTTCAAATAAAAGTTTGGTTAAAAGCAATACTTGCCAGTTAAATCCTGGGATACACATGTAACATGCGTCCTTCATTCATGTTAGAGACTGAGCTTTCTGCTTATAGTTGTTGGTAATCTTAACAGAGTAACAACTCACTTGGTCATAAGTATGAACATTTTGGTAATCCACACAGTAAACGTCATTTCCTTTTTCAGCAAACACATGATGTAAGATCTATCAAAACAAATTCTCCAACATATATCTGAAATGAACTGCCTGTATGGTCATTATCACATTATTTGATAACATACCCAGGCTTTCTTTGTGTGAATTTTATTGTGTGTTCAATATCTTACCTTGACTTTGTCAGGTCCTGTCAGAGAGGTGGATTACAGAACAGAGTTATAAACCAGAAATCTCTGAACTCAGTGGCTCTAGTCTATCTTACAGGACGTCACACCACAGCACAAAGATACTGTAAAGGGATACCTGCTGTTCAGTCCTCTCTGAAACACTTTATCTGTCCTTCTCATTTGTCTTTAGCTACATGCTAGTATTTTTTTTTATTGAAAGCAAGTTATTCAGCCAGCCTCAAACTAGAGGCTAGTTAGTGATCATGAAGTAAATCATGAATTGCAACGCTAACAAGATGCTGAAGTTGAAGTAGACACTTGCCATTTGCCAATAAGTGCCACAGATGAGACAAATGGAATGGTGAAACCGAACTGTCAGAGAATCCCTTCAAGTAGAAACAAACAACACAGAACTGAAGGAAAGAGCAGCTGAACATCAATTCAACAAGAAGAGACGTGCCATGCAGAAAGTGAGAGAAATAAAAGAAAGAAATCACCCCTATTTTAGCTTCATTACACTGGCTCCCAGTATGTTTTAGAATTCTATTGATCACTTTTAAAGCTCTTCATGGCCTCTCGCCTGTTTATTTCTGACCTTTTAGCCTATACAGGCTAAATAGATTCTATATGAACTAAATGAAAGGGATTTTTTTAAAGTAGACATACAGTGGGGAGAACAAGTATTTGATACACTGCTGATTTTGCAGGTTTTCCTACTTACAAAGCATGTAGAGGTCTGTAATTTTATCATAGGTACACTTCAACTGTGAGAGACAGAATCTAAAATCCAAAAATCACATTGTATGATTTTTAAATAATTCATTTGCATTTTATTGCATGACATAAGTATTGGTCACCTACCAACCAGTAAGAATTCCGGCTCTCACAGACCTGTTAGTTCTCCTTTAAGAAGCCCTCCTGTTCTCCACTCATTACCTGTATTAACTGCACCTGTATGAACTGTTACCTGTATAAAAGACACCTGTCCACACACTCAATCAAACAGACTCCAACCTCTCCACAATGGCCAAGACCAGAGAGCTGTGTAAGGACATCAGGGATAAAATTGTAGACCTGCACAAGGCTGGGATGGCCTACAGGACAATAGGCAAGCAGCTTGGTGAGAAGGCAACAACTGTTGGCGCAATTATTAGAAAATGGAAGAAGTTCAAGATGACGGTCAAAGATGACGGCATCAATCTCCCTCTGGTCAATCTGGAGAGCTGGGACCACAGTCTCAAAGAAAACCATTAGTTCATGGATTCAAATCCTCAAGGTGGGCGCATCGTGTGAAGTTTGCCAGTGACCATCTGGATGATCCAGAGGAGGAATGGGAGAAGGACATGTGGTCTGATGAGACAAAAATAGAGCTTTATGGTCTAAACTCCACTCGCCGTGTTTGAACACCATCCCAACCGTGAAGCATGGAGGTGGAAACATCATTCTTTGGGGATGCAAAGGGGACAGGACGACTGCACCGTATTGGGGAGGATGGATGGGGCCATGTATCACGAGATCTTGGCCAACAACCTCCTTCCCTCAGTAAGAGCATTGAAGATGGGTCGTGGCTGGGTCTTCCAGCATGACAACGACCCGAAACACACAGCCAGGGCAACTGGCTCCGTAAGAAGCATCTCAAGGTCCTGGAGTGGCCTGGCCAGTCTCCAGACCTGAACCCAATAGAAAATCTTTGGAGGGAGCTGAAAGTCCGTATTGCCCAGCGACAGCCCCGAAACCTGAAGGATCTGGAGAAGGTCTGTAAGGAGGAGTGGGCCAAAATCCCTGCTGCAGTGTGTGCAAACCCGGTCAAGAACTACAGGAAATGAATGATCTCTGTAATTGCAAACAAAGGTTTCTGTACCAAATATTAAATTCTGCTTTTCTGATGTATCAAATACTTATGTCATGCAGTAAAATGCAAATTAATTATTTAAAAATCATATAAATGTGATTTTCTGGATTTTTAGATTCCGTCTCTCACAGTAGAAGTGTACCTATGATAAAAAATTACAGACCTCTACATGTTTGCAAGTAGGAAAACCTGCAAAATCAGCAGTGTATCAAATACTTGTTCTCCCCACTGTATGTTAAAAGTCAAGCTAATTATTTTTCATAAATAATTAGATCATTTATATACAGTAAAGCAGTCAGTTTGTGGGTGATTGAGTGTGGTGATAAAAAGCAAACCTACAGTAACATAACAAGACAAAGACATACACAACAAGAATGTACAGCAGATGGAAAGCACTGATCTACTAACAACAAGGTAGATGGTGGACACAGTAGTACACACACAGCAAGGTCATGTAGGGCAGACAGATTCAAGAGCTGAGAGTTGAGAAGTGATACTGCTGTGTCTCATATCAGCCAATTAGACAGAAGCATTATTCCCAGCTAAGAACGGTGAACAGTGATTATCTGCCTGACTGAAATTAGAAATGCATGTTATTTTGAAAACAAAAACAGTTATCTGAATGATTATTGTGAGTTCTTGTAGTTATTTGCTAATGGGTTACAGCAGGTTTGTGTTTGTTTCTCCGAGACTCTACTAGTCCATCGTGCCAACACACCACTGCTAATCTGTAACGGCCCGGGGAAACCCTAACAAACCTATGATATTCTTCCTGCCAAAACAAGCAAACATGTAAAGGGCTGACGCCCGTTTCCTGCACTTTAAGAAGATGACAGTCACACTGCAGCTCTGTTCTGCAGCCTACACAGCTTTAATGCCAAACTGCGATTTGTAAATTGGGTTCAAATGTTGTCACACAGTGGTCAAAGGGGTCATTTTAGGTTTTAGTTTCCCTCTCAATAACAATCACAGTCAGGAAGTTAAAGTGAGCCCTTGAGATACTTGGATACAGTTTCACAAACTTCATAAAAATTGTCCTGTAATTACCCTTCGCTGCTTTTGGTTGACCTTTAGCTATGGTATATGTCCTTGTTCTCACAACAAGTCACCACTGCTGAATAAATGTTTAAAGGACTAGTACATCACTGAGAAGATCCGTCTCATGTCGGCATTAAGTACATTGTTGGAGCCAGGACGATGGTTCGCCTAGCATAAAGACTTGAAGGAGGTGGGAACAGCTAGCCTGTCTCTGGCTATGGTGCAGGTTCCTAGATTCAGTCCATGAGCACAGGTTTTGGTCTCAAACTCAAACAAGACTCCAACAGCTCCCAGCATGGAACTCCCTCTTTAAACACAAACTGTTCTCTTATTACGGTCTGTGTACAGATTAAAGCTCTAAGCTCTTCAGCTTCTGGTGCGCCACATCCCTGTGACTCGAACCAAACCCAATTTCTCCACAGGGACATTAAAGTATATTTTTCTCTATTCCAAAAAAAGAGATACTGTGTGCTAATTAGAGCGCTGTAGAGGATGAACTCTTTTAGATTATGAAACAGCAGAGCAGAGTGTGATTAACAATCTGAGAAGAGATAGTGATAGTGAACAGATAATGATTAGAATGAGCTGCAACAGAGAATCTAAAGCAGAGTGAGCAGGCTGCCTTCGTGAGCGGTCCTGTCTTGTTAACAACCTAACTGTAGGTCAGTGCATTCACTTTAGTAACTTACTGTATTCTATTGTACTTTTTAATCTGTATTGTGACAGGTGATATATTCTTTTCTGGTGTTTTGTTATGAATATAAAATTGGATGCAGCTTACTGCATTGGACATGCATTAGATGGTTGAAATCAATATCACAGTATTAACTGTATTAAACCAATGTTTGTCTGATATTGATATATATAGCAAATGTATTTAAAATAATTGAGGGTAATGTGGTGTCGGGGGACTGTGTTCCTCTTATGGGTTACAGAAGACGTTACCCACGTAGAACGTGAACTTTTTTTTGTGTCTAATCACTTTAATCAATTTGTTTGTAATCATTAATACAGACAACGGAATTCTGTCATTACATGATATAATTATATTGTCACAATAACCAGTAATCACCCTGCCCTAGTTAGACAAAACCTATGCTGGCTCAGCGTTAATACTGTTCAATAGTTGTCTGGTTATGTTGACTCTGTAACTATTTATACTTGGTATCCGCTTTTACAACATGTGCTGCTGTTAAAGCACCACTTCAATCATCAGCCAATCACAATGACTCCATTGCTACCTGGTAATAACATGCAAATTATCTGAACAACAGATTACAACAATTATTCGATTAGTTGGTTGAAACAATTGTTAGTTTCAGCCCTGATCTGGAAAGGACATGTGATCCTGGGCCTTTGCCTTCACACCCGGTATTAATAAGCATTCTCTTTATCTCTTAATTCTGCCCACATTGTGATCAGATCTCAATATACAAATTAATTTTTTTTAACTGATCCACTGTCACTGTAAGACTGGTAATCATATTTCAGTCCAAAAACATGCTGTTTTAAGCCATATAGTAGTGACTGAGAAGCATTTATTACACTTCTATATAATGTACTTCTACTACCCTTACAGAGGTCTGCTACACCCTCTGCCTTTGAGCATTCATTAGTCTTTAGGAGTAAACCAAAATCACTATAACCTAAATCTAGTGACTGTGCTGGGCTCCAAGCAGAGCTTTGTGGCCTGCACTGGACACTGACAGTTAAACAGTATCACTCATCTCAACTTACAGAACTGAAGTCTGCAAAATCCGATGTAGATTCTTTAAGAGGTTTACTTGATGCTGAAGATGGAGCGAAAGGGTCTTTGCCGCTGAAGGGGTCTCCTGGCCCCTTTTTACTCTGAAATGGGTCGATGGCATCACCGCTGAATGGCTGGAAGGGGTCACATGGTTTGGAAGGGTCATCTGTGCCAGACATGCTCACTGGTGTACTCTTACCTAAGGACATAAAGGACAAAGGGAACCATCACCACAGAGAGGAGACACGTTTTATATCATCACCACCATTCCAATACATGCTGGCTGACTAAAACCAGGCATACACAACCTGTGCACGGCACTGATGTGACTTTGTCACGTGACAACAATTTGACAAGTGACTTGAAAGTAAAAATAAGTCTAAATCTGAAAATCGAAGGCATTCTTTAAAAAAGATCAGTAAAGGGAATAAGGGTGTCTGGGACAGCACAGAAACAATCTGCTCTGTGGAGAAAAAGCATAAAAACAAACATGTAACCAGATCAAGTGCTAATGTGTTCAGTGATAGCTGAGAAATACCATGACTCATCACTGCAGATCACATGAGTAATTCTCACCTTAGTGAACTATGTTGACAATACAGGATCTGATTTGATCTGTTCTGAATTAAAACACACAAGTACTACATTTTCTGGTTCTCACAGTTCTGCCCACGCCCTTCTTCACCCCGGTGTCACCTCAAAGCCTCTGAAAGCCGCAAAAGTTTCATCTTCACATGCGGCACACCAAAACAACTCATAGTCCAGCACTAATGTTTCTGTAAGTTATCATATGCAGTGCTACATCCTCCTAAGAGAGGAAAGATATAAAAACAGCTGGTATAGGAAAAAACACCCAGCAAAAGACAACTGCCAAAGTACTAAAACCAAAAGTGATACCCCATAATCCACTGAACCATTCTCAACGGTTTCCTGGTAAATCATTTGGTTGGGTTTCTGGCCACATAACCAACTGTTGGTTCACCAATTTACCAACTACACAAACAGACAGGTGTTGTTTCATCACTGCTATATTTCAAAGCAAATACTGGCACCAAAGCAACCAGTAATAAATACTGGAAAATTAGAGAAACAGCTCGAAGGAGAAAGTTCATCCTCGACCTTCAGAATAGTGGTTAGAAAGCTCAACATACACCAGTTCATTTATAAAGTCAGATTTAATACTGTAAATAGCCTTTTAACCCAAAGCCAAGATATTCAGTTTACACTACAGATTGATACAGTTTGCATTTTTGCATAAAAAATGACTACTGACAATTAATAGATTATCAAAATAGGTGTAGATTAATTTCATGACATCTGACTAATTGTTTCTGCTCTATATAAAACATTTTATTAAAATGTATTGTGTCAAGAGGTAAAAAATATGTAAAAATCAAATTTTTGTGTTTTTTATTTAGCATATGTGACAAATAATCTCAACTGACAGTCCACTAACTAGCTTTATTCTTGACTTTAAATTCATTTGTTACATTTTAATATCTCTTTGACTGCATTTAAGAGTCTTATAGAGGCCTTATATTCAGTCAGTATAACTGAAGATTTGCAGAGACGGTGAAAGACATGCTGCTATCCCTGAGACCAAACAGTTCAATACTTTTGGGAAATTAACCCTAAAATTCAATTGTCATTTACACATCCCTGTTTGTCAGACTCAGTGATGCTGTAGAACCACAGGTGGATCTATACAAGAGTAAAAATATGACAAAATAATAACCATAGTAATGACAGTTTCTATTAAAAGGGAGCTGAAGTTGGGGCTGGCAGAGGATCGTGGGAACGTTAAGAGTACATCATGTAGCTTGTATAGGTGTTAAACCACAGAACCAGTCAAACCGTTGTCATACAACACACACATACACATTTAGTCCTATTACCCAGATAACTTGGCTGATCGGGGTGAGCAGTTCATTTCACACTCCACGCCGAGCAAAACTGCATGCCTGGCAATCAGTTTTTTCCTCTTTCAGTAAACTGCATACACACACTCACACTTGAGAAACCACAATCATGAGCTCCACCCTGTTTTAAAATAATCCACTACATTAGTGGCATCTAATTTTAATGTCTACCACAGGATTGTACATGCAGCATGCCGTATTTAATCTACTGAAAACAATACAGCTACAGCATTGTGTGCCCAATCATGCCAGTTTATTTGTAGCACTGTCACTGCAGCCTTGCCCTATTCACACATCATCAGGTGATGAGGGAAAGTGACAGAGCATGCATGTGAGTGTGTGAAGAAAACATAAAGACACTAGTGTGTAACAACTGTTACACTGGTAACACTGCTGCCATTCGCCAACTACACACAGCCTGCAGCCTGACCTTCTCTGAACCACTCACCCTTGTAAACACACACACACACACACACACACACACACAAAGGGAAGAGAGAGGAAGCAAGTTAGGGTGTGTCTGAAAACAACAGGCCAAGCAAACCACATATCATCGCTCTTACAACATCAAATTCACATGCGCTTACAAACAAACTGCAGAGCAGCAGTTTGTGAACAATCACACTATAAAAAGGACTGTAAATCTTGAGCATTAATGTGAGGTTTAGCCGATGGTCATTGCAGAGTGAATGGTAGAGATTGCCTGACTGACAGCTGTCTGACTGTTGCTGTTGAACAAATTAAAAACCTGCTATCAAAGATGTGACAGTCTTTTCTCTAGTCCCCTTCTACAACCACTGAGTCAACAGTGTTAGCATCTGGCACAGTGTAACAGAAGCAAATTTAAGATGAGGATTCTGGGTAACACCAAATCCCAAGGGACAATGTTGTGCTGTCCCCCAGATACTTTTTGCCAAACATCCTTTCTGATCATTACATCCATAAATAAAAAACTATTTGAAAGACCACAATTTGAAGCATTACATCCCACATTTTTCACATATCTTTTCATTATCTATAATTTGTTCCTATGTCATAAATGTGGGCCAGCAGTTGGAGCACTAAAGCTACACTACACTGAAGTTCATGTGTTATGGGCACTGAAGTGGGAAGTGAGAGCCTCTATACTACTACCAATCTAATTTCAGGCTTGATTTTAGTTGCGTGTTCACACTTGGTTTTTGAGGGTCCTGTTGATGTACACTACTGTCCCATCATTGCAATTCACTAAGGAAATGGAGGGACTGTAGTCAAACTATTCCAAGAAGATGTTAGCAAACAAGCAAAGAAAAAACAGATGACAGCACAGGGCACTTGATATGTAAAATCAATAAAAAACCTAATGTTGCTACATGATATTTGAGATGTTTCCAGTTTAACTAGTAGGTCAGCAGCAGAGATAGGCTGATCAGATCAAGATAACTTGTGAATAAAGTGAATTGATGTAAAAGTGAATTACTGCTGGTCCTGTATCAAAACATCATCTGAGAAGTGACAAACGCAAACTTCCAAACAAATGACAAACTCGCTATTATCAATATTACAGGATATACAAGTTTTAATATGAGATGTTACAGTGCACATCACTCCTTGCCACTGCCAGCTAAGTGCTTGAATTGAGAAACTACATAGCATATACAGTGTGTGATAGCAGTGGTTTGGCAAATACGTGAAGGCTTTTATCTTCTCTGTACCCACAATGACATTCTTTCCTGTTGACAGATCAGAGCAGAGACTTTCTGCGTTGGAAAAAAAAGCATTTCTCTGGTGAAACAACATCTATATTTCAACACAGCTTACAACTATACAGTTTACTACATCAAAGTTGCCATTCATAAAGATCTTATTGTAGTCTTTCACTTTAAAATGAAAATTTCTTTACAAAAAATAGTATTTGTATTAGCATTGGGTTACTGAACTCCTTTCAAGGCAACTGGTATTTTCATAGTGAAATATTGTATCCATTTCAGCAGATGAGAAGCAAGTGTTCAGCACTTTTCAAAAACACAGCTGCAAAGTGTTTTATAGAACAAAAAAATAGTGCACACAGTCAAGATAAAAACAATATAAAACATAATAACAAGGTAAATTAAAACTGGTAAAAAGCAAGTGATAAAAGAGGAATAATTTTCTATTGATGAGGCAGGCTGTGTGAACAGCTAAATAGGTTCTACCTGAGAAGCGCAGGCAGCAGGTAAGCTCATGAAGCACGAGTAAATCTATAATGTAGACAGGAGCAAAGCCATGTAGGGCTTTAAAAGTTTAAATTCAATTCTAAACTTAACAGGTAGCCAGTGCAATGTTCCAGGATGGGTGTGATATGGTCTTGTCTCTTAAAGTTTGTCTTTCGCTGAGCCCTGAATACAGGGAATTAAAGTAATCCAGATGTGATGAGATGAAAGCATGGATGACTTTTTCAAGGTCTGCACACTTATACTTTTTTAACTTTTGCGATGTTTCAAGTTGGAGGAAGCGTGATTGTATTGCTTTGGCAATCTGTGTGTCAAAACCAAGCTCCAAGTCAAAGATCACCCCAGATTGTGAGCGGAATGTTTGATGTTGGAGGACAGTAAGTAAGTAAGTCTTAAGTTCAGACAGGAAGAGTCTAAGATAGGATTTTTCCCAATTTGGTGTTACAGAAGCAAATCCTAACTAACTTTAGGAATCCTGTCTTATCTCAGGTTAGGAAATCCTAAATACTCAATCCAACATCGCTTATCAACTTTTATGTCTGTTACCTAGCAACCGATTCCACTTTTCTCATCTCGCCGAGCTAAACGGCTTTTTAATCGCTGTTTTTTGGCCGTTTTTTAAATCAAACATACACTGAAATGGAGCAGAAACAACAACTATCATTGGACTTCATGTCAGATGACTTAGAGGTGTTTGTAACCTCCATCGAGAAATCCAAATCCACATAACGCTTAGCTGGGGAGATTAAAGACAGAGAGAGGGCTAAAATAGTGGACAATATCTGGCATCCAGCGGAGCGCTGATGCTGTCAAAAAGAAATTTACAGTGATATGATGACACAGGCCACTGTAGTGTCCAAAGAGCAGATGAAACCGCTGGTGGCTCCTCCTGTGCTCCCTCACTGATCCCGGCAGAAACCCGTAGGCTTCTCTTCTCGGGAAAGTAAATCATAATAATAAAGGCTGCGGGCTAACGTCATCATGTTTTTCATGTATTTCTTGAATTTAACGATCTCCTCCTATCAAAGACTTGCATTAGGATCCTTTTGTTACATCAAGCCTTCACATTAGGCTATGTTATATAATGAGACATTATCTAGCGTTACATCGCGACATACTTTTGTCATCAAACACATCGATAGAAACAATTAAGTTCCGCCTGTTGACATTTTGTTGATAGTGTAAAAGCAATAAAAGAGCAACCATGTGGATTAAACGAGTTAGCAAACACTACCTGGTGGAAAAGTCAAAGTTAGGACAGCTTAACAGTTCTCCTAAAGTTAGGAGAGTTTACGAAGTTGGGATGCTTCTGTAATACACTTTTCTTATCTAAAGTTAGGAAAGGATTATTGACTTAGGAACTGTTAATCTGTAATGGCCTTTTTCCTATATCAGTTCCTAACCCTTATTACCATGGTTACCAAGCAGTTAGGGTAGGATCTGCCGGTTAGGAAGTTTTTGTAATACGGCCCCTGGTTCCCAATATCTTTTTAAAGTCACACACACATCTCCCCTTTTCATTCTTCAGCATGCCTGTAATACCCAGAAGGGTGGTGACTACGGGCATGATGGTAATGTGGTAATCACACAAAACAAAACCAATCTGATGGTTTCTGATAAAGCCCCTTTATCAGAGCCATTTAAAGCTAACCTCTGTTTCACTAGCCTCAGCAAGACAATGTTTGTCCTCACAGATGCATTTTCATCATTCATCTTTTTGAGAAGATCAAATTATCATAACTGGGTTTTCTGTGCAATCCAAGCTAAATGGGTATCCAATAGGGGTGCAACAAAGCTGAGCTTTCCTGGAAATACCGGAGCATCTGAAGAGGAGGCGCGTAACGTTGTTGCTCTGTGGATGATGAAGACTTGTCTCGGTATGCTAGTTAGCGAGCTAGCTTCCCGTTAAAGCCGTGTTACTTCTATGAGCTGCAACGGTTTCTATACAGTTTGCTTTGGACAATTTGATTGATTGTTAATGGCGCTGAGAGTAGCACATTTATGATACACAACGGCCGCGTTCACAGTCCAGATGTGCCCCAACTTTACAACCACAAACGATGCATCACTCATGGCGACGTTCCCACCTGGAGAACATGTTGCTGCCGAGTGCGCAAGATTAGACAAGACCGGACAATTTCATACTTTCTAAAGAAGAGAAAACGGTTCTCCTGTCTGTGCGATTTTTTTAACTCCCTTAAAAAAATCAGAGTTTTGTGAGTTGTTGAGTTAGGGGAAAATATATAAACATGAAACACTGTCTACTATAAAATCGTTAATTAATAATTATTATAAACTGTAAATTTGGTAAATGTAATGCATGACGTTATTCCTTTCTTCGTATATGGTGTCAGTTTGTCCCGGTGTGTTGCAGTACTGGCGTGTAAACTTTCTGTTGCTGCAGCAGAAACGTTCATTAAAAGATGCATTTTTGAAAGCAGTATTTATTTTATTGTTGTGACTGTTAATTAGCACATGCCTAAAACAACCTCAAGTTAAATTTAAAAGCTGATAGCTAAATAAGACGCATTGTGTAATTTTGCAATTCATAATGCGAATAGTCCATTATTCGTTTCAATAATCGATAGATTAATCGACTATCAAAATAGTCGTTAGTTGCAGCCCTAGTATCCAATATTACAGAAAGCCTACATGGTGGAACACTCACCACTGGGTGGTTTGGGTCTTGGGGGAACACTTTTCTTCGGTGGCAGGGCTGGCGTGTCATTCTTCCTAATAAATGGATCATCCACAAACACTGACTGAAAAAGAAAGAGAGAGAGGAAGAATATGTGGTTCTATCAGCACCAGCAGTAATTTTAATATACTATAATATGATAGGCAGTGGCCCAACATAGGTTATAAGTTCAATTTTAAATGCGACTAAGAAAGTGTAGTGGACCACTATGGATGCTAATGAACATGTTGTATGTTCTGGTTACATGGCCAGAGTCATAAAGCAAGCTCTGTGAGGACTCTGAGATTAACTTTGCCCCAAACATCTTGTCTTCACAGCAGGGTCTGAAATTCACCTTATTCACTGCCTGTCACTGTGGCAGTTAAGTATTTTTGTCTGCCACTGAATTGAAATCTATGCACCAAATGAAGGAATAACATTTAAAGAGGTCATATATTCTTTGTGGCTTTTCCCTTTGTTTATTTTGATTTATATCTTTTTTGTGCATGCAATAATTTTGCAAAGTCCACCCCAAAGGGAGTTATTGTCTCCCACAGAAAACACTGCTCCTGAACTGCCTGGAAACAGCTTGATTGTAGTCCAGCCTTTACTTCCATAAGCTATCTGTGTCACTTTGTAACACGTGTCAAAATGCTCAACTAGCGGCTAGTGTGGCACACCCTCACACCAGGCCAGTTAGATACCCTCCAGGCAGGCAATGGACATAAAAGTTGCAGCAATGTGCAGTATGACAACAATATGGTGTTTTTTGAAAATGAAACCATGTAAACCTGTTCTGGTAAAAGCCCTAAATAAAATGATGAACCTGAAAATGAGCATAATTTGACCACTTTAAATCATTTACACATTGTTCAATGTCAATAATGTTGTCATTCTCTCTCTAGTCCAGCTTGGACTTGATCCTGAAGGTCTAGACAAAATGGAACTCCTGTTGGCCAAGCAGCATAATTCAGAGACTGTTGTGCCAGATCTTTACAGAGACCTGCCCCATCAACTTCCCAGATCAAGTATTCAGCAGTCTGCCCGTGTTCCGAGCTGTCAGATCAAAACTCTGTTAAGACGAGAGGAAGTGGTGTTTTGTTTTTTTTTATAGGTTGTTTTAACCACACAAAATTACGACCTCTGGCTGTACAATGCAAACACATGACAACGTATCAACATGTCACGTATTATAAATAGCCATAAAGTTGTACACCTGTGGTGATGGGTTGGCTGGAAAGATAGCAACTTAGCCGCCTTTCACCTGAAAGACCAGCACTGATTTGTTTTTTTAATAAAGTTTAGTAGCATTAGATACGTTAGCTTCATAGCTTTAGCCAGCTAGCTAACTATGTTGCTTTACAACTTTGTGCTGTATAATGACAAATAAACATCCCTGCCATCACTGGGACAGACTGTGTTTCTTACACTGATTAGTGGATGTGCAACATAGATACATTAATACAAGTAAGTGATGCAGGGGTGTGCATGCTAAAAGTCGAGAGAAACAGAGACTGACGGCTCAAGCTAAAGTTGCCACGTTACATAGAAAAGGCACGAAAGCTCTAGGAAGCTTGACGGAGAGGAAGAAACATAGCAGCTGAACAAATGATCTCAGAGCGTCCCACAGAGAAAAGGCACTGCCTCGCCCTCCCTCTCCAAAGCCACATCTGCCATTTAAAACACAGGTGAAACTTTTCTTGTGATACTGGGGCCATGCTCTTGATTACTAAAAATAACCTGATTAGGAAAAGGTCAGTAGTAGCTCACATCTATTACATTAATAATATGGAATTGCTCAAAGTATTTCACTCGTGCCTCCCAACAATCACTCAGCTAAGGAACAGTGCATTTTTAAAGTGATTTCACTGATTAATGTTACGGTTCCTCCACTATGTTTCCACAAACGAAGACATCTTGCCATTCATGGTTGCATTTGTATATTCATTTGTTGTTTAGTAATTATTACTAATGAGTGTGATTAGTAGTTGAATAAACCTTTCATTTATAAAGAACCTGGTTATGAGTTTGTGTGCTAGACTAAATTAATTAATATGCTATCAATTGTCCCTTTTTGAAGGGTGGTGCCCTGTTGCTGATTTTAATGTGAGCTAAATTCTGTTATTTCATGTGAGCACTCTGGACAGCTGGAAGGGAGTGTAAAAGAGCACCTTCCTCTAATTTGCATCAATAATTTTAAAGCCTATATTGTTACATAAGGATGGTACTAGGAAAAAATTTGTGTGTTAGTGTGTTTTCAGGTGTAGTTTTGGCCTCTGGTACCTTCTGGTAGTCTGGGAGCCAGCTGGCCCTGCCTTCAAAAGGGTCTCTGGGCTTCGACATGTGGCTGAAGTCTGCAAATCCAGTGGAACTGTTGCTGCTGAACGAACTGCTGCCAAATGGGTCCAGCGTGCCAAACAGGTCTGAAAAACAAACGCAGCCACAATTCATTTCAATCAACAAGCTTTTACGAGTAACCATAATTACTAGCTTACTTAAAATATTCAGTATTGTTGAGAGCATTCTACTTGTTAATTTGTTGACTTAGATCAATGGTTTTGAGGCCATACCTTCAATATACATGAAATCCAATCCAACGCAACAAACTATACCACCGATAACCATAAGGATGTCTGGCACAGTATCAGCAACTATTTACACCCATTTTTCAAATTAATTATGGCTTTTTAATTTTAGAAAATGGTGGCCACTCAAAATATTGACACTTGACACTAGTTTGGAAATTTTCACTTAGGGGTGGACTCACTTTTGTTGCCAGCGGTTTAGACATTAATGGCTATGTGATGTGTTATTTTGAGGGGACAGCAAATTTACACTGTTATACAAGCTGTACGCTCACTACTTTACACTGGAGCAAAGTGTCATTTCTTCAGTGTTGTCACATGAAAAGATAGAATCACATATTTACAGAAATGTGAGGCGTGGAATCACTTTTGTGAGATATTGTATAGTCGTTTAGCAGCTAGGTTACTGTTTCCAGGGCATTTAAGCAAGTTGTTCTCTGGCATTAAATTGATTCTTATTTAAATATACACTATTCTTTCTAAAAAAACGAAACTGGGTTGAGAAAAAAAATCTCCACAGAGTAGAACAGCTGAGCTGGATCATTTCCAGTTTAGCCATCAACTAACTTGAATAGGGATAAAATTATTTTATTGTGCTGCTCTTCCAGACTTTCCAAATGTTATCTAGAGGTGCAACAACTAATTGATGTAGGCGACAAAAATCGATTATTAAATTTATTGCCAACGAATTTAATAATCGATTCGTTCATGTCATCATCGGGCCGTAACGGCACGTAGCTTAATGGAGTAAAGTGATGTGAACAGTAAAGTTACTAAAACAACATCAGCATTGGTAGTAACACCTTCACAACCTAAAACCTCCAGAGTGTGGGAGCATTTCACTCTTCACTCAGCCAAAAAGGTCGTGAACTGCAGTGTCTGCAAAGGTGAGCTGACACTGGAGCATCTGAAGAGGAGGCGCGTAACGTTGTGGCAACGTCTGTGGAAGATGAAGACTGGTCTAAGTAAGTTAAGCTAGTTAGTGAGCTAGCTTCATGTTAAAGCTATGTTACTTCATTTAATGAGCTGTAACGTTTTCTATACTGTTTCCCTTGGTCAATGAATTGTTCATGGCGTTGAGAGTTGCAAATAATCATGATACACACAATGAACCTGTCCACGTTGCAGATGTGCTCTAACTTCACAATAATAAACGATGCATCACTCATGGCGATGTTTACTGCTGGGTTGTGTGTGTTGCTACTACAAAATTGTTATTATTTGTCCCCTTTGGTAAATTCGGCAAATGTAATACATGACGTTATTCCTTTCTTTGTATATAGTGTCCGTCTGTGTGTTGCAGTACCAGAGTGTGAACTGCTCCGTAACTAGACCGAAGATCAGCTCCTAAGATCAGTGCTCGCACAGCGCTGCACACACACAGTTTTTTGTGCCGATCACAGATTGCTGAAAGCAGTATCGGTCGATACCGATCACAGAGTCTATTTCAAGCCTTTCATTTATCATGTAGCATTATACAGTATACTGTATTTATTTAATTAGTCCTAAAAACATTTGTTAAGTATTAAAGTTAACAGATGATAAAGTATCATGAAATGACAACTGTTTATTTTTATTGCCGGGAAACATAGCTCAATCTGCGTTAGAGACTTAAACCATAGCAGCCTTTGCCTGGTTACTGTGAACATCTTATAGCTTAACAAATATAGTTTTACTGTGGAATAAACTACAAAAACAAACAGCATCTTAATAGATTTACTGCAACTATAAAAACTGCGGCAAAAAAAAGGCTTTAGCCAAAATATTTAGGAGATAAAGGAGCTCATGGATCATGAGCTCCTTTATCTCCTAAATATTTTGGCTTTTTAATCATGAGTCCATGATAACCTCAAGTAGCTGCTTTTTGTTCTGGAAAGCTCAGGCTTTAGGGGGAGAGAGATGAGTGGAGAGAGGGAGAAGGGCTACAGAGAGGAGTCAAAACTGTCATCAATGACATCTGAAAATAAGGGACATTTAAATAAACAATGCTAATTCCATATGATACTGTTAGTATGTTGTTAATATTACTTATAGTTACTATTTTCATTCGAATTTCCTATGGTTTACCGCTAGTGTAGGCCTAATATCATTTCAGTGGGTTGTTTTCATCTATTAAATTCTTGTGCAAGAAACACAGTGGACATCTTTTCCATAGGCCTACTGCCACCGGCTTTACCAGAGGAGAGACTAGCAAACACTTTAAATACGGCCAGCAGCTTTTTAGTTGATTTCATAAAGGTTAAAAATACGGAAGATTTACGAGGAAACATTTAAAGGGAGGATACCTATCAGGTGAGAAGAGAAAAACACGGGAGAATCCCGGGGAAAACGGGAGGGTTGAGATGAGAGGAGTTGAGAGAGGAGTGGGGGAATGAGAGGCTACATCCACACCACTACAGTTTAATAACAAATACTGTCTTCTCCGTGCACAGCAGCGTTTTAGCTGCCTATCAGAGTTGATCTCCGTCCATATTAAAACAACTGAAAACACACATCTAGTGCTACACGTTCACGTATACTGGGCATGCGCGTGCCGGTGTAAACATGAAGCTGATGGTCTACTCCGAAGATCTGGCAAAAGAAGAAAGGAATGCAGACCAAGAACCACACCAGGACTTTTTTTGCATTGACCGACAACAAAGTGGAACTGTTACTGAAAGCGACACGCGAGTACAAAGACACTGTGGCGGTGGGAAACAGACCGGGAGTCGTTGCAAATTAAGTACGGCAACATGCACAGTAAGTTAGGCTAACTGTTAAGTGTTATTTACACAGTACGTATATTTTAATAAAAACACTGAAACTAAAACTCCGTCAGAAGCATCATGTTTTGTTTTGCATGACTGATAAGACGGAATCAGTCGACGGAAAAGTCCTCTGTTTTGCCCACGCGGTCGGCGGCGTTTTCAAACAAACGTCTCCTGGAAACGTAGCAAAAGGTCTCCCTTATAAAAGGAATACGGGAGAGAGAGAGAGGCAGTCAGCTGATTGAGTACATGGCGCCTCTCTTTGCATCAGAAACTCACTGAAGGATCAGTCTCTCTCTCTGCCTGATGATTTCACATGATCGGTCCTGCTTGTTGCTCCGCTTGTCTGACTCTTGGCTACTTCCTGTTGGAACCAGCGTCTACTGCGCATGATCGCGCAGCATAACCGCGGTTTAATGACGTAGAACAACGGCAGAAACACCGTAATTCTGGTAGCTGCACCGAAAAAAGTTTCATGGCTCTGTGTGTTTGTCTGACTCGGATCGTCACTGATTAATCAGCCCACCTACGAGGCTCACCTGTGAAACACCAACGCAGCGTCACTGATGGCCGAATAGTTTTTTTAGATTGCTGAGAGCTTATAATCTAAGCAATAAGGTTACATCTCTCATGTGTGACCGGGTGTCACAGGGTCATTTTTGGGCCTACATGGATCCCTCCATGCAGGCTTTGGTCGGCTTCACTGTCTGATCTCTGGCTTACCCCCTTGGTCTGACTGCTGCTCAACTCTCATTGTAAATTTTTAAACCATTTTAGCTGCCGTTGAAAATGTGTCTGGCGAGTATTGCATCATCTGATCGGCTTTTCTGATCGGCCTTTTTAGCGACCACCAATCAAACTAGTTAAAGCCATTATCGACCGATTAGTTATTTCTTATGGTATATACCTATTCGGTCCATGAAAGGCTTTCATATCAGTGGAACTTTATGTTTCTGCCACAGAAACGTTCATTAAAGGTTCAGCATGTAATATTTCTGAGGCTGTGTTGACAGAAATGCAATATAAGATCCATAACTATGTTTTCAGTGGTGTGTAAAGACCTTACATAATGAACCATTATGTTTTTATTACCTTAGAATGAGACATTTATATCTACATAACCGCGGGCACCCCCTGCTGTGGAGGTCGCTGTATTTTGTCGTCATGTTCCTACCATAGCTGACAACGGACAAACAGCGCTAGAGAGCGCGTTTCGTCATCACGGCGTTCTTCTTCTGCTTGTGTAATTGTGTAAGGAGTCAGGACAGGACAGCTACAAACAGCTGACGGCAGAAATCACGGATGTGGATTTTCCCAGATGGAAAGCTATAAAGTGGGATAGACGTTTTCAAAGCGGTGCTGAAGTTGCCTGTTTTGTGCTGGACAGGTAAGTAACTTTGTTTGTCAGACTTTAGCGATGCTAAAGTTGTTTGATAGCTTTAGCTTGAAGCTGGCCATAATCACAGAGGTGTTTCCCCTGTCAGTGGTGTGAAATATGTAGTGTCATTATTCTCCAGCCTGTGGTTTGGCTTTGCCGGTTACGTTAGCGAGACAATCAGCTGATCAGTAACTTAAATTGGCAATAAAACTGTAACGTTAGCTTAGAGCATGGAAGCACCAGCCAGCTAAACTTTTACTGGCTGGTAGAAAAATCATGTAAGGGTAGTTGGATTGGTTTATTCTCCAGCGCTGGCGTTGGCTTGTGGTGTAAATATGTAGTTGGATTAATTTCATGGAGTCACTCTCTCTCCAGCGCTCTGTTTTTGGCTTTGTATGTTGTTTGTGAGAATCAGCTGATCGCTAATTGGCAATAAAACGGCAGCTTCCAGCATCGAAGCTCAGATCAGCCAGCTAAACTTTTAAAAAATGTGTAGTGGATTGTAATTTCATGTAGTTCTTCTCCAGCACTCTGTTATGGCTTTGTTAGGTGGACAGAAATGCGTCCTTACCTTCCTGAGACAAACAGCTGATGAATATTATTAGTAATGAAACAGATCAGATCAGCAGCTAAACTTCACATTTTACTGCCCTGGTGGAAAACATGTATTTCTTTTTACTGCTAATGGTGACATATATAACAAGACCGTGCGCCTATCAAGTGACCAATAACAAATACTTTCAGAATTTGCATTAAAAAACATAGATTTTGGATATTGCTTCCCACTGTGCACACAAATGTCTAATTTGTACTTTTACATGCTAGATGCCCATTAAAATGTTGCACCGTTTTACCACAAGCTGAAATTATGGCTGTCAGTACTACTTTGTGTTTCTGTTGTATTTTAAAAACTTAAAAAGACATTTTGGTAAGATTTGCAGATTGCTTATCTAATTAATTAAGCAAAGTGAGAGGAGCCTTGATCCTCACCAGCTAATGCCTTTGTAAACTTCATGTATTATGTGGTTTATAATGGACTGCAGATGGTGCAGAAACAGTGAGGCTCACATTGTCCTGGTATCTGTCAGTGGTCATACTTGATGAACTAGATGTGATATTTTTTGAGATGTTCTTCATTTACTTTGGTGTGTTAGTCCAGATGAGCCAACCCTCCCAAGATGTAAAATAATGGATTACAGGAGTATGACACATCATGTAGCACTTCATTTCTTCATGTGGCTGTTGTTTATTAACGAACAAGTAAGAATAATATTTTTTAAAACATGGTTTTACTGAATAATTAAGTATTAAATATAATTTCTTAATATATCTATCTAAAGAAACCTGATTTCTTGACTGGCAACTCTCTGCTATCTAATAGATGACATCTTTGTCCTGTCTCAGGCACAGTAGCAATACTGCTCGCTTGGATAGGGGAGGGGGGTGCAATTCGCAACTCACCACTAGATGTCACTAAAACTTACACACTGAACCTCTAAAAGATGTATTTTTGATAGCAGTATTAATTTTATTGTCTTAACTATTAATTAGCACATTCCTTAAACTTTAAACTTGAGGTTGTTTTAAGTTAAAGCTGAGAGCTAAATAAGAGGCATTGTGTAATTTTGCAATTTGTAATCTGAATAGTCGTCCGTTTCGTATGAATACAATAAATCGACTATGAAAATAGTTGTTAGTTGCAACCCTAATGTTATCAAACCAAATGGATCAAATTTGCAGTGGTTGTCTCCATCATTTTCATTTAAGTCTATGGGGAAAAGTATTTTTGGGCCAGTGTGCGTCACGTGACAGACCTGAAATTTGTAATCGTTTTTTCCAACCTACTCTGTGCTCACTTGGGTCCCATCAAATATGACAGCTGCAGTAGCTTGAAAAATAGGGGGCTCTGAATTACTGTTAGTAAAGGTAATTCATTTATTTATTATTTTAATTTTGGCAGTTCCCATTGGAACAGGATGAAGATTGTAAAACTAAGATTTAAAATAAAGACTTTACTTAAGTATAAAACATTTGTATTCTATACAGTCACATGCTTGGATTCACCACAGCCAGTGTGAATGTTATGAAGCTGCACTGGAAGTATTATCGACACAAAATCTGAGTTGGGACGTGAATGTGTAGCAGTGAGTACGCAAATGTGACACCTTTCCTTTACAGCCATGGTTTTAATAGGCAAACCAACATGGTAACCTTAGTCTGTGCAAACATTAGCCCAAGTGAGGTGACAGGCTAGAGTTACTCCAATCACTGAGGCATTCAAGTTAACCCTCTGTGTGTTTGTATGGACTACTTTAATATCCTGGAGAAAATGTGAGCTTCTCTTGTGCAGCAGAGAACAAACAGCTGCTTGAAAGGGGTCTAGTGCACTCACTGACAGCAGACAGATCTATTCATTTAAGAGTTATGCCACCACAAAAACACTTTAACTATCAGTGCCAGAGACAGATTGAAGGACATCAAGACTGACTCCCATTTAACATCACATTTGTCAGGTTGCACCAAGGTATACCAAGGTTACAACCTTTTTCATATCTGTGGTTGTATTAAGTCATTGTAGGTTGTTGTACATCAATGGCATTACTGGATATTGCAGAGAACAAAGACTGACATATTCCTTTCGTTGTTGAATTAAAGAAATCACATGAGGTAAATCATACCTGGACCTTTGGGTTTTGGGTTGCTTGAAGAGAATGGGTCATTGCTTGTGAAGTGACTGGTTTGCTGCAGGAAACATAAGAAGTAGTACCCTGTTAATAGTAAAATTACTCAGGACACAGTATTGAGTTGTTTTTTTACCATCTACATAAAATCTGATTTTACCCACATTTTGATTTTTCCCTTGTTTATACTATTTGAATGAGCAGCATCCAGAAATCTTAAGAGATTCTTACAGCAACCATCCGAAGGAAAATCCAAACTCAACAATTGTATTAGTGGTTACAATAAGCCAGATAAAAGTTTTCAGGAGGGTATGAAATTCTCCACAGTAAAGTCTGAGTACCAACAGAGGGAGCTGAAAGTTAAGACAATATATGTCGGACCTTGGCAAAACACAAGGCCCACTTATCCACATAATATAGTATGCAGTACAGTGGTACCCCAACAATAAGCCGTCATTTAAAAATCTACACTCTTGGGATTTATATAATTATTTACATTAAAAGTCCATCTTCTGGCCTTCAACAAATACCTTGGAAGGTAATGTGGCACTTTTACTGAAGGGGTCTGGTGTGGAGAAGGGATCCATCTTTGTGGTCTTCTTGAAGAAATCTTCTGATGAAGCCTTAAACGGATCAGTCTCTTTGAATGGGTCTCCACCAAAAGGATCTGCAGCAGAAATGATAAACAACTTAGATAATTTTTCTCACTGTAGTGTTTCTTAAACAGAGATAGCTCAGCAATTTCAAATAACAGATGCCAGTTCTCAAATGTGAGTTCCAAAAGCTTGTACACACACTCAGCAGCAGTGTCGCTTTTGTGACGGTATGAGACATGTAACATTTGTAGTTTTAAAACTGCTGGAATGCACTGGTTTTGACAGTAAAATTGCTAAAAAATCTTTTATTCTTTAGTGGGCAGAGTCAAACATTTAAGATAAAATGTTTACACTGAAACAAGTAAAAAAACAAGACTTCCAGAGAATATCAGCACGTTGACCTATGCTGCCCATATACTACTTTGTGTAAAACAGCCGCATGTTACATAATTTTCAGTACAGTTAATGAACAGGGGCTAATTTTATGGAATTCTCTTGGTGACGTCTGCCTCAGGGAGGACATAACGCTAAAGTTACAGATTGTTTCAGGGTAATTTGGTTTTGTATAGCTTAGATGGCATGTTTGATAAACTAACAGCCTAAGTGTTTCACTTTATCAGCTGTCTGCACACTTCTCTGTAATACATAGTCTAATACTTACAATATTTGGCACCCTATGTTACGGGGGTAACCACACTACCAGCCACACTAATAACTGGTGACTCCATAACCAGAAACATCCATTTCTTTAACGCTACCACTCACTGCTTCCCCGGTGCCACCACGGCTGACATTTTAAAAAAACTCCAGGAACTAATGCCATCGCTCCCGTCCTCCATCACAAGAGTGATAGTCCATGTGGGAACAAATGACACAGCTCTTCAGCAGTCTGAGCTGACAAAATCAGATTTTAACCGTCTTTTTAAAGCAGTGTGTTTTTATCTCTGGTCCCATTCCCACAGTTGGTCGCAGTGCTGGCCGCTTCAGTAGACTCCTTGGCCTCCACGACTGGCTCCAGTCCGCCTG
>NW_024040374.1:35228897-35246105 GCF_014851395.1 Micropterus salmoides
TTGGAATAAGGCTGTAACATGACAAAAAGTGAAGCGCTGTGAATACTTTCCAGGTGCACTGCACACTGTACAGACCCACAGCAGGAAATTCTGGAGATCTGTTTTAAAAGCATCTGAAGTACGGTGATGGAAATGCAGGGGAGTGCGACCTGTTTCTGTTACAAAATATTGTTTTTCCTTGAGGACACTTGGCAGCCTGTGTGTACAACTGATTATCAATGATAAAATATACAACCGCCTTCCTCAGTGTACCCGTACTGAGATTAACCACAGAAGACAACTCAGACAATTATACAATAAATAAAAGGTCTATGGACACCACGGAGGGTACAACAAGAATTATTAAGCTACAGAAATGACATAGGGCAAGACATGACATAAGGGGTGGAGCTCTTGCATGCAGAACTGCAGTGGGTGATTGCGGGAATCAGGGCAGGACCATCCACAGGCACCGCAACTGCAAAGACCGGTGAGCTGGGAATGGCTTCAACAAAACGTAATCTTCTCTTCTCTCTCTCTTATCTACTTGTGCCAACTCTAGTCATCAAACTGAGCCTCATTCTCCACTCTTAACCACTACCCTATCCAGCAGCTGCTTTGTACACCAAACTAATGTACAGACCAGTCACTCTTCATCACATATTGTATACTGGCTGTTTTGAAAGTGTCTAATGAATAAATGTAAATGGTGTTGGAGAGCAAAGATGAGTCAGTGCCTTCCTGTCCCAAGCCCAACTGAGCTGTTATTTTTCAAAGCACCTACAGAGACTCAAAATAAAGTATGCACGCATACACACAAACATGCACACACAGAGAGAAACACATAGGTCTTTACCGGCTGGTTGGGATTCCAGGGGCCAATGTGCTGGGGGTCATACCATGCAGGCTTGTTGGACGGGATGTCTGAGGGTCCACTGGGGTTGCTGGGGTCCTGTGGTCTGGATGTAGCTCCATCAAAATCCCCTGTAGGAGGACCCGACATGGGAGGCTTAACATCCCCTACACACAACACACACACCGTCACATTACAGCACAAAGATACATGTACTTGCCCAACATAGAGCAGGTCATAAACCGATACAGCAGAAATTAACAAGACAAGATGAAAATGTCCCCAGAACTACAACTGATAATGTATGCAACTGTTCTAATGTTTTTCATGTTTTAAACTGAACAAAATGACTATTAAGACTGTGCCTTTTGTTCTCACCAGCTTGTGTGGTCATAGGTGGAGCCTTTTCAGGCTCAGCAGGTGTAGCTATCTGTGCTACAGGGGCAGGCTGCTGCGGCTGCTGCTGTTTGACGCTGGTAACAAACTCTTCGTGCTGGATCTTTAAAGCCTGGATCTGCTGCTGGAAGGCCAGCTGGATGGGCTGCACCACCGCCGCATACTCTGTTATCAGAGAGGCCTGAGAGAGAGGACAAGGGTGTTAAATCTGATCTGACTAAGGTCTTTATTTTCCTGAAATTATTATTATTATGGGTAGTCAGTATTCAGTAATGACCAATCACACAAGCTCCTCTCATCCCCTTTAAAAGTACCAGCAGAAACAGAGAGAGAGGCTGTGAGAGATAAAGAGGTTATCGTCATGGAGCACCAAACAGTAAAATGAAAAATATATACTACATCACATACATCGCCCCAAATATGCTGTCAATAATTGCATATTGGTGTTTGCAGCTGCTGGAATATCTACGTGGCTTGTTATACTTGTGAAAACAACCAATATAGACTAATTAATACATAAAACTGCATTTTTCTCCTCTGCATATTTGAAAAATTCACTTAGGTCTTTAAAGTCCAAGAAACATAAAAGGGGTGTCCAAAGGGGGGGAAAAAAACAATAAAACTGTACGATTATGGAGAGGTGAGTGTGATCCTCTGCCATGGAGATGGTTCTAAGCAGAAGGACTCCCAAGAGAACATAATCCAATGAAAACATAGAGAGTATTTCCGCCTCCACAATCTGCACTAACAGTGTGTTTTTATTGACTTTTATACTTTATTACCGCCTGTGCGCCCTGTGATTGTCCTGCACCCCTCACTGAAAATGTGAAAAAAAAGTTTTGGATGAATTCTCACATCTTTGCAGCCGGTATATCCAATTTATTTATATAGTTATTATTAAAGTCCCAATGCCTTTATTATTTAGAAACGTGACAAATAATTTGATATCAAATTGGTTTAATTACATTTACACTGATTCCTCCTAAAGTGTTTCTCTCATCTCCACTGGCCACAGTGGCCAATCAGCTACTACGGGGGCCAAGGTGTGTCACATTAGTTTAACATGTAGGAGGAATAGCAACATGTTCCTTCCAAATCCTACAAATCAAATATTAGGAGACACTTCAGATTTTTCAAGAGAGACAAGATGCATGCAATTTATAAAATATTAGGGCTGCACGATTTGAAGAAAGTCATATTGCGATGCGAAGAAGCAAATGGCAGGCTACTATGAGTCTGCTTGCTTAATTATCAAGGAATGCACGAAATACTGACATTTTGAATCAGAATCAAAAGGAGCTTTATTGCCAAGTAGTGATTTACACATACAAGGATTTTGCTTTGGTGTTAAGGTGCTACACGTAGACAGACATACAGCTGACATAAATAGATGTAGAAATATATAAATATGTAATAAACAAATGGAAGTTATATAAGAATAACAGAAGAATAGAGAGAAAATAATACAACTGACAATATAAAAAAATAAAAATAATAAAATAAAAACAATGGAACAACAACAATTTACAATTAACAACAAATTAACAACAAATATGTGCAATGTGCCAGGTTCGTGCATGACATGACATGACATGAAGTGATATTTTGCAGACGACTGTATTATTTTAAAGGGGTGAGTGTCAGTTGGGGGCCCGGGCCTTGTTAATGAGGCTAGTTGCAGATGGGAAGAAGCTGTTTTTGTGGTGAGAGGTTTTGGTCCTGATGGACCGCAGCCTCCTGCCAGAGGGGAGAGTCTGAAACAGTTTGTTCCACGACCATCTCCACTGTCTTCAGAGCGTTGAGCTCCAGACTGTTCTGGCTGCACCAGGACACCAGATGGTCGATCTTCCACCTGTAGGCGGATTCATCATTGAGATGAGCCCAGTGAGGGTGGTGTCATCCGCAAACTTCAGGAGCTTGACAGACTGGTGTCTGGAGTACAGCTGTTGGTGTACAGAGAGAAGAGAAGGGGGGAAAGAATGCAGCACCGAGGGGAACCAGTGCTGATGGTCCTGGAATCAGAAACACGTTTTCCCATCTTGACGTGTTTGCTTCCTGTCCGTCTGTGATCCACCTGCAGGTGGAGTCAGGCACGCTCAGCTGGGACAGCTTGTCCTGCAGCAGGGCCGGGATGATGGTGTTGAAAGCAGAGCTAAAATCCACAAACAGGATCCTGGCGTAGGTTCCTCGGGAGTCCAGGTGCTGGAGGATGTAGTGAAGGGCCATGTTCACTGCATCATCTACAGACCTGTTGGCTCTGTAGGCGAACTGCCGGGGGTCCAGGAGTGGGTCTGTGATGGATTTTAGGTGGGACAACACAAGGCGCTCAAAAGACTTCCTTACCACAGAGGTCAGGACGACAGGTCTGTAGTCATTTAGTCCCGTGGTCCTTGGTTTCTTGGGGACAGGGATGATGGTGGAGGCTTTGAAGCAGGCTAGCACATGGCATGTCTCCAGTGAGGTGTTAAAAATGTCTGAACACCGGAGACAGCTGATCAGTACAGTGCTTCAGGGTGGATGGGGAGACAGAGTCCGGCCCAGCTGCTTTGCGAGGTTTCTGTCTCCTGAACAGTCTGTTGACATCCCTCTCTTGGATGGTAAGAGAGGGGGAGGAGGTGGGGGATGAGATGAAGGACTGTGGCCGGTCAGTGGTGTGACGGGGGATGGTGTCAGATCTGTCCCATTGTCTTTAAAAACAACAGTAAATCTGGTTCAGCTCGTTGGCAAGGTGCGAGTCGTTCATGGAGTGGGGGGTTTTAGGTTTGTAGCTGGTGATCTGTCTGTAGCCTCTCCAGCCTCTCCTTGAGAACTGGTGTTGTAATCTCTGTTATTCTGACAAGAGACTGGTGTGGGGGATAATGACGGCATACTCTGAGCAGAGACTTCCAGTTTATAAAACCGGGCAAAGGTAATGGGCGACGACCAGCTCGCCACCGCACAAATCTCCTGGGTAGGGACCCCTTTAAACACGGCCCAGGATGCAGCAAGTCCACGAGTGAGCCCGTAGGCCTGACGGAGCCTGCAAACCCGACTCCCACAATCCAGTGGGAGAGCCGTTGCTTGGTAACGGGCTTGTCCATACAGGGGCTAGCCCAGGAGACAAAGTCCTTAGTCCTGTCCATGTAAATGCGCAGGGCACAAACTGGACACAGCCCATGCAACCGCTCCTCTACAGGGGCGGCGAAGAGAATGCCCAAAGGTCAATGGGTGAGCATGAGTCAATCACCTTGGGCACAAAGGGAGGGTTAGGCTTCATTGACACTCTGACACCCCCTGGAGCAAACTGAGTGCATGACGGATGCACCGAGAGCCGTTTCACAGACGCCAAAGCCAGCAACAACACGGTCTTAGATGTTTTGAGTCAACTTCCCCCAGTAGTTCAAAAGGGGGGACAGAGAGCCCATCCAAAACCACTGCAAGATCCCATGGTGTGGCCAATGGCCTGGAAACAGGGAATAACCAACATGCTCCTTCCATAAGACATCAGACCAAGGGTTGCTGGCTGGCTGTTTCGCCTCCAAACCCCACATGACAAGCAGCAACAGCAGCCAGGTACACTGTAATTGTGGAGAGTGCGGGGCTATGAGGATCAGTCTGCAGCGGTGCTCCCTCACCCTGGACAGAGTCAGGGGGTTATCAGAGCCACTGGAGGGAAGGCGTACAGGAGGACCGGGGGCCACACGTGCACAAGCGCGTCCACGCCGAGAGGCGCAACTAGATCATATTGAGAAAAACAGTGCACACCGCATATTGACTCTCGATGCAAACAGGTCAACCTCTGCCCGGCCATAATGTGACCACACTTGCCTCACAATGGCTGGATGCAGAGCCCAATTGCTATAGCGGTGCGCCACCTGGACAGCAGATCCACATCCAGGTTCAGGGAATATTTTGTCTGGATGCAGCCAGTGTTAACGGTGAAGCAGGCGCGGTGCCTACATGAACCGGGGGCTTCAACGGCCAAGCGGGCGTGTTCCAGCCCTTTTGAATGGTGTCTGCGTAAGTTATTTAAGGGTAGGTCGACCAACCAGTCACAGACACCGCGATCACCAGCCAATCAGGATTGGCGTACTGCGATAAATGCTTTTGAGGAATATGCAGGGAGGCGCATCCTATAGTGAGACATCGAAACGAATGCTATGAATGAGAACCTCAGAAATATTACACACTGGACCTTTAACTTCTTCTTATGGATTTTTAATTTTAATATCCAAGTTTCTTATTTGTGTTTCTTGGTGACTAGGATCACTTGTTTATTTTCTGCACAGCTACAGGGGGCCAAAAAGTACAAACAGGTGCCATTAATCCAGGTAACGAGTGGAGGACAGAGGAGCTTCTTAAAGAAGAAGTTACAGGTCTGTGAGAGCCAGAAATCTTGCTTGTTTGTGGGTGACCAAATACTTATTTTCCACCATAATTTACAAATAAATTCTTTAAAAATCCTACAATGTGATTTTCTGGATTTTTTTTTTCTCATTTTGTCTCTCATAGTTAAAGTGTACCTATGATGAAAATTACAGACCTCTCTCATCTTTCTAAGTAGCAGAACTTGCACAATCAGTGGCTGACTAAATACTTTATGGCCACACTGTATATGTATTTCCAAAATAAATACAGATTGAATTAATATTATTGGTAGGAATCTTCCTAAATCACATAAATAGATACATTTCAACACAAACACTTTGTTTGTTTGGTGCACATCACAAAAACAGACTAGTATATGAGGAAAACTGCATAAAAGTAGAGAAAAAATAGAGTGTTAAGTCTTATTCTACTCACCTGGTACTGGCCAAGGCCCAATGCTGGATTCTGGAGCTGTTGAATGGTCTCATCATCAAAGTATCCATTCTTCTCCCAAAGCTGCAACAACTGGGAGGTAAGGAAATGATCAGACACACATAATTTTCCACTTCAATAAATTAGAAGAAAAAGCAGAAAGTGCTGAAGAATCTTCATTTACATATGTGGTATATTTATAGTGGCTTGCAAAAGTATTCACTCCCCTTGAACTTTTCCACATTTTTTCACATTACAACCATAAACGTAAATGTATTTTATTGGGATTTCATGCTATAACAAACTTAGCATAACAGCAATTTTCAAGTCTTGCCACAGATTCTCAATGGATTTAGGTCTGGACTTTGACTGGGCCATTCTAAACACATGAATATGCTTTGATCTAAACCACTCCATTGTAGCTCTGGCTGTATGTTTAGGGTCAGTGTCCTGCTGGAAGGTGAACCTCTGACCAGCTTCCCTATCCCTGCTGAAGAAAAGTATCCCTACAGCATGATGCTGCCACCCCCATGTTTCACAGTGGGGATGGTGTGTTCAGGGGGATGTGCAGTGATAGTTTTCCGCCACACTTAGCGCCTTGTGTTTAGGCGAAAAACTTAAATTTTGGTGTCATCTGACCAGAGCACCTTTTTTTGTGTGTCCCGTTTTTGTGTCCCTGATCATGGCTTTTTGTAAACCACAAACAGGACTCTTTATGGATTCTTTTCAACAATGGCTTTCTTCTTACCACTCCTCTATAAAAGGTCAGATTTGTCGAGTGCATGACTAATAGTTGTCCTGTGGACAGATTGTGCCAGCTGAGCTGTGGATCTCTACAGCTCCTCCAGAGTGACCATGTGCCTCTTGGCTGCCTCTCTGATCAATGGTCTCCTTGTCCGGCCTGTAAGTTTAGGTGGTCAACCATATTTGGTAGGTTTGCAGTTGTGCCATGCTCCTTCCATTTTCGGATGATGGACTGAACAGTCTTCAGTTAGATGTTTCAAGCTTGGGATATTTTTTATAACCTAACCCTAAGGGTGCTCCGATCGATCAGTCACAGATCGGATCAGATTTGGTTAGACTGCAGGATTGTTTGCTGACAAATTGCATTTGGATAATGTGCTATTAAAAATAAGATACACTCAAATCAGTGTAACTAACATGATGTTAGTCATTATACTACATAACACCATTAACTGACTATAGAAGGCCCTTAAACTGAATTGACTGAACAGAAATGTTGACATAATTGATTAAATAATTATAATTATTCTGACTGAAAGGGGGTTTCCCACAATGTTTATGTTAATACTAAGAATAAAACACCTGTGTAATCTTTAAAAAAAGATGCCTGTTAGCAGCTTCAGTCCAAAAGCACATTGACCTGCTCCTACAGCAGGTACATGCTTTTAAAGTCAGCAGGTGTTTACCCTGGTAATCTTCTGCTGCTTCTCTTCCTCTACAGCCAGAAAGCTGGTGCAGTAGATGGGAACCACAACTTTTTGCAGAGCTGCCAACAAATCCTTCTGCTGCTTCCGCTGGCTGGAAGGACACATTAAGCACATCATGTTACAAAAGGCACATAGTAAAGGTTGTTTACTAAATATTTCCACAAAATCTCATTGGAATGCCCAATTAAGCTTCTTCAAGATTTGTTTCATAATCGACCCTTCCATAAGCCATGCCCCCCTGAGTTACTGTTGTTACTGTTACTAAGTCTGACAAACTGTCTGACTTTCATCATGGAGCTGCCACTGTCTATTACTGCACTCTCCGGAAAAATACTGTCAAATTTTTGGAAAAAGCAGTTTTTATACATTATTTGAAGATTGTATTCAGGCTGTCAAACTGACATGAAAAAATGAAGACGATAAAGGCTACCGATCACAGAGTAAAAGTAAACCACAGCATCACCTGACGATTGAGATATAAGACAACTAATATTAAGGATCAACACTGTTCCAGTACAGCTGGGTAGGCCTCCGTTCAGTATTAGAATCATTAAAAAGCAGAACAGTAGTAGCTCGCGTTAGCTAACTACCAAATGTAACGTAATAAAGCCCCAGGCTGTGTCCGAAATCCCCACTCATTCATTACTCCCTATAGGGAGATGAATGTAGAGCACTATATAGTGAGCTCACTCGCATTATGAAAACTACTCAACACTACTCCGACCGTTATTTCAGCGCTGTTAATTATGTCATTGCCGTCGGACAATCAGTTTTTTCTATCAGTGCAATGCATGATGGTATATACGGCTTGGTTAGTGACCATCAGTTGTACACTACTTTTGTGAGCGAGTAGTTGGTGATTTCGGACACAGCCCTACTGTTCGGCTTTTAACGTTAGTTAGCTAACGCTAGCTAACTAACGTTAACATTAGGAATAATCCACAGCCAACATTTTTCTGGAGATGTTTTAGGTTTTGGAAAGAGAATAAATAGTACTACTCTCTGGGTAGCGACTAACTATTACAAGTGCCCCAGGAACAGCGTTTTTACAAAAAAAACCCCAGAAAATAAAAAAAAGAGCTAGAAAACAACTCCTTTTGCATACAAGTCAATGGAGCGCAGTCATGAAAGTGTCGGACTTCAGTTAGAGCAAGTCCTACACTGCACTGTGATTGGCCAGCTGTGTATTTGGGGCCTGGGATAGCGAAGGGTCAATTGGACCAAGGCTACAACTAGTGGCTATTGGTCAGTGTCTCAATAGTTTTTTCAATTAATCAATTGATAAATTATTCTATTAAATGTCAAGAAATATCAAAATATTACTTTCCCAGCAGTCACCTTTAAATGTCAGTCCAGAGGTTATTAAGTTAAAAGTGATAAAAGAGAAAAACAGCAAATCCACAAATCGATTTTGCTTGATTTATATATGTACACTTTTAAAGAGGTGGTATTATGCTCATTTTCAGGTTCAAAATCTTATTTAGGGGTTGTGCCAGAACACTGGTTTGAAATGGTTTACATGGTTTAATTTTCAAAAAAAACACCATATTTTTGTCATACTGCACATTGCTGCAGCTCCTCTTTTCCCCCCTGGCTTTGTTTTAGCTATGGAGTGTCTCTAAATGATCTTTGTTGGGAGTTGCACATGCGCAGTTCCTAGTTAAGGACTACTAGCCAATCAGAAGCAGAGAAAGGCGGGTCAGCGAAAAGACGGTAAACAGCTTTGATTCAGCTGTAGGCTACATGTTGCCGACCAGGTTGCTAATTTGGACTGGAGCAAGAGTTTCAGAGTGGTGAGTTATTAATCTGTAACAAAAGTATCTTTCATCCATAAAGTTTTAACTGAGCTCTGTCTCTACATCACAGTAACAACTTTATGTCCACTGACTGCCTGGAGGGTAGCTAGTGTTTGGAAGCGCGAGGACGTGTGTGCTGCAGCTCAGTGTTTTTCCACTGTGTTTTTGAGGGTGTGTCGGACTAGTCGCTCAGCGACCATTATGACACGTATTTTCATTGTGACGTCACAAGAAAGGGAAGTAAAGGCTGGACTACAAACGAGCTGTTTTCAGGCAGTTCAGAACAGAGTTTTCCCTGGGAGATGGGAACTTCCTTTGGGCTGGACTTTGGGCTTTTTCACTTTGCAAACCTATTCCATGCACAAAAAAAGATATATAACTCAATAGGAGAAGGAAAAAGCCAAAAACCATAATACCACCTCTTTAAATCGATAATCAAAATTTTATCTCAAAATTGATTGATTACACAGATACATTGATATTAGACAAGACATTTTGTAATTGCTTACATGTTAAACTCATGCTTACAGTTTCATTGTACATGTATACATTTAATTTATACAGTCCATTTAGTGAAATCAAATATTAAACTTAATTAATTAGCAATGGGTGCCCAATAATAAGACACCTGTGCTTGTTCAATGTTTGATACAGACAGCAAGTGGTTTTATACTTGTATAGGTATGTGTTCTTGTAATCAGAGGTCATGGTAATGAAGGTGTAAATGGGGCTACATAGCACTGCATAGAAGACTAATTATATTATTATTCTGATGAAAAAAGTGTAGGAGTAAATTAATCCACGTGTATGTGTATGCAGTTTGGTTTACGTACCAGTGGTGGAGAACATCATTGGTTAAATAGATGAGATGCAGGCGAAGCTCAAAATGTGCTCCATCTGCAGTGATGCGGTTGCGAAGGTGTGATGTCATCAATTCACAGTGTGGTGGAGTCTTGGCGTTGTTAAACATCCAGTTTTTGCCAGCCTGAGAGGAAGACAGAAGAGAAAACAGAGAACACATGAGTGAGATATAAAGCTTATTCTTCAGTTATTTCAGTAATCTCTGTACAGAAGCATTCCTAAAAAAGTCCATTCTGGCAGCCTTACAGAGATGGCATCTTTGGTGCAGGTGTCTATGATGGGCTGCAGCAGGTTGTCAAACTCTGTGATGTCCAACTGAGTTTCCAGGAGCAGTTTTTGGGTCTGCTGCTCCATAGCCAGAGCTATGGCTGCAGTCACTTGTTCCTACATTGAGAAAGGCAGAGAAAGTTGACAAAGTTGCCTTGCAGTGAATTTCTGAATGGGCGAGAGGCTACTGGCTTTAACTGGAGAATGTCAGGTGTTTTTCTATGACTGCTTCTCTTTTCCAATCACAACAGTCAGATAGCCACACAAGTGTATAAATGTATTGCCTGGAAACACCAGCCACCATGCAGCGGTGTGTTTACAGCAACAGCTGATGGAGTTACACTAAATGCTGTTAGGGTAACCTAACTAAGGCTAATCCTAACCCTAATAACCGTTACTCCGACGCTCCGGGGACACGTGATGCTGCAGGCTCTTGTCGGCTGGAAATGTTTTCATAACCTTCAAAATTGTTGCTATTTTGTTTTTATGTTGCTTTCTCTGTGCTGAAGTTATTTTAAGAAGTTGATGGCTGATGAGCTAACAGGAAGGAAACAAAATCTCCTCTACTTTCTCTCCCTCTGTATGCAACCTCATCCCATTATTGCATGTTACTAACACAACTTCTCCCCTTTCTGGTAGTCTTGTGCTTTCTCGTCCCTCTCCTCTCTCCTCCTATCACTTCCTGCAGGTTTTCTGGCTCTGGAGCTGTGGAGTCTGGATCTGTGGCTGCGGGTCACCTGCTGCCCCCGTGTTCCTGCTCGACACCCTCTGCTACAACAACTATTGTTACTAGTCCTATTGTTATTATTGTTATTATAATCATTAACATTACGATTGTTATCATTAACACTACTATAAATATCTGTACCATTTTTCATTTAGTCTATAGCAACATCACCTTTACTGTCTGTACCTCTGTGTGTATATTGTGTAGGCTGCCTCCCTCCCCCCCCTATGTATTCACAGGCATTTATTTCCCCTGCAGGTACAACATTTGTGATCCATGTTTTGTTTGTTGAAATAGTCTTCTGTAGGGGTTTAAATTCATTAGGGTTTGGCCTTTGATCAAATGCTTTTCATGCTATTACAGTAATTGTGTGATCATAAACACGTTTAAGCTGTCTTGCCACTGCAAAACTCCCTTAGCTGACCTCTTTTCTGCCTGGTTACTTCAGAAAGAACATTGCTCGTTAGCAGCTAAAAGAAATCAACCACAAAAAAGTATAAATAAATCATCTGAGGAAAGAATGTCCTCTGTGCGCTAGAGTTATACTTTCTTTCTTGCTCCATACCTGTCTGAGTGTGTGCAGATGCTGCTCCTGCTGCTGCAGATTCCACTGGCTCTGTTGGATGAGCTCATCAATAGAGGGCGCAGAAGGCTGAGGAATCGGAGGTGGGGCAATCATTGGGATTGGTGGAGGAGGAATATCAACCACATCTTTGGTGCCCAGGTTGTACATTTCTGCAGAAACACCAGCAGGACAGCATTTAACATGAACATTTGAAGTCTTTAGGTTGGGCATATTACTGATACTGTATGACTACTGACAGGCTGCAGATGCCCAAAGTGAAAGCTGTATTACATATATCAAACACAAGGCACAAATTTCTTTACACAAAACTATTTCAATTAAAGTAACCTAAAGCTCAAATTACATGTAAAAGATTACATACATCAAGCTGTTGAAACGTTCCAGGAACAAAGCAGAAGAGTCAGCAAAATTTACAAAGACATGCAGTGCACATTAACACAACCACTACTGTCATTCCTAACCCACTGACTACTACAGGAGGAGCAGCTGAGGAAAGAAAACACGTTTGCTTCTCCAAAAATCATAAAGATCAGAAGCACCAAGGTTGGAAAACGCAGAAATATTGGTTACTCAACTACAGCCGGGCTACACAATGAGATGAAATCACATTTTGATATTTCCAAGAGGTGGAAATATTTTACAACCAATAAAAGAATTTTATGTTCATGGCTTGACATAACCCCTGGCCTACATATCCAGAGGTAAAACAAAAAATGCTTTATTATAATTAAACATATATAATTTTAACTAGGGAGGAGTTCATAAATAACGTAATAATACAAGTTGCCCTCAGTAAAACTCTGGCTCAACAAATTTGAACTGCGGATTTTAGGCCTCCAGTTTGATGGCGATGTGGCACGGCAGTAACGCGAGTTGATTACTGATGAGCTGTGTGGGGCCTAAAACTAGCTACCTAATACTGTATTGTAAGGTGAGCTTAAAATAGTTTATACTCTTGTATATACAGACACATCTGACCTCACTCAATATTTAAATATATCTCCTATAACATTTTACTGTCATCGGTATTGTATTTATACCTTGTGACCTGTACTGTAGTCTTCATTTCTCATGCAGTAACATACATTCCGTTTATGATATTTTTCAGAAATTATATCAGCATAACATTATAGGGACTGTGCACCCGTCCGTGTCCATCCTATCCAGGAGCTCTCCAGATAACAAAGAGGTTAGGCAGACTGTTCATCATCACGCTAGCCCAGCAGTTTCTGCTAGTGCACAGGAGAACATTCAGCACAAAGGAAAGGAATCATCACCCACTGCTGCCAGTGTATAGTTATGAAACTAGGCCTGTAGAGAAACCTTGATCAAGAAACAGAGATAATACTTTTATCAATATTCTATTAACAATACTGTTGTGCAGCCCTTACACTACAGCTGCCCTGAATCCTGAGAAGAAGCTTTCCAGAGACAAAGACATTAAAAACAAGCCCTGCTTAAAGACATGTCACCAGGATCCTCCTCATGTTTCTGTGAGCCAACCTGACAGCTTACAGCTTACACCGTCTGAGAAATCTTCAGTCAAGCCTCAAAACAGCATTACAGCACAAACTCCAAAAAAGGAAAAAAAAAAAAATACTTTCATGAAAAATGCAAATGAAAACAAACCAATAAGCACAGGTGTGATAATGTCCAGCAAAATGTGAAACAACAAAATGTGACTGCCAACTAGAATTTTGATTTGTCTGGAAAATTTGGTTCCAAATAAATACCTTCAGATTTATACTCCTCCCCATCGTGGGTAGAGGGATCTAAGTGGAGAAAAGCAAACTTTAATGCATTTCAGTGGTATGACAGAAGAACTCAATGCAACCCTGCATCCAAAACTGTGCTGTTATCATTCAAACTGACCAAACCTGTAGGTGCTGTAAGAAGCTCTGACTGTGCCTCCATAAGCAATAACAAAGCTCATTAAAAAGAATACATAACACTAAAATGAAAAACATATCTGTTCCTTTACCTCAAATCAGTTGCATCAGGGACTTACATGTACAGGGATTTACTCTCCCATTTAGCATTGGGTTTAATAGTCTTGTTCACAACGCTTTTATTAAAAGGTATTTTGTTTACTAGTCTTTCAGAGAGGTCAGTTCAGGTCGGCATAAATTACACGTGCAAGGCATTCTGTGTGCTGAACTGAAGTGGGTTGGAAACTATGCCCACATGGCTCATGGTTTTGGAGCACATCCAGTGTCTACCATCAGTGGTGATTACAATGAGCAATCAAAAGAAGTGTATTGATGGTAATTAAGAGGCTGATGCAAGCTGCATCCCAATTCAAGGGTCTCATACTTCGATATGCTGATGCTTCTAGTGTCTACACTTTCACAGGCCAAACACATGGTTGGGTTCAAAGATGTTGCACAGACTTCTTGAGTTTTTAATTTCAACTGATATTTTCTGCCATGGCAGTTTCAACAGACACTACTTGACACTAGTTGCCTAGATGTTTGCTTCTCACATACAGTAAGTCCTCATCAACAGACTTTTAAAAATTACATTCAACTCTGGCCTGCTTGTATATATCATGACAAGTACATACATATCTCATTTGATGCAGAGGATAAAGGATATGTGAAAAGCTGAAGAAAAATTCTGGCTTAATTAAAATTTGGGTCTTATTTTTGTACTCCTAGCCATCATTACTATCAGTTATGATAACACTGTACACAAACTGCTAGATTTCTCATCAAGGCAAAAGTGATAATTATTGGTAAGAATAATGGGCAAAAAAACTTAATAAGACCCAGTTTGTATAAAACCAGAATTACCCTTTAAGATGTGAACTGGGACAGACATTTTCAGCTACAGCTACTAGAAGGCCACAAAGGATGAGTTCATGTCAGTCAGGATATTTAATTGGGAACAGGGTTGTTGTTTAGGGCTGGGTATTGTGTTATGCAATACCTGAATTTGGTTAAAGAAGCATAAATACTTATGCTGTTTCTGAATTTGCTCCCTTCCATACTCACACTTGCTAATTTGAGGGCATAAGTGCGTCCACGTTGACAAGTATGGCAAAATGCAGTGCAAAAAGCAGCAGCAGCAGTTAAATGCTGCAATCGTCACTTCTAATAAGGGCACAACCATTGTGTTTGATTTGACACTACACTGCCGAATTTCATGCACTAAGCAAGTAAGTACATTGTGTACACAGTGTACTACATGTTAGTGAACTAACGGAAGTATCCGAATTGAGACACAGCTATATACTTAGAATACTTACTTGTGAGTACAGGGGTGCTTTCAGCTTTTTATAGCTATCTTAATCAATACAGCTGTACAAGAACGAGGGATGGGCAAAATGGATAAAATCCTTATCCTTATTATGATACATGTAAAAGTGTACATTATATAGAAACTTAGGTATGTCTGTTTTCATCTAATACACACATTTGATATTCCAGGTAAAAACAATTAAGTGCTTCATCAAATTGATCCAAAACACATTTTAAAATCTATTACTTCCATCAAGCAGTCCTGCTCATTACATTCAAGCGTGAGCGGTGCTAAACTACATACCAGATGCCTGCAGATAATGTATTTAAAACATATTCAGGTTCCATACCCAGCCCTGCTCGTTTCAAATTAAGAGTGAATTCCAAGTTCAACCCAGCACTAGTCAGCTTTATGTAGCTTTGCTGTGAAAAAAAACTAGAAGATGGAGCTCTTGGTTGTACTGTTATTCTACTGTAGAACACCGCTGATATGGCAGCAGACATTAACAGCTACCCTGCGCTATAAGTAAGCACAACGAAGCAGGAGAGCGAGGTGCTAATAAGGCAGGCTTAATGCCTACATACACAAAGGACAAATCCACTCTAAAACAGAAAAGCATTATTAGTATGATGTTGGAGAGTTCTATCAAGAGTTCCTCCCAAAACAACATTCTGTAAATGGGTGCAAAATGTCTTCTAATTATGTTATATATGCTTTAAATATGATTTTGATTAAACTGATTTAAATGTTTATCACTTTACTTTTTATTAAACTGTTCAAGTTTGCATTACATTTGAATTTATTTATCATTTTCATTAATTTCATTAAGGCTTCTATCATACTGGGAACTGAGCATTCCAACACCATACAAATATCTATGTGCAAAATGTGGTTTTATGTTGGACTGTCCCTTTAACTACATACGCTGCTGTTGCTCCGTAGCAAGCTTGGACTTGTAGTAGTTGAAGTATTCTCCCCCAAAGAGGAAAGAGAACTTAGGGTTGTCTTTCTGTTTCTCCATAGTCATCTTTTCAAACTCTGGCCCGTTCCGAGCGACAAACTGGGCCAGCTTGTCAATGACATTCCTCAGTTCTTGATCTGCACCAGGAAAGAGAAGCAGAGGGAAATCCAGTCAGAGCTGAGACAGCTAGTAATATCTCTAATGACAATCAAATAACAAACTAATTAAAGTGACCTGTGCTTTTTGACACTTTTAGAACATTTGTTCTTGTGTATTATCACTGTATTCCAGTATGCTCCAGGAGGTTGGAATTGTCTTAGAATATTCTGAAAATCTGACCTAACGTCCTGCTGACCACACACATAAGTTAATCAACGGTGTTTTTACACGCAGGTGGAGTGGCCTGATCAGGAGATCCAAATTCATAGTCTGCACTGGTAATATCCTACAGTCGGTGTTGTGTATGGACCTTTTCGGTATTTGCTAACTTACTTAACTAACGTTAGCTTTATTTCTGACTTATCGAGATTTTTATTTGATAACCATACTTTGAAACAAATAAGGTTAGGGAAAAGGAGCAAGTCGTAACGTGGCCAAAAAATAATTAACTTTAGCAGTGAAAGTTAACGTTAGCTAACTTATAAAACACAATGAAACATCAAATTGTTATCGGTTGAGGTCGCCCTACTATTCTAACACCACTGTGTGCACACTTAACCTGTTAGATACACGTTTAGCTGTGTTAGCCCAAATGCTAAACGCAGCGGGAATGTTAGCTGTGTTGTATCTCCATGTAGCATGGCTGCTAGCTATCGTTTAATGAAAACCATACAACCCTACAGCGTGCTGCTCACCCTCGGGGGGGTTGGGAATATCCATGTTTGGCTTTAGGTACAGCGAATCCACTGAACCTTAATAGATCATCCAGAGATCTGTCAGCTCCTTCTGTATTTCTCTAAATGCTTCATACAATTGACAAAAAACACTGCATTGCTCCTGTGACGTCCATCGGAAGCTGCCGCCCGGATCCCTATCTGCACATGCGCAAAAATGGTCCTGTCTTTCAAAGCAGGTACCACAAATGTGCCTGTTCATAATTCCTCGTTCGTTGTTGTCTGTCCTTATCACAGGTCAAATACTGCGCTTTCAGAAAGGCTGACAAAGCATTATTAGATTATAGTATTTTTTTACCCTCCTTTATTGAAAAAGTACAAAATATACAAACGAGTTAGGGAATGGGTGTACATCCAATAGAAAATGAAAACATTTACAGTGGTGGAAATGATATTATAGCACACTCGATAGACAAGTA
>NW_024040374.1:35246605-35322667 GCF_014851395.1 Micropterus salmoides
CAGTTTCTATCTACTTCTGAGCCATAAAACATGTTGACATTTTGAATATTTGCTGTGCTGCTGTCACACTGTAGAGAGAATGTTACTAGATGAAGAACTTCATCCCATCAGTTTTAATTCCTCATTGAAACCAAAGGGTGCTATTAGCTATCAGCTTACAAGCTAGCTTGTTGTCAAATCTTGACACTGTACTGAAGACGCAACAATCAAAAAAACCCCAAAAGGCTCATTCTATCCTGAAACAGCTGGGCACTAGTTTTTAGTGGTTTGTTAATGCTAACATTAACATTACATAACCTGCTGCTAACTGCCAACTGTTAAACTTTAGTTTAATATGGAAAGCCATCGTTAACAATGTCATATCCAGTTAACTAAAGTGCCGCCAACTTGGTCACAACAATGTGACAAGAAGCTTGCACAGCAAAAAGAAGCTACTAATATTCAAAGTGTCCACTTCAGTTTGGTCTCAGTGTGTTTGTGGTGTTTAAACCACAGCCAGATGGCTCAGCTGCAGTTAGAAAGAAAACCACTTTATGAGACGTGGACAGAAATCTATCATTTAGAATAGATCTGAGTGTCACAGGATGCTATGGTACCTTCTGCTCTTGGAGGGGGTTTAGGCAACTTGTGATATTTTCACACAGTATAAATAGCAACGTCCAGGAAGCAGAGGGCTTCATAGAAAAAGCCCAATGCTGCCTGTAGTACCTCCCAGAAGCAGAAAGTACTTGAATATTAGAAAACTTGAGGTGGACTCTTTTCTGGAGCTTTCAACCACACACATTTCACAGTTGAAAGCTCAGGAAAAAGCTATTTATAAAAACTTTTTTCTAAAGTCAAGAAGGAACTTAACATTCAAATAGAAAAGCTGTGTCCACGTTAACACACTCGGAGCTAGGGCTGGGTATCATTTGGAACTTTCTGACTCTAGCGGGGATACGATACCTGAGTTCCAGTACATACACCAAACAATACTTTATCTTTTGTTTTAAAAATAAGCCTATGTTTTAAATTTTTTAATGTAAATTAGTCTAAAATTAGGCAAATAAATCAGAAACTGTTTAATCCAGGTGTAAGTTAAAATATTATAAATCTGACCCAGTATTTATTTGATGCCATCTTATTGTACTTTTTGACACTCTCTGCTACAGACACATTTCAGTCGGTACCAGAAAATGTTGATACTTGATACCCACCCTGGTGTGAACTGTGACCCTCCATCTGTTCTTCATGTGTTCCTGTCCACCTCCCTCCCCCAGTCCATCTGCAGTGTACTGCTTAGAGTGGTGCGTTCCACACCGGTACCATCATTCATACTGTATTTGTAACCTGATACCTCCATTGTGCAATAGATAATGTTTATTTTTATTGTTGTTTTGTGTATCATGTGAAACCAGTGTGATGTTTTTGATATGTAGCATATGTTTTTAATATGATTATTTATGCACCCGCAACCAACCACGCCTCTGTCCCGACTTTGTCGAGGAAGTTCATGCTTTGATTTAATGCCACTAGCAGCAGAATCGACCAACCAGTCACTCAAAATGCTTTTGTTATTTTGGGGAATTTCTCAATAGTTTGTAATTATCAGCAAAGCTTGCAGTTAAATAAACAAAAAATCTGTGTGGGATGACAGCTGAAAAATATCAAGATTTACCATTTAATAAATCCATTGTTTTAGTATTCATGTTATTTCTCTCAAATTTGATTTACGTACAAAGCCTTTTGAATGCTTGGATAATTGTTCAGCCTTCAACTGCCCGTCCTCCCATGTAGGCAAAATAATCTGAACTGTCTTTATTAAAATGCATACAATGTGTATACAGTCTGTATAGTATCATATTATGGTCTATTTGTCTTACAGAAGAGAAGAGAAAGAAGAAAAAGTAAACTTGATAAAGAACCATTTGGAAGAATAATAGCTGAGGAGGGAACAGATGCTGGTTTATTTTGAACAGTGTTTCTCTCGACATGGTCTGTACTGTTTACTAGAATAAACATTTCAGTTAAATGAGAATGGACTGCAGCTTGATTTGTTACAGGTAATTGCATGTAGAGCAGTAGTGCTAAAGTCTTGGAAGAGCAGCCCGTCCTCACCAGAAAATCACGTAGGTTGCTTGTGAAGCAGCTTATTGCGACCTCCATTTATGTTTTTTCTTAGGCCGCGACCTCTAGTGGCCATATGATGGGAGCACCATTTTGGTGATGTAGTATAAAGAGCCCACGGTGGACTGGTTCTTTCCAACAGACATATTATGTTCTGGGACCCGTTGACAATCTACCTATTTTGTTGTTATGGTCGTGTTGTAAAGAGGCACTGCAGTAATTTAATATTGCACTTCCATAAAGTTGTAAGACTCAAAAAGCAAATTTTAAAAAAAGAATGATAACAATGAAACACCACAGGCCAAAACGCCAAAAGGCAGGTTGCTGCAGCAACCATGTTGGTTCAGCTTTATCTGAAAAATGCTTCCACAAAATAAAAAAATACATTATGTGACTTTGACTGACTTGTTTATTTAAATGTGCACATTTGTTTTTCTTGTTATTGCTCTCAAAACAGATCATGGCTCTATCCAGAAGCTGCACATAAAAAATCCCACCCCTCCCTTCTGGCCTCCCTCCAAAACCACTCCCCAAAAACACGTTTGCAGTGAGTGCAGGCAGGCCAGCCAAGGCCATGTCCTGCCACAGGTATGTTTGTATCAGAGCATTTTTATTTATTCACTGCTGTCAGGATGGAAAGAGAATTTCAACAAATATAACAAAAATTCTTGTGAAATAAAGCTTTAAGTTAGAGAGGCTGTAACATTTTCTATCACACACCAACACCGCAGCTCCCTGACTGAAAACTGTTCATGAGGATTTTTAAAGGAATCTCCAAATGAATGTGGGACATTCGATACTGACAGATATTGCTGCTAATGTTAACTCAACAAAGTGCAAATGAACAAGTAGTGGTGAGTAATAAAGGTCCAGATTTATAGAGGTAGGCTGTATGAAAGTTGACAATTAACACCACTTCCTGTGGTACAGTAGGAAACGTTGTCGAGAGAGCTGGATATGTTTGCCCTCCTGAATATCATTAGATGTATAGCAAGAGAACATGTAGACACTGCAACGCCTGTTACCAAAGGTGATGCTCCCAGTTTCTTTCCCCAGCGGAAGGTTATAAAGCACTAATGCACACAGGGTAAACAAAGTCTATTTGGTCATTTAGTGCCCCTAACTGAAAAATGTCATGTTGCAGCACACGTTATACATTTTGGACATTCTGCTGTACAACTGTTCTAATAAAGTTGCTCCACTGCAAATACACAGAAACAGCACAACACACCAGAGTGTGTGTGAGCAGGGTGTCAGTTTGAATCCAAGGCTGACTGCTTATGGTGGCAGGTGTCCTACAGTGGACTTTGGCAAGGCCCCTACAATCCTGTATCTGTCATTCCAAGAAACTCAAGCTTTTGCTCTGGACAATTTTCTCTTCCTGTGTGGTGACACAAAGCAATCCAGCAGCTTTCCCACCTTCACAAGTAGTACACATAAAATTCAGTACACCCGGTTTCTCAGTAAAGGTTGTGCTTGTTTGTGGTAACCATGGTTGTAATAACAGAGTCTGATCCTGGTCTCCAGTTTACAATGGATCTCTCTTTTTTGGGCAATAAACACTTTTAATATTGTATATATAACATTTCTAATCTTGATTTTAGCAAATAATGCAACATTTCAACTTTATATAAACCCAAAGGGCTGTACTGAATGATGGCTATCAGTTGTTTTTCACTACAAACAACAATAAGACAACTGTATGAGGAATATTTACAAGCCACTGTTTTGTTTGTCAGTACTGGGTCTTGACAGGATCTCAGCTTGAACTTGACGACAGCCCTGATGATAACTATACTAAACATGCTCTACATGTAAAGGATAATTCTAGTTTATTTCATAGTTAAGTAGACATAATTTCTATCAGCTGCAGCCAGTCAGATCATTCAGGCTGTAAGCAAACCTCCAGGTCCAAACGTATCTGAAGAAGAAAACAAACATTAATATTATTACGTGTCTGTTGTTAACATCCATCACAGTTTTACAGACTGGTTAAGCTTTGATCATCAAGGCTGGATTACCAACCTGCCAAAGCTGGCAACTGTCCAGAACCTCCGGGGCACTGAAAGCTAAGCATGGGCTAATTCCTTTTGAATATTTGTTTGAGAATATGCATCATTAAAGAACATTATTATCTGACATGATTCGGATTGTACTCTATTACCTGATCTCTATAGGCCCTGTCTGTTGGATCCATGTGCTGAGATGATCCCTCAGTAGTAGCTACAGGCTTAGTTGTGACATGCCGACTACAATATCTATCTAGCTATCATAGCTGATAGAAATGATTCAGCAATTGTGCTCTCAAGCTGGATCTGGACATCTTGTTCTCTGACAGATTCTGAAGACCTTGCAAAGAGCTTAAACCCAACCTGCAGTAACAACTCCATCCCTCCCAGACAGCCACAATGTGCAGTGAATTACACTCAGCTATGTTTCAAGGATACAGCTGTGTAGTGTGAAATGAATGCTGTGCAAACATAGCGCTCATTTCTGGACATATTATCTGAAACTCAAGCAATCTGATATGTTAGCGACTGCTAACTGTCTCCGTATGCAATAACAGGAAATTCCTTTCTAAGTTTTTTGTTTACCCTATGGTAATGGAGAGGAGGAAATGAAAAGCCTTTTGGCTTTTAACTGTGAATGTGGGTCAGGGAGAATTGGAGGATAATCGTTGGCTTGCCCTCGCAATACTTTGGTATCTCCCTTCTTATTCTATCCTCTCGAGGATGTGTGCTTTCACTTTCAGCCTCATCAGCACCGTGTTCCTGCTCCACTATCCAGCCTCCCACACAGGCAGGAAGCCTGTATTCAACCAAGATTGGCAAACACACTGAATCTGCTGATGAAATTTTAAACTGGCCTAAAAATTTGTTTCATACGTGTGTGTGTGTGTGTAAACCTCCGTCTTCAAGGTCCTTACTTGGGGACATGCAACACATGCCAACTGGACTTCGTTTTCATGGTAACCACATGCCTGGGGGCAGCATGTTTCTGTGCATGTGTGAATGTGTTATAACTGACGGGATGAAGAAGAGCCAGAACTAGCTGGAAGCAACATGTCTGTTAGCAATCTGAATGGTATCAAAAACCAGTTTGGTACCTGAGCTGAAACTATACTTGATAGTCACCTGCACACACGCACGCACACACACACACACAGGAAGTTTTTCCTGCTTGAGTTGATTGAAAGCAGTTGTGATCACAGCCAGGTGGATGTGATCCACTTGAAGGGAGGGATGACACACAGAGGAGGATGGATGGAGAAATGACAGGAGTGTGTGTGTGTGTGTCCCTGCTCTTTGCTCATGTTCTGATCTGGTCTCGCTTAGTTTCTCTTTTAATCATTTCTGACAGTCAATATTCAGTTTCTTTACAGAGCTTTTTGACACATGTTGAAAGCTACACTTTAGAGCATGTTTGGAGTCTCAAAGGATCAGTGCCTCAGTGAAAGCCAAGAAAATGATAGATTAGCACCCTTCTAAAGAATGAGTGAAGTTCTTCTGAGATGTGTAGTATGTACAGTACTGTGCAAAAGTTTTACGCAGGTGTGGAAAAATGTTGTAAAGTAAGAATGCTTTAAAAAATAGACATGTTAATAGATCTATAAATTAACAAAATGGAAAGTGAGTGAACAGAAGAAAAAACTAAATCAAACCAATATTTGGTGTGACCACCCTTCAAAACAGCAGCAGTTCTTCTAGCTACACCTGTACAAATTCAATGATTTTGTAGGCATATCTTCAGGTGTATCAACAATTATACTAAACTAGTAACATTTTGGATAGCCTTCTTCCTTTTTTTATATTACATTTTTACACACCTGCCTAAACCCTTTGAGCAGCACTGAATATAGTGGGAGACTAAATTTTTTTGCCTTTACATAAAATGTGGGATGCATTTTTCTTCTAATTTTTCAGTCCTTATTTTACAAACATACTTATGTAACAAAACAAGGCTGTGACTCCAATTAAGTAAACTGCAACTGAAAAAACCCAACCCCATACCTCTCCATGCTCTCCTTTTCCACTCTGCCTGTGTTCCCTCTCCCTTATTTCAATCCTTCCTCAATCTAGTGCCCTATGAGTAGACAAAATGAAAACCGCAGGACGGGTCCAAACCCAAATAAACCACACATACATAACTTGCTGTATCAGTGAAAGTGTGATGAGGTGTTCAGGCACTGTATTCCAGCAGATGTTTCCTGCCTTCCAGTGGTGCTGCTTTCCCAGTAGATGGCATCGTCTTCCCATAAATAGAATTCCCATTTTTTTCAGATGGTGCTGGGCACCTGTGGCTCTGGGAATCCATTCAGATAAGATTTTTCCAGCTAAGGCTGATGTTTCCCAAAAAGCTGATAAAGTGAATTGCTTCCCTGAATTTCACCAGAAAATATTTTCACAATGACCAATGAATATTATCTCAAATCTCCTTATTTACTTCAGCAGTCATGATACAGTATCACAAGCTCTGTTTTAGGCTCCGCTTACTAAAATAAGCAAGATATTATCTCAAAATGTGAAGATGAGCCTCAGAAAGCCTTTAAAAGTATCAGTGTTAGTTTTCAGTGCACATTTTGGCGTGCCTAAATCCTCAGTGGCCTTTCAATCCCACTAACAGGAACACTCTGAGGAGAAACACTGCTAGTCCCCATCTCTCTGGTATCAGTTTTCTCCGCACACTTGTGGTTTTATGAGTGTTTTATGTTGGACACTAATGCTGTTAAACACTCTGGAGGGGAGTTCCTCTGAGACAAACTGTTGCACAAGAGCTTGCTAACTGAAAATATTATCCTTGGAGAGCGAGGTAGGAGGGAGAATCAGTGAAAAGTCACTTAACTTGGAATGGGGAAGAATGTCTCACTGTGGGAATGTCACATGTTTGAGTTTTATCCCTCACGTTTACAGATTTGAGGTGAAGGAGATGCTGAGCTGAGCAGTGTTGTGACCCTCACTGAAAGTGTGGAACGGTTCATCTGGGAACCAAATAAACCCCTTTAACCTGTTTTAGCATCTTATTCAAGTGAATTGAGCTGGAGCAGTGGAGCAGACTAGGCAATGGTGTCATGTCAGGGAGGAGAGAGGCCATCAGCTGTATGAATGTTCTCCTGCACAGACTGCCATACGGTGGACGGCCTGTTAGAAACAGTAACTGCAGTCAGTTTCACCTGCTCACTGGGGTGACTGCCCATCAGTAATGATTATTGAGGATGAGGATCTCTATTCCAAAACCTTACCACTTCATCTATGAGCTTTTTGGGGGGGGTTGTTTGTCTTAAGATTCCCCTTATGCTGCTGACAGCATTGAAAACTTCAACAGCAGTGTATCGTTCCAGAAACGGAGTACCTGTTACTCTTGATTATCGACGACATCACTGTCAACCTTTTTCTTCCCTGGCACTGTGGTGTTACTGACATTTCTTTAAATGCAATTTTACAAGCCAGAGCTACTGACTGACTACACCAATTTAATGACATGCAGAAAAGTTTATTCTCTACAACTGCACACATATTACAAAATAAAAAGGTTTTAGTATCACAAGTGCAATTTCATAAGTGAGTGAAAATGTTTTTTGTAACTTAGATGCAATGACTCTTGTCATTCAACATTGTCAAATCAATGCTGTGATAGCATCACATGCACTGGATATAACAGCGTGTTTCACTGATTAAAAGCTGCACCTTTCCAGCAAATGGAAATGTTCAAGATGTCTTGTGAATCATTTTATACACTTTCCATCCAAATGCAGCCTGACATACAGCAGAAGGCCATTCTATCAGAGCAGAGTGCACAAGAGCCACTGAGTTGTTTCGTACACACACACGGCTGCTTATCTGAGAGAACGCAGAAACAACATGTAAACCATCCGACCCCTCAGGTCGGAACTTCCCACGCTCTGCAGCGGCAGCCACCCTCCTGTACCCAGCTGAAAAAGTGAAATGAAAATGTTCGATTTTTCACTTGAGTAAATGTACTAATGATAGGGGGGGGTTCCTCTTTTCTCAGGGCTGGCACGGGGCCATCCTGGAGATGACACCGAGATGTGTGGCCTTTCACATCCAAAAATAGACACAGGCCTTCTGACTGCTGCACCAGTGCAAGTGTGAGTTTCATGAGCAAGTATCACCTCAGTGTTTGTTAGTCAAAACAAATAAACTACTCGGTATACCTGCATGTTTGACCTAGTTTGACCATCATTTACATTAATTATGATAGAATGGTGATGTGAGGGATGTATGCAATGGGCAGTTTGGCTAATAATTTCACCTTTCTTAGCTTTTTTTTCCAAATAGGTTTGACTAACCTGGAGGCTTGTTTCCAACTTGTCAGATTGTTTTGTTTCTTGACCCATCTGACTTCCTGTCTTTATGATGTCACTGTTGTTATCTCCAATAGGGATGATGGCCAAAACTAGAAAAATATCAGTCAAACCCTGAAATCAGACTCAAACATTGTAGCTAGGTGAAAAGCACCACTCTCTCATTTCCCTTTGCCCATCAGCATTTAAGACCTCAGGATGCTTGAAATAAACCAGGAGCAATGTGTCATTTGCCTGCATCTAAAGGCAAAGGTGTTTCGTCCTGTATTGAATGGCCACAGTTGAGGGTGAGGTGAAAAGTCTCACTGTTGTAGAGGGAACTGTGAGTAACTGTACAACTCAGTGTCGCACACTTTTCAGACAGTCTCTCCTTGAAGGCGTTCACATGAAAAGTGACAGCAGTCGTTGTGTGAAGAATGAAATACAGGGGAACGGGACTTTCAGATGCTGAGAGACGATCCATCAAACACTGGAGCATGCTGAGGCCCTCCTCCTCTCTACTTCCTCTGTATTTTCACCTCCTCTTACAGAGTGCAGGGTAACATAATGAGGTCCATCAGTGCTTTATTCAGAAGTGACAGAGTGCTTGACTTTACTGGACTGCACACAGATGATCAACCTCTTTTTATCTTCCCTCTCAATATCCATTGTGACACTGACTTCTGATGTAACACAATAGTGATTCAGCCCACAGACCTGACATTATTTAAATTCCTGGTGAAAAATCCACTGGCTCATAGGAATCAGTAAGAGATTCCTATTATGTCTTTTCTTTGGAATAAAAAAATTGCATGTTAAATTATAGACTGTGTTGACAGACAGTGTGCCATTGTGTAAAAACACAATACAACATCCTTATGCAGTAATGTCTTTTCCCCATCATTCATCCCTACAAGCAGACTGAAAGTTTTTGCACTTTGAGCAGATTTTTCTTCTCATTTTGTTGTACTCCGTTATTTGAGCGGGTCTGTTCAATTTATTTGAGAGTATTTCCCTTACTTTTCACCCCTCCATCCCTCCCACTCATTGTGGTTTGCCTATATTCCCCTATGAGCTCCTGTAATTCCATCAATGTAATTTTTGTATTTATAGGCAGCTGCCACAGCACTTGGTCAGAAGATGACTCACCTGGTACTAAACCTCTAAAACATTACCTTCAGGATTAAAACAAAAATATTCTTCATCTCATATTTTTATATCTAATGTCCCACAATGTATCTGACATTTTGGTATCTTAAAATAAAATTCCCTAAATCTCTGACCAGGTTATGACAGCAGGGGATAAAAACACTTTTTCAGACTTTGTTCTACCTCTTTGCCTTTTTCCTGTGAATTACTGCATAATATTACCTCCTCAGGCAAGTGATTCAAATAAAACATGAAAGAAGAGTTAATTTGCAAAAACAGATAAAAGCCATCCTTAAAATGAACATCAGTTTGATTGATATCCCCTTTAGTGTACTAAAGAAAAAACATTATGAAATGATTTATGAAAATGTTAAAGGAATTGAGATATGTTATCAAAACAACCCGACACCCATTTAATATTCCTGTGTGCAAAAAAAATAAATAAATGATGCCATGGCTGATCTGGACCCAACCTGTAAGTATATGCGATCTGACAAGTGGTTGCAAGTTTGCAGTTTTATTCTATGGAAGTGGCACCTAACCATTTTGATGTGTTACTCTTTCCAGCTAAGCTGTCCATATTCACCCCCGTTACAGACTGTGTGTTTATGAGCAGTTCAACCAGTATTATTTCCCCCTTTCAGATTGTTTCATTTTAATAGTTTTTAGTCTTGAAAAAGTAAATTCTCCAGTATTTCAGAGGAAAAAACAACATCATTATGTTGTGTCTGTGGTTAATCATCTTGTCCCTCAGATTCCCTCAGGGTCCAGACTTCCAGGTTGGGAACCATTGTTTTAGGGGGTCACATGCCAAATCTGAGATTTTAAAAGTTGAACTTGTGTGTGTATGTCTGTATTTACATCAAACCAGGTTTTATACAGTTGCCAACATTATATCTTCGACAATCACACTGAGGACTCAGAAATCATGTTCATTTAGTTTAATATGTACATTAAAATAAACTATTTACATTATATAAAAAAGATACTATTTACAGTACAGAAAGGCAATACATTTCTTCAAGACACAAACAAACAAGTCTTTTGCCAAAGACTGTGTAGCCCTTTGTCAATCAGGTGGCAATGAGATGGCATGCACTTCTGTGACACATCCTACTGCAAGACCCTGAATTTAAACGCCATCGACAGACACATAAACACGACATTCTATTCAAGCCTTCAGGGAGGACAGAAAGAAAGGCAGTTTTAGAACAAAACGTTGTCTCAAAGCTTATTTCACTTGCTGTTTACAATATAACACACAGGATAAAACTTTGATTGTCATTTAACCAGTGGAGAATGTGGCACTTGTGAGATGTGTAATAATGTGTTCTAAAAGGCACTAATGGTGAAAACACAAAAATATCATTGCTCTTCAAAGGATTGTCTGCTATATGTTGCTTCAATGACATGTGCCTGACATGTTGAGTGGAATGTTCCTTTCATTTGTTCTGTCTATATAAACAGCACTCCATACAAAAAGTAGTACCAGCTACATAGTTTCTATACAAAACATTTGTCCAAACAGAATGCATCTGTTTCTGTCATATCTGGCTGCATTTCCTCAATGTTTTGTGGTTTGTTGGTCCTTTGTCTTAAAAAATAACATTTAAATAAATTTTTTTTACAAAATTTAATTTTAGGGCATCTCTCCTTCATACTCATTTTGCCCCAATGGAAAATCCCTATAATACTCCTATAATATACCTATAGGTATTACAGTGTAGTCAATAGTGGCCTCATCATATGGTATGGCAGTTTATGCTGTCATGGTACCACTATAGTTACTCCTGGAAGAACTTGCGTCTATATTTGCATTTCATCCTTCTGTAGCTCTTAGGATTATTATAGTTGTTTATCAGGTTCACAGAAGTACTTGTCTGCATTTTTGTGTTCAGGACTTTCCTCACATGTGCCTCTTCATGTGCAGGGCGAGGTGGTCTGACCGGGAGAAGGCCCGTTCACACAGGTGACACTGGAATGGCCGGTGTCCGGTGTGTTTCCGGAAGTGACGTGTGAGCTCATCGGAACGAGCGAACTTCCAGCCGCAACCCTCCCAGCTGCAGTGGTATGGTTTCTCTCCTATAAACAAAAAACAGCAGTCGGTGACGACATCGTTTGACGTAATGACAGGATGGATAAACAAAGCGTCCGCGACATTCATGCGGATCTTACCTGTGTGCGTCCTGTGGTGCGCCTTCAGGTGGGAGCTCTTGGTGTAGGTCTTCCCACAGCCGGTGAAAGTACAGGTGTGTGTCGCAGTTCGTTTCCTCGGCCAGGAACGGCGACCCCGCTTCGGTTTGGTGTCCATCATTTCCAGCGGGGAGGACGGCGGGGTGAGCAGGACACGCTGGCCGGCCGCCGGCTGCTGCTGCATGCCCATGGCCGCGTCCTCCCCGAACATGCCGGGGAACTGGTGATGGTGGTGCGCCCCGGGGAAAGGAAGCTGCATTCCGTTGTGCGGGTGAGGGAATCCCCCCGGCGCGCTGCGGTGGTGGGTGTGGAAGCCCTGGGGGAACGTCAGCGAGGTGGAGTTGCACATATGGGGCTGGTGGCACTCGGAGCTCATCAGGTCGTCCGGGCTGAGCGGCGGCGTCATGCTGCCCACCGCGGCCTGCGGGGAGTTGGCCAGCCGCGGCTGCTGCTCGTATGTCATCATACAGGACACGTTCCCCTCGTGCTTAATTTTGGAGCAGCTCTGAGGTACTAGACCCATTACAGGCCCGTATGTGTCCATGGAAGCGGGCTCCACTTTAATGATCGGATGCTCGGGGAATAAATCCTGAGGGGTCTGGAAAGGCGTGGAGCTGATCAGGATTCTGCCCTGGATGCTGGGGCTGTTGCCGGGGAGGAAGCTGGAATCTACATCGGAACGAAGGAGCTCCGCCATCAGGCTGTTGTAGGGCGGTGGGGGGCTGTTCATGTCGGAGATAGAGGTGTAATTTGCCGGCTGCTGGGACATCCCGGTGTGCTGCGGCTGCTGCTGGTGATACACGGTCTCCTGGATCCGAAAGGACTCTGCCTCCGTCCCGGTGGCTGGCGCGCTGTCAGAAACAGCAGTATTGGCGAGAATAAACTCGAGATCCAAGAACTTATCCAGGTCCTCTTCGTCTTTTCTGTCTAGGCAGCTGCTGTCCATTTCGGACGCGACGCTGTTCATGTCACACTTCCACCTCTAGAGTGAGGACGAGAGAGCAGAAATAGTTTGTTTCAAAATTATTCACATCATAAAATGTTTTCACAGCATTTTAGATAACTCATTAGATAAAATAATTCGAAAAAAGTACCGAGGCAGGCTGAATATCACCAAGAAACTGTCAAAATACATTATAACCACAAGTGTAGTGCCTAGAAACGTCCAAACATTAAAAAAATGTTTAAAAAACACGCCGTTTAAGTGTTCTGATATGACAGACTGATGATGAAGTCAAAACATCGCACTATATATGTTCTCAAAACATGTGGAAATATATAAACAACGCAACTTACATCTTCCCAACATTTCTGCTTTTGGTTGGCAAATGTAGAGATTGATGGTAAAATGGTCCCACTCAAGGCCATTTCCATGCGTTATTTTAAAAAAGTAGAAAGAGCTTCCTTAAATAATGAGAAAATACACTTTCTCCGTTTCAAAGGAAATCACCAGAGACCACGGAGTCTCCAGAAAAAAGCCACAGAGCGCGTTGCTTCTTCTGTCGTCCTGCAGCTCCTCACTCATGTGCAGCTGTGTGTCTCAAATGAGCAGATTTCTTATAAATATTGTTCGCAGCACAAATCAGACCAATGCGTGGCTGGGGGAAGGAAGCACGTCCAGGATGGGGACGCTGCACACCGGCCAGCCCCTAAATTTAGCCTCGGTATAAAAGTCCGAGTTTTCCTGCGAATCAGAAACAGAGAGGTGGTGAGATAGAGGAGGACTGGTGCGGAATGCTCCCTCTGCTCCGCTGCGGGCAGCTACTTAACCTTCTCAGGGTGGAGAACCCGCCCATCCGTCAAACCTGGCCAACAACTGGCAGGACAGAGAGAGAGGGACCGCCCCTAGACCAGCACCACAAGAAGACATAATAAGCAATTAACACGTGGTTAAAAAAGAGCGAAACCGATACTAACAGGGCACACAGGCTTCACACAAAGAGGAAGGGAGACGCTGCAGGTGCCCTGCGTATTATGCGTGCGCCTTTACGCACACAAAAAAATGCGGCATTCTTTTCGATACTTATCGTGTTTTAAACGGTGTTGTTTGTCGTTTTGTTTACTATGTAGCCGCGCATTTAAAACAACAGGCACAAGTCATGTTGGTAAACAAAAGGCTGGTGATAATTAGGCTCTCCGGTTTTCCTATTGGTATGGAGAACAATAAGCACCCCCTCTTACACACAAACACACATAAATAACTTCATATACTACTGGATACACTAAGCATTATGTACAACAATTCTCTACATTAATGCTCTTCACTATCTTTCTCAGGAGCAACAATGAATTACTTTGGTTGCGGTGCATGTATACATATATATATATATATATATATATATATATTATTTATTATGTATACATCCACCAACCTAATATATATATCATGTGTGTCAGCGTGGAGTTGTTGCTGGTTCCAATCTTAACATGAATGACTTTCCTAAACAGTTGCTGTTTAGTTGCATGACCAGGACTGCTCCAGTGGCCAAAAACATCTAATCGTTGGTCCTCCGTAAACTGGCAGGACTGTGATTGTATTATATGTTTATGTGACTCAATAAATAAAAAGTCATTCAGAGCCTGTGTTTTCCAGTGTGAATAAGTATTCATATCTTTTCCTTAAATAAAGATTATTATACCACAATGTTATGATATTTCATTACAAGTATAACTGCTAAACTTAAAATGTTACATAAGCAAAATATTATCAAGAAAATATACTAATAAGTATCAAAAGTAAAAATACTCATTTTGCAGAACAGACATGCGAGTGTTCACAATTTGATTATTATTAGTACAGAATATATTAACAGCATCAAATGAGTACTTCAATATTGTTGACTTATTTTGTATATACAAATAAAATTTACTTGATCTCACTTAATAAAAAAAAAAACAGCCAAGGGGAGTCTTGTTGAATACACAGTTTACACTGAATCTGCTCAAGGACTGAACTAGGAGTCTGATGTTAGACCTTTGTTACAATGTTGTCTTTCCTCTTTGTGTTGAGCTTTTTCATTTCTGATGCTTACCATTATTTGGTCATGGGCAATGACATTTGTTCATGTTTTGTATTTATTGATATGATTAATGAAATGAAATTCCTCTCTTTCTTATCATATATCCAAATCTTCTTTGGATTTATTACATTTATTATTATTATAATAAGATGATTTCAATGTATTAGATTGCAGTCTATTTTTATATCTGTTGATATTTCTGAGTTATGTGTTGTACATACTGTAAATAATTTGAGGTGTACATAACTGATGGTAGGGTATTACCCAATGAAGACATAATGTTGAACAGTTGTAGCTGTACTCAATAAATCTTTTTTAGTTGGATGTGCATACCCTACACTGTTGTGACTCAGGACAAATCTTATCATTTCATGTGATAATGTGATTTAGTGATACATCATCCCAAACAAATGCATCTAATCAAATTTCCACAGAGCATCTAAAATACAATGAGTCTGGGGCCTTTAGGGCCCCTGAATATCTGGGGTTGCCCACTTGTTTCATAATATGTGCAAAGGGAGTAACACTACCATGCAAATCAAATCTATGTTACATATCACATATAGCCACTCCTTACTGACTCAACAATCATCATTCCAGTTCCCATACCATGGAAACAAACCTGCATGTAATAAAAATTGTACCTCATCTGACCTGCAGATTTCTCACTGTTTTCACTTTATCTGTCTCTTCCTTCAACAAAATGTAAACCTGCTGTCCTGCTGACATACAGTTTCTTTAGTGTGTGAAATGCTTCACTAAATCCTTGATGACTCATGAAAAAAAGACAGACAGGTATCAGGCAGTCTGCAACACCAGTTTGCCTGTGTTGGAGCTTGGTTAATAATGACAGATGTACAGCCAGTTGGCAGCAGACATAGAGAAAGAATGGGTGTGTTGTATAACATACTGTACTTTAACAGTGTTCTGCCCTCTGGTGAACGCAGATCTGACATTCTAATTAAAGGCTTACTGGCCTTTGATAGTCGCCCAATTATATTTGGAAACCTGGCAGCCGTTGATGATTTGGTGACATTCCATTGTAGTTACTCTGAGTGGATGTGCAACACTTTACACAGCACAAAATGTACAGCATGTACCAACCAATCAACTCTGTTACAGCCAACAGAAAGTCTCTGTACACACCTTTATTGTTTACAGATGTTGCCTTTTTAAAGGGTCAGTTTACTCAAATACATCTCAGTTTCCACAGGGACTCTCTTCACTGGAAAGTAGTCCCTATAAAAGTAAAACACAAAAGTTGACTTTTTGTTATCCTGGTGGTTATAGATCCATTTCTTTTAATATGTTCTAATGTAGGCCTATGTATATGGGGTTTTAAATGTTTTTGTTACAATTTAGAATTAAGATTCATCATGAAGTTGTAAGATACAGTTCTCTGGTATATCACTCCTTGGCTGAAGCTGGATACATGTCAGCTGTTTTCAGATCAGCAGAAGGAGGAGGCTGTGAAACATGGATGTAATGAGAAAAAGTGAACATGGTGACCCAACCTCCTTATGCTCAGGGAGTCACTTAGTGGTATTGTTTTCCAGGATGATGCTGTTTGTATGTGAGTATATTAGTAAAGTGTGTTCATCTGAATACTTCTAATGGTTGGTAATCAGTATGACAGACTGACTGACTGGACGTACTGACTGTCAGACTCCTTGTTCTGTGGGTTTCACTTCCAAATCCAGGTAGCGCCAAGTCTTTTAGCATGACATCATTTACTACGTGGGAACTGAATCCACAAACCATTCACTGATTCATTTCTCATGACAGAGAGAGGTTAAGCACTCGCAGTGAGTGATATGATTGACAACTGAGGTCAGTGTTCTCTTGATGGTGCTGCAGAGGATGATTCAGACATCACTTTTTGACCCAGTGATACCACCTTACTGTAACAAGCAGCTTTACAGCTATCAGTGGGCTGACGTCCCTGTGGTGATCAGCTCTTATCAGACTGGAGAAACCACTGTCACTTTGGGAAATACATGTTCGATCTTACCACGAGTCATAACTATGTTAAACAATGGATGATAATATCTTGGTGCGGCTCCTGTTGGCTTTTGAGTGTATAGTACACATTATGGAACTCAACTGCTGTTTCTTTTGGAATCGATGTCTAAAAATAAGTATAGGGCAATAAATACAATGTAATTGTAATACAATCAAATTGTCATTGCCTTATTGTCAATGGGCTAAAAACTCACTTAGAAATGAAGCACACGCCTGTTTTGTCTGTTGCTTGCATCAGCCACTATTCTGCTTTTAATGAGAGATCTCCGGATCGGATTCAGCCCTGTGAGCGCTCCCGAGCCTCTCTCGTGCTACAGCAACAACATGCAGTCCACTAACACCAAAAACAACCAGCTCACAGCAAAACACAGGCTCCACGTAAGGATCCGAAACAACAATAAAGGTTTATGTGCTGAAGCCCATCAGACCAAACAGGTTCAGATGATGTTGAGTAAGAACAAAGTGAGCATTAGTAAAGCTTGAGAAACACAGAGAAAGTCATGTTAGCGTGACAGCTAACGCCGAGCAGTTGCATATGTTATCCGGTGCAAAGTTATATAACGTTAGCTTTCCACATTACTTTAGCAACTAACACCACCCATGTTACTATCATGTGTACCACTGTTGATTTAGCCTGCAAGAAAGGATTTAATGATAAAAAGCAAATATGGAGCGATTTGTTTACTAACGTTATAGTGATGCAGCCAGCTAATGCTACAGTAGCTCGGACCTGCCGCTGTTTGCTTCGTAACGTTCAGTTTATGTTTATTGTGTTTTTTATATACAGTTGGGTTTTACCAATAATGTTACTCAGGTACACAGCTTCTACACCTCAGTCGCTGTAACTAACGTGACCCACATAACATAAAACACTGCAACAAAACGGTGACAACAAACCAGAGGAAGGAAGAGCCATCCACTATCTCTAGTTACAGTAAAGTTCCTGACTGCGGTCTAACTGTTATAAAGAGGGACACAATCTCTTTACAATATTTAGTCCAGCTCACTAACCGTTTCATTATCATCCAGTACATGTAGCTGTGCTGACATTGCTGAGCTCCGGAGACAGATTCACAGATAGTAAAGACAGTTACTGAAAGCAGCAGGTGAGCTAACGATGTAGCATGTCGGCTAAATTCAGTAAATGAAACGTTATCATGTAACGAGCATGGATTAGAGCTGCATGCAGCTGATAAAACTATTACTGTAACGTTGCAGTGGGAGTATACCTGAGTTTCCAGCTCTGTCTGTTCTCTGTCAGATAGCCGCTGTCACTCTGCCTCTCTGTCACGCTGCGCTGAATGAAGTAACGTTACAGAGCCGGTGTTGATCTGCCTCTGAGACGGGAACGTTGAAGTAACAGAGCCTGAACATGTCTGAGTGAAAAGCCACAGCCTGCATGCTGGTGTTCCTGCGTTTATTGTGGTTTTTCAGTATGAAACTGGTTGTTTCGGATTATGCTCACTCATGACTTCAAGCGAGCACGCGTACGAGCACACGCCTGGTTGCAATCTAAGAACCGCACTGCTAGTGGCCGCTGGAAACTACATAATGCCCCTTTAAATGTATTATATTGGTTTGTTGAACTTTACATATTTAAATGAGACTTTTCAAAATCTTATTTATTTATTTCAGTATTATTTTTAGTTTGCAGAACTATAGCCAACTGCACTAGAATCTATGCCAGCAGTTGTGGCATTAGCAAGACCTGCGTTAGCTGTCTGTTCACTGTCAGTCACATTTTCCGGGCTTTCTTCTCACTGCCAAGACGTCCTAAAATTAAATTTTGGGTTTGCTCGAGTTACTTGATGTTAAAATAAAGGGAAATTGTGCTATTCATCCACCTGGATCTTATTTGCATAATTGCAGCCTTTCTTACTATGGGTCATACTAACTTTTCACTTCTCTGTTGTAGACATTTGAGTCCTCCCTTTGGTGGCCATGAGATTAGCTATTGTACTGTAGCTAAATGCATAGAGACCCACTACATCCTAGGGAAACTTTGCTGGCTAACCAAACAAGCTGTGTTTACTTTCAGTTGTACTCAGAGACCAGTATTAGACATGATTATGCAAAATTTAAGTTTATTCACAGAGTTTTAGAATATGTGTGCTTTCTCCTGCATACTTAGTTGGCCTGAGGTCAGGTTTCCCAAATCACTACATCTAAGGGTGGCAACTGTTTGATCCTTTTACCATAGTCAAAATGGAGAAAATGCTAATAAGAAGAATTTCCTTTAAGCGTTCAGAGACCCCCTGTATTTTGCATTCTCATCTAGACTTGTCTCTGTTCTTGATGCACAGGGATTACACTGATATCCTTCCTGTCAGCGTGGATAACATGAACAAAATGTCAGACTGTTCCTTTAATAGAGAGGCCTGACCTGTTGCAGTTTTGTACAAAAGATTGGGTTAAGGCTTATTACACTTTACCGCCCTCAATCTCACCAGAGCGTCTCATGTCTTGGTCTTGATGTCCCATTTTCAGTTTAAACTACATCTTCAGGATTTATGTCTACAATCATACGTGCAGCTACATAATAATTATACTTCCCATTTTGTCTATTTTTCCTTGCAGAAGTGGCAGTGTTGGAGCTGTGGCACACGACTGATGCTGCCTGACAGAGAAAGTCCTGGTCTATATTCTTCACTAACAGAACATTCCTCTTGATCCTATCATCAAGAAGTTACTACCATAGTCAGCGCTGTGCATCTGCTATCCCTTTGATAATACATAGCATTAGATAGCATTTTTCTACATGCTTCAACAGTTGCTCACCAGATGAAAAGCAGCAGCTCTCGAGCTCTGACACTGCTCTGCTGAAGGTTTGTCTTCTTCCTCCATTTCCTCCACCCTTCTCATGTCATGTCTCTAATGACTCATCCACTTTCATCTCCATCTTGTCACTCCTGTCTTCTCCTTCTCCAAACACACTGATTCATGGCTCAGTAATTGCCCATGTGTGCATGTGTGCTGGAGTTACCTGTGTCTGTGCAGGTTGTGCTGTAGCTATAACTGAATACACATTCAACACATAGTCTCCCCACACAGCAGTGCAGCAATGTTTGCTCTTTCTCTCCCAGTTACTTTTTGGACTACACTAAGGCCATCTGATCCTTTAATTGGGACATGAACAGCAAACAGTGGATCTGTGGTGTTTGTTGTTTGTGCTCTCTCAGCTAGCAGTGAAAGCTGTACTCAACATGCTGAAAGTATTAGATTTTACATGAAAATGTATGCATGCAGTTGTGTTTGAGAGGCTGAGTCTGTGTGTTTTGGCCTGTTGTCATACCATGATGGAGCGGTGTATGATTTCCATGTGGAAGTGAGCCCTGGCTGGCTGGCTGGGTGTTTCGCTGTGTGAGCCTAAGAGGTTCTCACATGTGCTCATCTGGTTCCTTGTGATTATTTGGACTGAGGTTTACATCATGGCACAAGCAGGCGGATGGGTCTGGCTGCAAACACATGACCTTCAGAGGAGTCCAGTACTTCCTTTTTGAGACTAATTTCCAAATTAAAACTTTAAAATGGGCATGTACAGATAGACAGTAGTGTCAAATCATCAGTTGAAAACACTGATTAGAGGATTGGCTCTACTGCGGTCATGTGACTTGATGTCCACACTGCATATAAACTTTTTATTCATTCAAAAAGACACATGTATATCAGTAGGAGGGATATGTGGGTAGTTAGTAGGTCTGCCCCTGACTAAAGATTTTCCTAGTCGACTAGTAGTTCAAGCCATTAGTCATAGTCTACTAGGTCTGTGGCTCAGGAGGTGGAGTGGATTTCCTAGTGATCAGAAGGTTGATGGTTCAGTCCCTGGCTCTTACAGTCTGTATGTGTTGTTGGGAAACAAACAAAACTCCAAATAGCTCCCAATGCCATCAGTGTGTGAGTGATTACTTTCTGTTTCTGATGAGCAGTTGGCACCCCAGCCCCTGCCATCAGTGTGAATGTGACATGTGGTTGGAAGACTAGAAAGGCACTAAACAAGTACAGTCCATTTAGTCGTGCATGTTTATGATATTCTTTCAATATATATTGGTGAGCATCAGAAAATGGTTTGGGTTCCAGGACTGAGACAGAATGTTATAAATAACATTGTTAACCCTGTTTTGTTTCACAGAGAAAAACATACAAAACCATAATAATGACCACCTGTTAAGAACAAGCGCAATTCTGAATATGTTGGAACAACCAGCAAAGTGACTGAACATTTTGTTTAACAACAAATCTGTGTTGAAATCATAGAAATCCTTCTCTCTGTGAGCTCCTGCACGCGCGCACACACACACACACACACACACACACACACACTGCGCTGGAGAAGTGACCCGGTGAAGATAATTTAAGGTGATGACAACTACAATTACTGTTGCTGCATTAGAAACAACATTAGTATATTTAAAAGATTTCATTCTAATCATGTTCTGAATTTATTTTCTTTAAAATAATATGCAGGTGCAATTAATTGTTTCCCGTAATTTAAGTCAAAAACTTCCATAAATTCTAGATTTTTTACAAATAAAGGTAAATATTTCAGGCCTTTTTTTGTTTTAATCTTGATGATTACAGTTTACGGCTATTGGAAATCAAAAATGAATCTCTCAAAATATTAGAATAAAGAATGTATAAAACCTTCTGAAAAGTAGAAAAGTTCTGAAAAAGGTTAATTTCTGCACTCAGTGCTTGGTCGGGGCTCCTTTTGCACAAATCACTCTATCAGTGCGGTGTGGCATGGAGGCAATCAGCTTGTGGCTGCTGAGGTGTTATGGAAGCCATGTTGCTTTGATAGTGGCCTTCAGCTCATCTGTATTAATGGTTCTGGTCTCTCATTTTCCCCTTGAAAACTACCCATAGATTCTCTATGGGGTTCAGTCAGGTGAGTTGGCTGGCCAATCACAGTACCACGTCAGCGAACCAGTTCCTAGTGGTTTTGGCACTGTGGGCAGGTACCACAGGAAAAGGAAATAAGCATCTCCATAAAGCATGTCAGCAGATGGAAGCAGGAAGTACTCTAAAATCTCCTGGCAGACACTGCCTCAACTCTGGACACCAGCAGAGGACATGGCATCCCAAATCAACACTGATTGTGGAAACTTCACACTGGACTTCAAGCAACTTGGGTTGTGTGACTTTCCACTCGTCCTCCAGACTCTGGGACCTTGGATTCCAAATGAAATGCAGAATTTACTTTCACCAGAAAAGAGGACTTTGGACCACTGAGCAACAGTCCAGTTGCATTCTCCTTAACCCAGGTAAGCCGCTTCTGACATTGTCTCTGGTTCAGGAGTGGACTGACACTAGAAATGTGACACTTGTAGCTCATTTCCTGGACACGTCTGCGCCTGGTGGCTCTTGATAACTCCAGCCTCAGTCCACTCCTTGAAAAGCTCCCAAGTTGTTGAATCTGCTTTGCTTGACAGTCTCTCAAGGCTGTGCTCATCCCTGTTGCTTGTGCACCTTTTCCTACCACACTTAACCTTCCAGTCAACTTTCCATGAATATGCTTTGATGCAGCACTCTGAACAGCCAGTCCTTTCAGCAATGACTTTCTGTGGCTTACCCTCCTTGTGGAGGGGGTCAGTGAGTAGGTCAAGACAGAATCAAATGACCACCTGTAGTAGTCTCACTGCAGTGAAAACCTATCAACATCACTGAAGCTGTGAAACTCACCAAATTCGATGGTGGTGGTTCACTTTCCTCAAACATTTGACGTATCTAGTCTAGTAAATGTAACGAAAATCTTGACTATTTGACGATTCATGTGTTTACTGTTGTTGGACAGGAGAGGAAACAACGCAGTGGAGAGGAGAGGAGACAGCATGAGGGCAGAAGAGCAGATAAAAGTGTGTGTTTCTGAAACGTGTTTTTAGTGTCATCAGGTCAGTCACCAAGAAAATAATCAGTCTGTCAATCTTTTAAGTAACTTTACTGACAGATTGATGCAGCTCTCAGGATTATCAGTAAAATCAATAAGAAGTTGTAAAAAATCTGCGAGTGTAATTTCCTGGTGATTTCAGTGATTTGGTGTGGTGTCAGGTTCTCTGGGAAGGTTCTACCAAGCACAAAGACAGACTTCTCAAATCACAAAGAGCAAATGATCAGTATTCAATTCAATTCAATTTTATTTATATAGCGCCAAATCACAACAACAGTTATCTCACAGCGCTTTTCATAAAAGAGCAGGTCTAGACCGTACTCTGTGATGCTATTTACAGAAGCCCAACAGTTCCCACCAAGAGCAAGCACTAGGCGACAGAGGCAAGGAAAAACTTCCTTTAAGAGGCAGAAAACTCGAGCAGAACCATGGCTCAGGGTGGGCGGCCATCTGCCTCGACCGGTTGGGGTGAAGGAAGAAGGGAACAGAGAGAGAGAGAGAGAGAGAGGGATGGAAGAGAGAGGGGAGGGAGGCAGCCTACACAATATACACACAGAGGTACAGACAGTAAAGGTGATGTTGTATAGACTAAATAAAAATGGTATATTTATAGTAGTGTTAATGATAATAATTGTAATGTTAATGATTATAATAACAATAATAACAATAGGACTAGTAACAATAGTTGTATAAAGCTGTTGTGTGTTTTAGATTCTCTACAAATGTTCTTCCACTGAGTGCAAAGGCAGTCTTGTGTGAGGGTCACAAAACATGCTGAAAGCTGCAATGCTCTTTTAAAACACCAGAGTCTTAAAGCTGGGTTAAAACACCTTAAAAACCAAGGCTTCATGACTGCATACACAGCACTGTACCAATCTACAGGCAATGACTTCAGGCTGGCTTACACCGTGCCTTGTCCGAGAGTTTTTGAAATAATGCGTTTTTGCTACGAGTCTTGTTTTCTTTATTGAAAGTTATTGCAGTCTGTTTGGGGATAAATTAGCTCTCCTCAGTGGACATAGTTTATGTCTTTGTTAAACTTCTTGGAAACACCTGTTTGACTTTCCACTTTCCTCTGCACGGCAGGAAAGTTTGTGTGTGTTCTGTGTGTGTACGTGTGAGAGAAAGAGCGGAGGCAAGCTTCTAGCCGAGGGAGACCAGTGTTGGAGCAGAGAGTGAGAGCTTGAGACAGAGAGTGGCCTCTTGCCTCAGCTTATATAGGCGGGTTATTTTTAAACCCACACCCCCTTCCTCATTCCTTATTACTGCACTTCCTCTCCCGCTCGCTCAGGAAGCCCACTTGGCTGAGTTTCCTGCCGGCACCGCGTGCCGACTCAGAGGGAGCAGAGGGAGCGATAGCGCTGAGAGGGTCAGGCACTGGGTGCGATAGACATAGAAACATAGAGGCAGGGAAAGAGGCAGAAAAAAGAGGAGGGGGAAGCTGGCACTTGTTCAGAGTCTGACATGCGAAGGCCTGGGCTTCCTCCAGCCCTTGTTAGAGTGTCCCTCTGGAATACCTCAGAGAGAGAGAGAAAGAGAGAGAAAGAGAGACCTAGAGAGCGAGAGAGAGACCGGTCTGAGAGGAGATGAGAGACATGTGAAGCAGTGAATCTGTAGCAGGAACCAATAGGCTTGAGGCTGATAGCTAAAGACATTTGCTGAGAATAAGAATGACTATAACAAAAATGGTAGAATAATACCGTATCCTTTCATTTAAACAGTGTTGTTTAGACCAACGTCCAAAGTTCAACCCATGTTACATAAGACTGTGTCATCTGCAAAATGTGGAATAAAGATTTGTTTCCCTTTCCGCAAATCACCTTATAAGTAATTCTTTAAGGAAAAGATATTCACACGGTAGCTCCGCTTTAATCTTGAGAAGCTGCAGAGCTGCACTCTCTATTCATTATTCACTGTAACTTACACTGTACATTTAAAGCTAAACTCTTCTCGCCTGCCATTCACTGGTCTAGTGCAGAGTTTTGTGTGCATGCCATATGGCCGATAACTGCATGCACGTCGCGGTTCCTCACAAGTCTATTTCAAGTACTATTTTAAAACAATATAATATTCTTTGTGTGGTTCATCAGTGGTGTTGAATGATCTGAACATCCCGCATGGTGCGGACAACTCGGCACAACACTGGTGCAGCTGTGGATCAATCTCTTCAGCAAGTGTTCCTCTTCTGCCACTACACACATACATGCTACGCCTACACATGCGCACAGGAATTATAACCCTAACCTTCAGGGTTAGGGTTATAATTTTGGATTTATTCACACACTTTAAAAAAACTTATTAAAAGCTTTTTTCTTTTTACATGTTTATTTACAGCATAGATGTTTAAATTTCACATACTTCCAAGATTGTCCAAGATGTGGAAACAGTCAGGTCACTAAATTTATGAATTTATGAATATTACTGCCTGTTTAATCCATCCATCCATCGTCAACCGCCCATCCTGTGCACAGGGGGGCTGGAGCCTATCCCAGCCCACATCGGGTGAACCACAGGGGCCACAACCCTTGCTTGTTCTAGTCTGATAATTCACAATGTTTCTGCTCTGACTTTCATAAAGTTAATAATGTCACTAAGCTTCACTCTTTGCACTTCCCAGGATGGATTACTTGCGACCTACCTTGACCAAGTGGTTGAGTTCAGGCTGTAGAGCAGTATCTCCAACCTCGACTAAACAAGAGGTGATGTGCTTTCTTGACCTTGTTGGCTATTATAGGAGCTTTTGCACAAACGTTTCAGTGATCGTGGCTCCACCCACTGACTTACCTAAGGGAAAGGATAATTCATCTGGTCCCTGGGTTGTCAAAAAGATTCACACAGGTAAAAACACTTCTCGGCCCAACTCCTGTTCTGTAATGTACAGTATGTGGGGGGTAAAAAGTTCCAATTTCATGAAAACAGGCTTCTGTTACGCCATTACTGAATGCTGGTGATCCATTTCACATGAACAACTAAAGACTTATCTCAAATCTTCCTGCTTTAGCAAAGGTTGTGGAGACTTTAGTGTCTGATCAAGTTAAAACTTTCCTGAACTTGCGTAATATCCTTATTACAGGGTACCCCCAGGATTCTCAAAGTTAAATTTAAGACTTTTTCTTGTGCACCAAGAACTCTTATGGGGTGAAATCAAAAATACAAATAAATTGTGCAGTATGAGTTGCTACAGTTAGTTACACCTTGGCTGGATAAGGTAATGAAATTTAATATGCCAGTTGCTTCAGTGATTATTCATCCTGTTCTGGTTTTGCATCTAAAGGCTGCTTGATTGTATTATTTAGCATTGGCTTGAAAGCAGCGGGGATAAGGAGTTGGGCTCCGGTTTGTTTTTTCCTCTTCCCGGTGATCGGCCCTCTGGGTGATGTAAGTTTAGTGTTAGCATGTCGGATGTTTCCATTCACAGAACTGCAACAGTGGCGCCACACTGACACACAGACACGGTCCTCGTCTCAAACACACCTGTCTCTCCGTTGCTGTTCTAACGTTAACTGAACAGTAACCTGCAGGTGGTCTTCCAGCTCCGCGGTTCCATTAGCGCTCGCTTGTTGTGCTAACCTCAGCGCCACTGCCCTCAGCCTCGTCCGCCAACTTGTCCGTGTTTCTGGCTTCTGAACTTCACACACTTGCCCATTCTGGCTAACGTTAGCTTGTTTGTAGCCCGACGTTTAGTTTTCTTTCCTAACAACTAACTGATTCGCACCAGCGCTTGGATGCCAGAGCTCGTGCACCGTGAACACTCCACAGTTCAGCGTAAAGTGACACTACGTAATGTTACGACGTTACGGCATTTATTTAATCCTATGAAAGGACAATAACAAATTTAAGACCTTTGTAAACAAACTTTACTACTTTGTAAATGAAATTTAAGACTTTTAAGGCCTTATTTTTAGAAATTGAAATTTAAGATTTTTTATAATACTTTTAAGACCCTGCGGGTACCCTGATAACGGCAAGTAATCTTGTTTTAGATCCGGCCATAGTACAGTTTCTGCCTCTCTGAAAGTTGTTGATGTTTTTCTGAATGTTTTTCTGTATGGCCGAGTTCATCGACCTTACAAAAGCATTTGATACAGTAACCATCCCATATACCTGTTTGAAGATTGGTGTTGGTCATAGAGCTGCAAATTGGTATCAGCTATCTTTCTGATTGGATGCAAGTTATCCAGCACGGGAATGTAGCAGCTGAGCCTGTTGTCCTTAAATTGGTGTCCCACAAGGATCGTGGGACACCAATACCAGGTACCAAAACAATTGCCTTTAGTCATTAACACTCTCCCACTTCTAAAGGTGGTAAACCATCAATCTTTATTTAAGTCCGGCATTTAAACCCCCAGACTTCAGCTGCAATGTCCAACCTTTGTGGCAAAATTTCCACACAATGCATCATCAAGCAACATCCATCGTCAACCACTTACCCTGCGTAAAGGGTCGCGGGGGGCTGGAGCCAATCCCAGCTGACATCGGGCGAAAGGCGGGGTACACCCTGGACAGGTCGCCAATCCATCGCAGGGCCACACATAGACGAAAAACCACTCACACTCACACCTAAGGACTTTAGGGTCACCAATCAACCTAGTCTTCCTAGAACATGCAAACTCCACACAGAAAGGCCGGCCAACCGGGGTTTGAACCCGCAACCTTCTTGCTATGAGGCAGCAACACAACCATGTCATTTATAAATACTATGTACACCATTGCATCCCATTTCATCATATGTATTTAATCACATCAGCACAGTGTGTTATGACATGTCTTACAGACTTTGCTGTCCGGAGAGTTTGATATATTTTCACATGTTAAGCCACGATACATGTATGATGATGACAATATTTTCATTAGGGAGGATTATAATACCTTATGGGAGCAGAATGTCAAGTGATGTGTGAGAGCAAACTGCACAGTTGAAATTGGAATGGAGGAGAAAACAGAAATCAGAGGAACGATGGTAGGAAAAAGAGGGGGTAGGATTCCATGCATAGCTGTGGGCCTCGTTGGACCGAGCTGCACTTCTGTTATAGTCCAGAGCTGGAGCTTATAGGGAACCTGCAGAGTACAGTGCAGTTTAGTTAGAAACATAAAGAGGCATCATTTTAACACAGAGTATAGTTTTAAAAAAGTATAATCCGTGTAGATTCAGCACATATTGACACCAGAGCTTTCCCACCGGGTTCCTGTGAGGTCCTGTTATGATTACTTAAAAATCATAATAAAAAAATAATGCCATCCTGAATAGAAATGTTCTTTGTGTGGAGTGATTTATATACTGCAACTGTAAATGTTGTTTTGTGGAACATTTTACCGTTTTAAAAACTGTATTGATCTATTTAGTCACACAGTGTGAAGGATTCATGTCATAAGGTTACAAATGGAGCTCACAGCAATTTCCCTTTATAAATCACAGTCTACGCGAAATTTGGCAATTCTTGTCCCACCTTATAACAACCGTAGTTGACTAGAAATAGTCAGTGAAAACACCCCTAATTGATATAATACATACTGACTGCATGAAGATAGGTATGGCAAGTTCTAACAAGAAAAGCTAAAAAAGATATTTCACACAGTGTGGAATCAAAGTTCTTGTTGCGGAGGTTGAAGCAAGAGACAAGATATTGTTTGGTGGGCAAAAGGTGCATAAACAGACAGAGTTTTTGTCCCCGGAGGAAAAGGGACACCAGAGCTCGACCCCTTGATGAGCGACTTGCAGGAATGAGAATCCCTTCTGAGTAATGACGGAGGTGGGGGCACATGGATATGGGAGACGAACCGGATGACCCATGTACCCTATGTAATCTGTATTCCCTCATTTGAAGAGAGAGTAAACGAAATACATTCTAGTTGTGTTTAAACATTTACTTACACAAACAAATGAGACATTTTCTATGTGATCCAGCACGGCAGGGTCTCCACTGCACCTACTGTGTCTCAATCCTCCGGTGTGTAGATGCAGTCATACAAAAGCAAAGAAACACCATCGACTCAATTTACAACGCTGCCAAGGAAAATACTGCCAAAAATAAGTCTTGTTTCATGTGACGTTGCATACTAAGCTACTTAATAAACAGAGCTTACGGTCCACGTCGTTACAATTTTGAGGAGGTGCGTATAAATAATAAAATAAATAAATTGCACTTTAGGAACCACCAAGCCCTCAGGATGAGTGGGGATCCGGTTTGGAAGGTGGGAAGCTTCAGACATCTCAGTGTCTACATGACAGAGGATTTATGTCAGCAATTGGTGAAGAAAGCCCATTAGAGTCTCTGTCACCTCAAGGTGCTTAAGACTTTTCTCCATCTTTTTGGTTTGGGAGCAGCACTAAGAGGGTGGTGCGTTCAGCTGACACCACTAGTGATGTGTTGGTCAGCTATATGAGCCGGCTCCTTCAAGTGAATGATGGGAGCTTGTGTCTGAGAGCTGATTTTGCCCACTGTAACCCACCCTCAGAGCACACATTTAAATTGTGCAAAATGCATGACAACGAACAAAAATTACACTTTTAAACATTACTATTATATTATGGAAAGAAATTAAAATATACAGTATGTGTCTGTAAAGAGTACCATTTTATTACTACAATGTTATTTTTGTTTTGCAAAATAATTATTCTTGACATATCCCACTTTTAACCATCAATATGACAAGACAGGTTACAAGTCATGCAATGTATGCATCTGAGTACTTACATTGCGGGTCATCCTCTCGCAGGTCCACTGGGAGGGCACGAAGGGCCAGAATTTGTCTCACGTGTACATCATGTTGTTCCTCGATTGATAATCAAAATAATTGTTTTCAGTACATCAAGCCATATAGTGTAACAGTTATACCAAGGTTATTCTAAAATTGTTACAACAGCAATAACAATAATAATAAATCCATCCAGCTGCAACCTATAAAACAAGCCTTAAACATGACAAAAGAGATTTGGAAGCCAGTGCAGTAAGGCTGGACCCTAGTATTCTACTAGTTTTTCACTGGGTAGGTTTTCGGTTTTTGATTTGGTGATTTGGATGTTCGCACACACAACTACACTTCTGTTTCTTACACACACAACAGCTCGCACTACCTCTTTCTGTTTCTCTCTGTATCATACAGGGACAGATCAACGCATTCTCATCTCAGTGCGTCATTACTGACACTTTCAGACAGCGTGACAAAGCGTAATTATTTAACCCTTAAGGTACCCTTCAGTGTCACAGCAACACAAAGGAGGCTAACCCTACCTGCTAGCACATCGGCTGTGCTAGGCTGTGAGGCGACTAGTCTCTGCATTAGAAGGGCTGAGGGGAATCAGTAGGTTCACCGCTAAAACAATGGAACTTTTAATCATGCATCAACACTATTTCAGCAATAGCTTATAAACAAATGCAGAAGTTGACTGTCTCCATAATATAACGTTAACGTCAGGGCTAAAGTGAGTTAACTGACTGACTGAGTTCATAACAGTGCAAAGTTAACGTTGCCTCAATGTGAGCCAGCTTACTTCTAATTAATGTTAGCCTTTCTGTAAACTTAACTGCGCCTGACAACAGTGATAAACTTTTTTACTCACCAGACCAAAGTTCATGCTCTACGTTACCATAACAGTAACGCACCAAACTGCCTCACCTTCCTGATGCGGTCCTCTCATTGCATGCACAGTTGTAAAATAGAAGTTAAAGAACAAAAAATTTCTTTCACAGTGCTGTGAATAAATCTTGGTTCTCTCAAATTTTGTAAAGTAGGTTAATTAGCAGTTTTGCTCCATTACTTGCAAATTCGTCTCGCTCGAGTCGGATAGTCATCTTGAATTTTCTGAAACGTAAAGACATGTTTGGATGTTAATGACGTCAGACGTCAGTGTCGCTACACTCAGAGAGTTTGATTTAGAAATCAATCATCACTCAAAAACGATGATCCATAAATAATTAAAACAACATAACTCGATAATTTAAGACTTAGTTGTTCAATGTAGGGTGTACTTATTAGCTGGTTTTGATTGCTGAACTCATAATGCTTTTGAGCAAATAGTGTGTTAGGGTTTACAGTGCAAGCAGACCACCTCTAAAATACACACAGTAAGAATGGCCAAGCTGAAATATTGTAGTTCAGCACGCATATTTTTGTACAGTTCCTCATCATCAAAGTAGCTGTGTAGTTTAAAGACTGCATCATCAAGGACTAAGGCTGGCAGAAATAACACTGATCCGTGATTTTAATCAATTAAATGTATAATCCAATACCTATTCTGTTTCAGTAAATAGTGACGTTACACCTACAGAAAAGTAACACTTGTCATACTTGGATCCAGTGAGCTGCTGTTAGATACAGACAGCAAACAGGAGTAGGAAAAAACCAATAATAATAATTATGATGGTAATGGTAGGCAAATAAAAGAACCTCCTGAACATTGTTTGATGTGTGTGTAAGCATCAAACAGAGCTGGTGATGAGTGGGTTAATATAAGGCTGAGGCTTTTTTCCTCTGTACTTCAGAGGCTGCTGCCGTGTGCCACCACCCCTGTAGAGAACACTGCCTAATTACAAGCACTATCAAGGCAGCCCATGTGCCTGTGTGTGTATGTACATGATGGGCTTTGTGTGTGTGTCTGTGTGTCAACACTGGAGAGTTTGTGTGCAAGTAATTACCCCCCACCAATAAAACAGGTTGTCTACAGGCTTTATGAAAGGAGAAGGGCAGCCTAATGGAGTGCTGTGAGGAACACCCACCACTTTAAAACATGACTGCAGCTGGAGTCTCGGCGCTGAACGTGTGTGTTTCTCTGTGTCATGACTAGCTAGTTTAGGTAGTTTAGTATATCCTCTTCTGTGTCATTTTCTGATGAGTTAGACGTTGTATGATGGTGCTTACAGCTTTGCAGGCTAATCATTTTTAAAATGATTCTAAAAGAGACAGGGATCCAGTGTCACCCACATGTGCTTTAGATTGTTGCAATAGTTGAGATGCAAGAAAACCAAAGCACTAATCAATTTCTGCATCAAGAAGTACATCTGTGTGGTCTGAATTTGGCAATATTCCCGATTTAGAAAAAAATAATCTTCATGAAAGTGTAAAACTATGAATGGATCAACTACAGAACCAAAAGGAGCACTGTATCAAGATGACATCAAGATTGGGGAGCTACTTCTGTAGCTTTCTGAAACCAAAAATCTGACATTCACGCCCACTTCACACAGTAATTGGCCAGGGTGTGAAAAAAGATTTAAACGTCACTCTAAAGCTGTCTGTTTTGATTCTTTACTATTTCCTTCGCTTATTGTGTGTACAAACAAGTGCAACATTATGTAGGCCTTCAAGAAGAGACTGAAATATATTTAGTAGATTGTTTTCTCATCCCTTTCTATGACGGCTGGCTAGCTGGCTTTTGATTTTTTTGATAGATTCTTGTCTGCATGATGTTGAAGAAATCAGACTACCTTTTACTCACAGAAAGTGCAATTAAACACTGACATACTATACAGCAAACAGCCCATGGAGAATTATGATTATAGCCCAAAGTCTAAACAAACAGTTGTCACTATCTTTCATCAGTGATGTTTTTGATGCAAAATGACTTATTCCATGAACCTTCTGTATAGAAATCTTTGCCTCTTTATTTTCTCCACGCATTATTACCAATAACTATAAACATGTTTTAACTCAGTTTGAACTGTGCCCTGTCATTATGATGTGCTAAAGCAGGGGTTTTCAAAGTCTGAGACTGTGGGCCTCCCCTCAGACAAAGTTAGGGAAAAGGTGCACTACACAAAGGGGGAGTCCCTTATGGTGCTTTCAGAGGGAGACCCGTAGATCCGCGATTTCCTGTCGGGCGGCGCGAAGGGAGCAAGGCCAGCCACGCGAAGGCAACATGAAGGAAAGTCGCCTGACGCTGATTCGCGATAGCCTGTCAGTGTTGAGATTGTCCGTACGTCACCAACAGCTTCAGAGCGTTGTGTGGAGAGGGCCAGGCAGAGCGGGCAATTGAAAATCTGCTGGCCGGCTGAGAGCTGCTAAACTTGGGGGAGAGGAGCAGGGAGCAGCGCTGCAAACAATGGACAAATAAACACCTAGATTCGTTCGGATTCGGCTTTGACAACTACGCCATTTACAAAGTGTTGGATGAGTCAAGTAAACTTGGGACTTTCACTTAGGAGACCAAGGTCTGAGTGTTAAAGAAAGTCAAGCTGACATTATTGAAGTGAAATAATGTTTTGTAGACAACTTACATAATGTATTTATTTTTAACTATGTTTTCCTAAACATAACCAAGTGGTTTTGTTACCTAAACCTTACCAAACTATCACTGTTTCACAACGTTTACCATGTGTTAAACATTACGTGACAAGTAAGCCTGTCGCTGGACAGGTACTTGCCAACGCTTGTACATGTCCTTTTTGAAAACAATCTTACATGTCATTTTGGGACACTATATAATAGACCTATTTTGTTGTTTAGAAATTAGGACACTTTGGCAGAATAGTTTTGCTAATTGTTTTTTAGAGACTAGAGACACACAAGGTAACGAAGGCAAAATTCTGTGGATGTCTAAGTTTGGTCAAATCATCCAGTAGTTTTCCAGATATCATGCCACCTTGAGCCCTACAATAAAAAATGAAACCACCTTTCACCACAAACACACACACTGTGTGTATACAGATTGACAGTTACATGGAGCCTCCAAGACACAGAGGCACCAAACACCACAACTCTCTCTTACCTTTCTTTTCTTATTTCTCGGCAGATTAAACAAACACAGACATACAACCACCTCATGCCACAAAGCTCAATCATGTGGTGCCTCCAAGACACACAAGCATCAGCCATCCATCCTTTTTGTCTCAACTTAGACAAACAAAGACGGACCCAACTGGTATTTTCCTGTGTCTGGTGACTTAGCATGCAGCAGTGCTATGCTACGAACTATTATGCCCCTCAGCCAGCCTAAATGTTCCATGGCACAAACAAAAACATACACGTTCTGTATTGTGTAACTGTGTCTGTGAGTTAATGTGTGAGGGTGGTGTGTAAATGTATTTGTTTGTGACATGTGTGTGTGTTTCTGTGTGTATGAGTCTCTAAATATAAATACCTGGCAGTTTTTGTGTGCGTGCATTAAGCATGCATGTGTGTGTGTGTGCATGCATGTGTGTGTGAGAGAGAGAGCGAGCCCTGGAGCCACCCAGCTGCAGTTAGTATGTTTTTCACCAAGTCTCCTGTGTTTGGAGTGTGGGGGAGAAGACCACCCTGGAACCCCCCCCCCCCCAATCTCTCTATCCTAACCACTATAATATTGAAGGTTTCCTAACCTATGCCCTTGAGTTACAGTTCTGAATATACCAAACACTCAATTACACTTTAAATAGCTGTTAGACTGACGTCTGCAAGCTCTTAGTGCTATATTTCTTTCAGTATGCTGAACCGCAGTGAGAATGAATTTAGCCCAGCTGAACTTCAACTGGCCTTGGTGTGTGTTTTAGCAGAGCTGCTCCACAGTCGCTCGAATGCTTCTCCCACTGCAGAAACAATTAAGATTTGCGTTAAACATACATATTTAAAACAGTGAAGCGCAAAAGGCAAAGCAACATTTTCAGATGACAAGCAGCAGCCAAACTGCGTATTGCACAGTAAATCTTTCAAAATGATAGCTGACATTCCATTCTGGGCCTGACAATCAGAATCAGAAATAATTTATTGATCCCTGATGGGAAATTCTTTGTCACAATTGCACACTTGTCAAGGCATAAGGAATAGAAATAGTAATAAAAGGTAGATAGATACATTTATATACTATTTAAGAGTATAAATATAAAATATAAGACAAATATAAAGGATTGTGGGTATATACAATAGTAGCAAGGCGCGCATGATGCGCATAACAGTCGTGCACGTGAATACATTTTCATTAATAAAAAAATGTATTAATCAAAAACTAATTAATAAAAAAATTATAAAAAATTAATTTAAAAAATAAGAAATTAATAAAAAAGAATGTAATAAAAAAAAATAAAAAAAAATTTAAAAATGTAAAAAAAGATTGGGGTCATAGCGAGTTTGAACAACAAAGAGATGGGGGTGTGTGAAAATGGGTGTTTGTATTAGGTCGTGTCCGGCCTTACCCTTTATTAGCCGCGATGGTGGACGATCGCCAAAAGGTGAAGATGGGTGTGAAAAGGGAGGTTGTGTATATGGGATGTCTGGTGTTATCCTCTAAAAGCGCCTCAGTTTGAATGGGCGGTGGAAGATTTTAGAATGTCGGGATTCTTGTTTGAGCACGGATCAGTTCATCTTTATACAAGAGAGCTTGATGAAATTTTTCTTTGTGAAAGCACACCGCACATTAGTTTTTCAGCCAAAGACTGGAATTACTTCAGAAAAAAGTCTGCAAAGATTTGAGTGCTTCAGAAGGAGTCTATACCACACAATGGTGTGGGTCTGTGCCAGGAGAGCTCTATCATGTAGAAACAGACCTTGAATCCTACATCTTTTTTAGATCGTGCAAGGACGATTCTATCATTCAAAATGCAAGGATGGGGACCCCAGAGCAACATTTAGGCTACCTCATCACGTCTAAAGAGTGGGAGACGTGGTTCAACACCGGCTTTGTGGTCCAGTGCGGAGAATGGGATAGAAACCTTGAAATCTTCTCACACATTGATAAATTATTCAGATGGTATAAAACCTTATGTTAGCTATGTAGGGATCAAAAGAAAACCTTTTGGTTCTGAGGACAAGCAAGATGAACAACAAACAACACCACAGACAACCTCAAAGACCTCCACGACGGGGCTGACAGTGACATTGTTCTAATTAAAATGTTTTGTGCAGGTACGAGGACATGTGCAGCGGGTGAGGGTCTATCGAGCAGCCCTAAATATTTTTCATTACTCCAGGATGATGTCATCGACAACTCATGGGTGGATGACTATGACAAAGAACTGGGGAAAAGAAATTTAACACTACTGCTAGCGGTATTATACAAACCGTAGCTTATTATTTATACGAGTTTGTATTGCTGAACTACTCGCCATTGGGCAAAAATTTCTATACAAGATGTCTGTCTGATAGTGCTATAGCTAAATTTAAGGATGCGATTCCATCAGCTCTAAATACATTATCTAGTCACAAAGTAACGGAGGACTCCTATGCTAATTTCAGTCCCTCCCAAACGATCATCTTGTTGATAGTGCTGCAGGCTCGCTGCGAATGACACTCGACTCTGTAGCCCCTCTAAAAAAGAAAATACTAAAACAAAGACGGTTAGCTCCATGGTATAATACTGAAACTCGCAAATTAAAGCAAATATCACGGAAACTTGAGAGGAATTGGCGTTCCACCAAAGTGGAAAATTCTCGTTTAATTTGGCAAGATAGTCTTAAAACTTATAGGAAGGCCCTCCGTAATGCCAGAGCAGCGTACTACTCGTCATTAATAGAGGAAAATAGGAACAACCCCAGGTTTCTTTTCAGCACTGTAGCCAGGCTGACAGAGAGTCACAGCTCTATTGAGCCAAGTATTCCCATAGCTCTCAGTAGTTACGATTTCATGAGCTTCTTTAATGATAAAATTCTAGCTATTAGAGACAAAATTCACCAAGACCTGCCCTCAATTGGCACCGACTTATCTCTTAACTCAGGAACCTTAGAAACAGCTGTAGAACCAGATACATGTTTAGACTGTTTTGCTTCCCTCAATCTTTACCAACTAACTTCAATAATTTCTTCATCTAAACCATCAACCTGCCTCTTAGACCCCATCCCGACTAGGCTGCTTAAAGATGTTTTACCCTTAGTCAGCACCTCTATACTAGATATGATCAATCTATCTTTATCAACAGGCTATGTACCACAGTACTTTAAAGTAGCTGTAATTAAACCTCTTCTGAAAAAGCCCAAACTTGATCCGGATGTTTTAGCCAACTATAGACCTATATCTAACCTTCCATTTCTCTCTAAGGTTCTGGAGAAAGCAGTTGCTAAACAGCTGTGTGACTTTCTACAGAGCAATAGTTTATTTGAGGATTTTCAGTCAGGATTTAGAGCTCATCATAGCACAGAGACAGCACTGGTGAAAATTACTAACGACCTCCTTATTGCATCAGACAAAGGACTTGTCTCTGTACTGGTTTTATTAGATCTTAGTGCTGCATTTGATACCATTGACCATCAGATCCTATTGCAGAGACTGGAATATTTCATTGGCATTAAAGGAACCGCTCTAAGCTGGTTTAAGTCCTATTTATCAGATCGATTTCAGTTTGTACATGTTAACGATGAGTCCTCCATGCACGCCAAAGTTACTCATGGAGTTCCTCAAGGATCTGTCCTTGGACCTCTTCACTTTATATATGCTTCCTTTAGGCAATATTATCAGGAAACATTCCATAAGCTTTCATTGTTATGCAGATGATACTCAGTTATATCTATCGATCAAGCCAGATGAAACTCATCAGTTAGCTAAACTTCAAATGTGCCTTCAGGATGTTAAAACCTGGATGACCTGTAATTTTCTCATGTTAAACTCAGATAAAACTGAAGTTATTGCTCTGGGGCCTAAGCACCTCCGTGACGCATTATCTAAAGATATAGTTTCCCTGGATGGCATCGCCTTGGCCTCCAGCACCACTGTGAGGAATCTTGGAGTTATCTTTGATCAGGACATGTCGTTTAAGTCTCACATTAAGCAAATTTCAAGGACCGCCTTTTTTCACCTACGTAATATTGCGAAAATCAGGAACATCCTGTCTAGAAATGATGCAGAAAAACTAGTCCATGCATTTGTTACTTCTAGGCTGATTACTGCAATTCCTTATTATCAGGCTGCTCGAAAAAGTCCATTAAGACTCTTCAGCTGATCCAGAATGCTGCAGCACGTGTTCTGACAGGAACCAGGAAAAGAGATCACATTTCTCCTTTTTAGCTTCTTTGCATTGGCTTCCAGTAAAATCCAGAATAGAATTTAAAATCATTCTTCTTACCTAAAAGCTCTTAATGGTCAGGCACCATCTTATCTTAAAGAGCTCATAGTACCTTACTACCCCACCAGAGCACTGCGCTCCCAGAATGCAGGGTTACTTGTGGTTCCTAGAGTCTCCAAAAGTAGACTAGGAGCCAGAGCGTTCAGCTATCAAGCTCCTCTCCTGTGGAACCAGGTTCCAGTTTGGGTTCAGGAGGCAGACACCATCTCCACATTTAAGAGTAGGCTTAAGACTTAAGACTCCTCTTTGATAAAGCTTATAGTTAGGGCTGGCTCAGGTGAGTCCTGAACCATCCCTTAGTTATGCTGCTATAGGCCTAGACTGCCGGGGGATTTCCCATGATGCACTGAGCTCCTCTCTCCTCTACTTTCTCTCCCTCTGTATGCAACCTTATCCCATTATTGCATGTTACTAACACAACTTCTCCCCTTTCTGGTAGTCTTGTGCTTTCTCGTCTCTCTCCTCTCTCCTCCTATCACTTCCTGCAGGTTTTCTGGCTCTGGAGCTGTGGAGTCTGGATCTGTGGTTGCGGGTCACCTGCTGCCCCCGTGTTCCTGCTCGACACCCTCTGCTGCAACGACTATTGTTGCTAGTCTTATTGTTATTATTGTTATTATAATCATTAACATTACGATGGTTACCATTAACACTATTATAAATATCTGTACCATTTTTCATTTAGTCTATAGCAACATCACCTTCACTGTCTGTACCTCTGTGTGTATATTGTGTAGGCTGCCTCCCTCCCCTCTCTCTCTCCTTACATCCTCTCTCTCTCTCTCTCTCTCTCTCTCTCTCTCTCTCTCTCTCTCTCTCTCTCTCTCTCTCTCTCTCTCTCTCTCTCTCACCCCAACCGGTCGAGGCAGATGGCCGCCCACCCTGAGCCATGGTTCTGCTCGAGGTTTCTGCCTCTTAAAAGGAAGTTTTTCCTTGCCTCTGTCGCCTAGTGCTGCTCTTGGTGGGAACTGTTGGGCTTCTGTAAATATCATCACAGAGTACGGTCTAGACCTGCTCTTTTATGAAAAGCGCTGTGAGAAAACTGTTGTTGTGATTTGGCGCTATATAAATAAAATTGAATTGAAAATTGATACGATATACTGCAACAAAAAGCTATACAAACATGTGTGTATTGTGCATATACAGATGAATGGTGCAGAAAACAACCTCACACATGCATTGACACGCTGCCCTTCTTTTATATTAAAGGACATAAGAGAGAAATTACGCAGAAGCTTTTTAACAAAAATTTTGCTGATGCTCAAAAGTATGTACTACGCGGTCTTGACATTGCAGCAGCTGCTCTACAGATCTGGCTGAGGAACCCATTTCTCATTGCTTCACTTAAACGAGTAGTTAGAGTGGAGGACAGTGTGAGCACAGTAGTCAAGGAATCTCTGGACATCTGGAAGGGGGAACAACACTAAAAACAATGGGGAATGTGTCTAGTCTACTAAACCATGTCAAAAAGAGATACATTGTGTATAAGATGAGAACACTGTTGTGTGAAGCTGTGCGATATGTGACACAGATAGGACACTATGTTGTTCTAGATTTGACAAACAGACAGAATGTGTTAGACGAATGACCTCTGGATGGCGTACCATGGTGCGAATGACAGCGGATGAATATGCAGATGTGAAATCTACTCTACTCGATGTAGCAAATGTTTTTTCTGTGAACGATAATGATTTTCATACGGGTCATGTGTTTTGTTTTGTACTTTTAGCATTGATTTGTGTATTTTAATGCTAACCAGAAAACAACATGTTGATGTTGCTGATGTGATGTATTGCTTAACTGAATCTTTGGTTTGTAAAAACGTACTTATTTTACTGTACTTGTAATCATTGCTGACGGATATGTTGCGTATGTCGCTGGAAATAAAATACTTGAACACAGACATTGAAGCGTCAGTCTTTGTAACAAAGATCATGGAGGAGTTGATGAGAAATAATAGATAGTGTTTTCAAAACACGCATGGGTGCGTTGTTTAAAAAATAAGAGTGGTAAATGCGTCACAGCGTCCTTTAAAGATTCTTAGCTGAAGGTAGAATATCGCATAAAATTCAAACAGATGAGGGAAAAGAATTCTTAAACAAAGATTTGGAGGCGTTAATGAAAATTAATAGTATCGTACACTTTACCACATCAAATGAGACTAAGGAATCTGTAGTAGAGCGCTTTAACAGGACTCTAAATGTGGCGTTATTTAACAGCCAATAATTCTAAATGATACGTAGATATATTGCAGGATTTAGTCACCTCCTACAATCATAGTTATCATCGTAGTATTAAATGAAACCGATTGATGTAACAAAAGACACTGAAGATATCGTATTTAAGACTTGTATAAAACAAAAGATAAAAGAGTAATTCATTTTAATTATGAGGTGGGCAATACTGTAAGAATTTCAAAACTACGCGGCCCTTTTAAAAAAGGTTACGAGCAAAATTATACTGATGAATATTTCACTGTAAAGGAATGCGTGTCAAGGGCCCCTCCTGTTTACAGGTTAAAAGACTATGACGGCAAAATATTACACGGAACATTTTATGAGCAAGAGATGCAAAAAGTTAATATAGATAAAAACAAAACATTTAAAATAGAAAATATTTATCTAGAAAGAAAAGACAAGGCCGGGATATGGTGTTAGTCAAATGGGTCAAATGGCCAGATAAATTTAACTTGTGGATTTTGGAAAAAACAGGTCATTCAGCTACCTTAGCAGATTACAAACACTCGTATAAATGGATACAGAGGATTCTTTTGTCACCCTGCCCAGCAACTCGTCTGCATTATTTTACCTGAGCAATACAAAAGCAAACTTTAGAACAAAACTATCCAATCCTTTACACTTTAAATCAGCATACGAGGTGGGTTTCATAGAAATACAATATCCAAAAACATGGAAATCTCAACTCAAAATTTGTTGTGTTTGATAAAAAATCCAACAAGAGGGTAGTTCTATCAGCGACACAGGGATTCTATACAACAATGTCACAAATAATAGCTGACCTAAACAGTTGTTTATATGAAAACGACATGGGTCACATTGAGCTTGATTACAACAACATATAACATGCCAACAGAGTAAGCATTTTACCAACGAGAGACATAGAATTAACGTTTCAGATACTTATGACAGACCACACTATCTGAGGCTCTGCAAAACACACATTGATAGTATCGAGATTTCGCTCAAGACAGATCAGAATCAACATATCCCTTTTACGTACGGCAAAGTGATAATAAAGCTACACTTTAGACCCATAAAATATCAGTATTAGACAAGGAGCAAACATGTACCATCCATATGCTCACAATGCTGACAAGTATATTGCATATTATACAGCCCAAGCATTTGGTGATTTACCAGGATACAGCGGGCTCGGTGCTCAGTATGGTGCAGGGTTAGGGGGTATCTTTAGGGGTCTGTTTAGATTAGCATTCCCCTAACTCAAGAAAGGATTTACATTTGTTGCCCCTCATTTAAAGACAGCCGCTAAAAACATAGCTATGGATGTTGTCACTAACGTCATGAACAGACGTCAAGAGGGGTCGGGTATAGTGGCCGTGGCCCCCCGACCAATAAAACGACCTCCTGGGAAAAGAGGGAGTTCCCCACCAAAGATGCGTAGCCGAACAACAAATAAGAAGACCCATACTAAGACTAGAAAAAATAAACAAGCAAGGAGAAGCAAGTCGACAAAACGCCAGAAGACAAGAGACATTTTCTAACGAGAATGTTGTTGGTACATAGCCTGTCACAAGAGTGCGTCAAGTCGGAGCTGGACCTGTTTATGGTGCCGTTAACACAAACAAGTATTGAGAAATGCATATACGTCGAATTCCCTCCTCTAGCAGCGGTATCAGACTCTGCACCCCTTGAATTTTTCATTGCAGCTAGTACAGAGGACTACCTGGATCTAAACAATACGTTTCTGTACACGCGCGCAAATATCACCAAAGCTAACGGCGGAAACCTGGATCAAGCAGACGAAGTGGGCTTTATCAACAACCCTGGATGTACAACATTTTCACAGGTCGACATATCGTTGGGGGCAATCATCAAACACATATCCTTACAGGGGTATAATAGAGTGCCTTTTGAACTATGGAAAGGACGTTCTGCAGACACAGTTTGGATCCGGACTATTTTGCATGGATACAGCAGGTCATATGGACGACGCAACGGCTGGAGGACGCAATGAGGGACTAGTTAAAAGAATGGAGTACACACAAGGCGGCCGCGTAGTGGAGCTAATATCCCCTTTACAAGTTAAGTCCCCTTTAAGTTAATGATAAATGGAGTAGACCTCAAGATAAAATTCATAAGAGCTAAAAAAGCTTAAAGACAATCACCGTATCTCCGGCTGTTAAGCTAGCGCACGCTAAGGCATTAACGCATGGCAACGTTAAATATCCCATAGACAGAGTGTGTCTTAAAAATTTTAGCATCCCAACGGCACTCGTGTTTGTAATCAAGAAAATGTATTCTTGGGACAAATACCTAAATTTATTGTAGTAGGATTTGTAGATCATGAGGCATTTACAGGTAGTTATGTGCGTAATCCATTTTCATTTAACCATTATGATAGAGATTTTATGTTTATACATTGACGGCCAACAATATCCTTCAAAACCTTTCAACCCAACTTTACCAGAGGGAATGCCATCAGGGAGTATCATCAATTGTACTTGGCAACTGGAAAGTATCTTAAAAACAACGCTATGGCCATAACCCGCGATGAATTTTGTAATGGATATAGTCTGTTCTGTTTTAACCTGAGTCCTGATGAAGGATGCGGAGACCATATGTCGCTCATTAAAAACAGTAGTGTTAGATTAGAGGCTCGTTTTAGAAATCCGCTTCAATGTACAATAAATGTGGTTATTTACACCACATATGATTCTTTAATTGAGATATCATCAAGAAGACAGGTTCTCATTGATTCTACCTTTAACAAACGATAGTATGAATACAATAGAACTGTCAAAAGTACTTGATAAGGTAGTGAAGCAAGGCGTCTTTCTTGGGAGTATTTGCTAGTGACCAGCTTCCTAAATCAGTTATTAAAAAGAGACCCGCCATGTTGGTGGTAAACACAGACCCCTCCCACCTGGGTGGACAACACTGGGTCGCTATCTATATTGACGAGCAGGGTGTAGGATCATTCTTTGACAGTTTTGGGAACTCTTCGGTATACTCACATTTTCCTGAATCCTTTTCTGTCTTTCTCAACAGTAATTGTAAGTCCACGCAACATTCTGTTACACAAGTGCAAGATGTTGATTCTGTAGTGTGCGGTCAGCATTGTGTGTTTTTTCTTTACCATATGGATAGAGGATTATCTTATGACAATGTAATGACTAAATATAGTAACAAAACGGTCATGCAATGATTTTATGGTGTGCAAATCTGTGAAAAAAATACGATCCTCGGCTGGATGTGGTCAAAATAATTATGCAGAATGTAAACAGTGTGTCCAAGTATCAGATTCTTTTAAGTGTGTATAATAATATTAGAAGTTGTGTGCCATTCATTATCAAAATGATTTATAGATTGAAATGTGTACGACAATGTTTTTCGTTATCGTGGTGATATAAATAAAAACACTTTGAAATGATAAAGTTATGTCTCTATGTATTTATTTAAAACCGATAACGATATACAATTAAAAAGTTATCCAATCACTCAATCGCATTTTAGGAGATACAAATGGACTTGTTTCATTGTTTGCTAATCGATGTCCTCTGGTAACAAGAGGTGTAGATGGTGGTCCAGTAATAAGAGGAGAAGATGCTATTTACAGAAGCCCAACAGTTCCCACCAAGAGCAGCACTAGGCAACAGAGGCAAGGAAAAACTTCCTTTTAAGAGGCAGAAACCTGTCATCTGTTTTGTGCTCTCATGCGTAAATCCCTCCCTTTCACTGACTCTACCGATAGCTCTTCATAACTTTTCCTGATAACAACAATGCATCACATAGACTAATGTACCCTATATTACAATGATAATGATAAGCATAATCCCAAGAGTTTAAAAACTAGAACGAAAAATAATCACACACGCATTTGTAAACATCTTGTGAGAGCTATCTGTTTTGTGTTATATGACAGTTTAAACACTGAGTTCCACAATAGCATCACAGAGTACGGTCTAGACGGACCTGCTCTTTTATGAAAAGCGCTGTGAGATAACTGTTGTTGTGATTTGGCGCTATATAAATAAAATTGAATTGAATTGAATTGAGTTAAATCTCGTTGTGTAGCTCCTATGAGAGAGTTTGCCTCCTTTTCTTCCACAGTCAGTACGTATTAATATTAATTCCACTGACCATTTATAGACAGTTGTAAGCGTTTGAAGGGATCGGATATGGCGCATCCTCACATAGACCACATTTCAAGTTGATTGTGATTTAGAAAGGGAACAAGCTTACAAGGGTGTATATGCATGGTTTTATGAAGTCTGAATATTTATTTTTTTTGGCGTAAGCCATATTGTCTTTTGGACGCACGTACACTTTTAGCGAGGTTTCTGGGTTTTTATAAAGAGACCCTTGTTCTGCATCCCCCACAGGTCTTTACAGCCCCCTACTGCATACAGGTGGAGTTTAAAACAAGAACGAAAAATAACAATAGTCTATTTCATTGTTGTTCACAACAAGTCGCAAGCTATTTCTTTTAACTCATCGCCATCGTTGTTAAGCGCATGGACTGTTTGTGTAACCTAAATACATGTTTAAACACAGGAGGAACGCCTTTGGTTTACTCTCTTTTCAAACGGGGGAATCCAGGGGTCATCCCATATTGCGTGTGCGGGTCACCCTTCGGTCAGTGACGTCACTACTCAGGAGGAATCTAAAAATAAGCACGCATGCATTTGAAACATTTGTATTTTACGTATTACATCTCAAGTATTTTGTTTACTAGCTAATAATCAAGATGTTGCCAGCAAAACACGAGAGTGAGTAGTTTCTCATGGCTTCCAGTGGAATTTGAGAACCTTAGCCGATCAGCTTTAAAGGCCGTCCCTCAGACATCCCGTGAGGCATAGCGCGACGGGAGCTTTGTTAAAAATTTCTGAAAAACCTCCTATTTGTATGAAATACAAAAGATGCTTTGTAATTTACATTTTCTTAAATGTTTCTGGTTAGAATATAATGTTTTTTGCCAGTATTTGACGTCCTATGACAGTTTACGTTTTATTTGGCTGGTGACCAGACAAAGCACTGACAAGCTACTGCTATAACTCTTACGGCTGATTTTTCAGCTGGTCTGTTAAAGCGCAATCGTTACATTACTAGCAAATATGTGCTGTGGACAAGCTCCTGATAACTCAGTTGAATCCATTGGGTTAGAGACGTTGTGTCTAACTAGACTTGTTGTTGCAGTGCTGTAACCCCTATGGTGGGTAATGTTAAATGAAAAACCAAAGAAAACAGCACCAGTCAAGTCAAACTCTCTGAATCTTTGATCAGCTAGTAGGGTTTAAGATATTTTGTTGAACTAGACTTGTGATTGCACAGCTGTGGCCCCATGGTGGGCGATGTCAAAAGATAAACCCCAGAAAACAATACACGTCTCACACAAATAACAATTTACCTCCATGGAAGCAAGATTCTCTGCATTATGCTTTAAATCTAGATATTTGTGTTAATTTATTTGTATACAGATGACTATAATGTCATGAATTTCATAGGGTTCTTAATGTTCGTGATGTGCTTAAGGATTATAATACATTATACTTTAATTAATTTATTTGTATACCGATATCTATAATATTATGAATTTCATAGGGTTCTTAATGTTCGTGATGTGCAAAAAGGACTAGTGAATAAAAGGAGCAGAGAATATTGCACATTAATTTTTAAACAGATAATATTGCACAAAAAAAGATAATATGATCCAGTTTAACTAAGTATCTAAGTATCTGTGTGTCAGACACTTAGAGGGAGGAGTTATAAAGTTCGATGGCCACCGGCAGGAATGACTTTCTGCGCTCCGTGGTGCATTTTGGGGGAATGAGTCTTGCACTGAAAGTGGATCAGTTTGTTGAGTCTTTTAGCGTTTGCTACCCTCAGCCTGCTGCCCCAGCATGCAACAGGATAGCACTGGCCCTCACAGTGCTTGCCGGCTTGTCCAGGTGGGCGTAGGTGCAGTTGAGCAGGAAGATGAGGGCGTTCTCAACTCCCAGTCGGGGCTGGTAGGTGAACTAGAACCAGTCTCTCCAGGGTCTTCATAATGTGGGAGGTCAGTGCCACAGGTCTGTAGTCCTTGGAGCTATTAGGACGTGACGTCTTTGGCACAGGAACGAGGCAAGATGTCTTCGACAGCACAGGGACCCTTTGAGCCTGCGGCCTTGTTGGTGTGGAGTCTCCTCAGCTGTCTTCTCACCTGGTCAGCAGTGAGGCACACAGACATCACAAAACACATATACTGTGAGATGATAGAAATGTGTCCCCCAAAGAAAAAATGCGAGAGCTGCACTCTCATTACTCTGATGCAATCATTTATTCATGTATCCCAGTCAGTGTCACATTCATGTGTCTCACATGCAAAACATGATTACAAACCAGTAACAAAAGGACAGGTTGTTTATTATCATCAAAACATAGATATGGGTTATGGTCAAATTCTGCATTGAGGCCGAGAAAAGCCATGTCCTCTTGCCTCAACACTAGAGAATCCAAGTCCTCACTACGTCTAGGCATATCAACCTTCTCATTCCCTAAAATGTACTGCATATCCAGGAGAGGAGAGTGGCAGTGATTAATTTCAACAAAATGTGCAGCAAATGGTACATAATGTCAGACAAACACTGTTACACTAAAAAGTGCAAAGATTTACCCATTCTAACCCTTAGTTCTCTCTTAGTCCTGCGACATACTGTATGCTCTTCCACAAGGACAGGTGAGAGATAATTCCACAGACTGGATATTTGTCAACATAGGGCTAACCCTATGTTGACACGTTTTTTTGGTATTTGTATGTGCTATTGAGTTGAGGACATGCTGAAATGTGTAAACCATCAGAGATGTTTAGATATAGGTTATATCAGGGATCGACAACCTTCTATGAAGAGTGTTCAACTGTCATCTCTGTTCACACATCTAGGTAGATCTCAATGTGCAGATTAATTCTCTCAACTCTCCCAACATGCCACAACAGATGCTCCTTGGTCTGTAACAGCAAGTTCAAGCTTCTTTTTTTTTTTTTTTTTTTTACAGCTTTGTCTTTCTTTCCAGCGTTTTCTGCCTTGATCAAAAAAGAAACACCTGTAAAGCTGAAAATCTTGAAATAATCTTTCTCATGCTTAGTTTTAAAATTATGCTGTATACTTGACATTCAACACACCACATTTTCTCAGCAAAATGCACCTAGACAATAAATTTCATAAATATCAAAACAAATTTATCATCTGTTTAATCAATAATTTATTACAGGAACTTGTATTTTTTGACCACACTTACGTAATATCAGAGTGTGACATATGTCAAAATTAAAGTATGGTATTTGCTTCTCATGTGTCATTGAAAATAACTTTGGGTTTCTGACCCCTGGTAGCTATCCCTTATATATGTGGGAGTCAGCAGGGAATGTTGCAGATGACCAGGACTGCTTTATCGTAATATTATTCAATTTGTCGGACAAATAGGTATTGGATTTACTGGATTGTTAAATGGATTCCCATCTGTTTATTTAATCTATCAAAAGTTCCTCAGTTAAGATGCTAGAAAGTTTACTATATCCTAACTACATCAATATTGCAGTATAAAATTACACATACCATTATATAAGATTTTATCCATATCTGCAACTCCCACTCAGTGCTATAGACACATACTCAAATGTATAGATCTTCCATACCCAGTCATACTATGCAGTGGCCAAAGAACTGCTGCCCTTTCAATCTAATGTGAGCATTCTGTTGGACAGAAATGTGTCTCAGTTTTACTGAGTAATGCTGCAAAACTTAAATGTAATTCTCCGGTCTATAACCATACTTACAGTGATGTTATATACATATCTTAAAGTCTGAAATTATTTTGCAGTATCCATTTTATCTTATAGCAAGATTGAGCTTCTCTCCAGATGGAGATGTAAGGCCTTAGTATGCTTCAGATTAAATATTATCCAACCACATCTAAAGGCAAAAGTGTTTAATCCTTTAACATTCAGTTCCCTTAGATTTCCCACATATGTAGCTTTAAGGTTGGAATCATGGTTTGAAATATGGGGTGGATTGTAGGGGTTTGACCCCTCTAATTAAGGCTTGGACCCCATCAAAATCCTATTACAGAGACTGGATCATTTCATTGGCATTAAAGGATACGCTATCAGATCGATTTATGTTGGGTATCCGGTCGATTTTAACTTCTCTGCATTGGCTTCCAGTAAAATCCAGAATAGAATTTAAAATCATTCTTCTTACCTACAAAGCTCTTAATGGTCAGGCACCATCTTATCTTAAAGAGCTCATAGTACCTTACTACCCCACCAGAGTACTGCGCTCCCAGAATGCAGGGTTACTTGTGGTTCCTAGAGTCTCCAAAAGTAGACTAGGAGCCAGAGCGTTCAGCTATCAAGCTCCTCTCCTGTGGAACCAGGTTCCAGTTTGGGTTCAGGAGGCAGACACCATCTCCACATTTAAGAGTAGGCTTAAGACTTTCCTCTTTGATAAAGCTTATAGTTAGGGCTGGCTCAGGTGAGTCCTGAACCATCCCTTAGTTATGCTGCTATAGGCCTAGACTGCCGGGGGATTTCCCATGATGCACTGAGCTCCTCTCTCCTCTACTTTCTCTCCCTCTGTATGCAACCTCATCCCATTATTGCATGTTACTAACACAACTTCTCCCCTTTCTGGTAGTCTTGTGCTTTCTCGTCTCTCTCCTCTCTCCTCCTATCACTTCCTGCAGGTTTTCTGGCTCTGGAGCTGTGGAGTCTGGATCTGTGGTTGCGGGTCACCTGCTGCCCCCGTGTTCCTGCTCGACACCCTCTGCTGCAACGACTATTGTTACTAGTCCTATTATTATTATTGTTATTATAATAATTAACACTACAACTGTTACCATTAACACTACTATAAATATCTGTACCATTTTTCATTTAGTCTATAGCAACATCACCTTTACTGTCTGTACCTCTGTGTGTATATTGTTTAGGCTGCCTCCCTCCCCTCTCTCTCTCCTTCCATCCCTCTCTTGTTCTCTGTTCCTCTCCTGCCCTCTCTCTCTCTCGCTCTGTCTGAAGTCGTTGTGGCGTTCACACTACGTGACTGATCGGTGACAGGGGGTCACATACTACAAGAGCTGACAGCGGCTGTGTCGGGGAGTCGTTTTGATGCGTCATTGTGTAGTTCACACATAACGACTAGTGACTGCTGATCGACCGCTAAAAATCGTGGTGTGAACTAGGCTTTAGAAGGAGCTTCTGCCTGGCTAACTTGCTAATGTTTGATAATGTATATGAACCAGGTGAACCACAACAACACATTCCACTGCAAATGTAACCAAGTGGATTTTAACAGAAAAACACTGTTGTGATACATAGTACATGTAATTCTCAAGAAATATAGTGTACTCTGTTTAATATTATTTACAGAGAAACAACATTTCCCAATTGCCAAACAATGTCTGACTACTGCTTTATTGAACGCAGATTACATTACATTTCATTCATAGTCAACATGAGCACGAGGAAAGGAGATATTTGATAAAAAAACATAAGTAAGTTAAAACTTAAAATTTGAAATGATAAGAATTAGGAACTAGAGATAATAATGCGTCCTGTATTTTATGATAGTGTCTTTGGTTCTGGTTCAGCACTTTGTGGGGTCTGTGTTTGAGCGGAAACAATGGTCTGCTGTATGTGTGTGTGTCTGACTTGTTGGCAGTTTTGCTCTAGAATACTTGGTGACATCGGACTACAAAAGTTTTTGTGTGGTATGGGCCACCCATGAACTGGTGTGATGAATTTGATTTATCATCATCTACAGACTGCAGACATTAGTTACATAAGCAAGGATATTGTAAGTTTTGTAAAATTTTTGTTAACTGAAGCACACTTCTGCGCTGTTCTGGATTTCCTTTATGACCTGGAGAAAGAAGTTGACCCCCCCGGTTGTCAGATAATAATTCGCACACTGGTTGTTGGATTAATCCTCTAAATCCATTCTGTATATATATAATCTGTATCAGCTGTGATTCCACTGACTTGTGACTGACAGGGTGAAAGCTAGCAACTTCCCCCTGCTTCCAGTCTTTGTGCTAAGCTAGTCTAAACACTGGACCCACAGAGATGAAACTGACATCCATCCTCTCATCTAACTTTGCAAAACTTCATTTTTTGAGTGTAGGTTTTGTCTATTTGTCTTCTGTGTAACTACTTGTGAATTATATCAACTACATCTGTGTGTGATGTGTGTTGTAGAGCACAGCAGACCAGAATTAACTAAGCGAAGAGGAGTGTGTGATAAAACCTCTTCTGTGGTTTGTAGACCACATATCCTGCTACAGCTATGCTAATTAAACCTGCACGTGGTCTCGCACACCACATATTCTCTGAAATGTGTGCAGAAATTTGCACTGTAATACCTGAATGCACATGTGCACAGACACACACACATAGGGCCTTCCTTTATTCTTCTTAATGATACTAGCAAAGTGTGAATATACACTGTGAAGCCAGCAGCAGAGAGTGCGATCAGCACCCAACCACAAGCTCACCACTAGTCAAAGTGAAAAACACAGCTTTTGAACAAGCTGTGGGGGAAACTATCACCTGTTACTGTCATATCACAGCTAGCAACGAATTTTGGTCAGATAACAAAAAGTAAGTTTTTCTTCTGTTAACATAAGCTGCATGCCTGCATGCATAATGGGAGTGAAAATTTCACTGCATCCTTTATTTTATTTTATTTTTGTCTCCATTTAAATTGCTTGTTTCAGCCTGATGAATGCCACTTAGGAGGTGTGCATTTGTGATTCAATCATTAGCATAGTTGATGCCCCTAAAATTTCCATATTGGGATATCAGAAATAAGTTAGGAAATAGTAACAGGAAGAATTTCACACCACGAGTATTAATATTGGAAATCAGAAAACATATTTAGGAGTGTCATAGTTGTATAAAAGGATAATTTTGGTATTTTAAACATGGGCCCTATTTTTACATACCTTGGTGTCATTATGGCACCAGTAGATGGCTTCAGCTGGCAGCTGCAAACCGGCTGCAGTGGCTGCAACATATTCCTTTGGGGCAATTGAGCCCGTTAAAATAACGTCCATATAAAAGGCTTCTTTTTGCCCCCGACAGGCTCAGACTGTTACACCAGGTGTGTGAAAACATCATGGAAAGGATACCCTCTGTTTTTAACAGGAAACTGAAGTCTTGCTCAAGGACAATTCTCAATCTGGATCTCGTGAGAGAGGCGAGGTGTTGCAGGAATTGCAGGAAGGTAGAAAAGAAGCTAGAAAGCGGTCCATATATGCCATCCAAACTGCTTGTCTAATGGTTGAATAGCTTCCAAAAGCGACAATGATTGCCTAGATGTGTGGAGGTGAGTCAGTAAGCTGGATTTGAACTCCTCTTTCCAAAATAGACTTTAATTCCAAGTAGCTAAATAACAGACCTTCCTAAATCCATCCTACATGTCGCAAGCGTATAAAACATGAAAGTGACATTTTTAGTAAACTTTTGACAAACTTGTACCAAACTTGTATGCCACACTCACAAAGTGACACAACAGCAAGAGGAAATAGAAAAATGATAAAACTACATACATAAAGTGATCCAGTGATCCATGGAGAATGTAAGGGCAGAACTAACCTGTCCACCTGCTCAAACTAACTTACTGGCCGAAAAAGCATATAAATTTAAGTGCCCCTCTGCTGGTACTGTAGTAATGTATTGTTGTTATTGTTGTTTGGTGCTGATCATGGGGCAGAGTGGCAGAATAACTTCAGACTACTGAATAACATGAGTCTACTGCATATGTTTCCTCTTCTATAGCAACCTGATAAAAAGGACACCAAGTAGTTTCAGCTGCAGTACTTTTGACTCAGTAGCTCATTCTACGCACCAAAAAGAAGTCTGATGGGTCAAGTTAACACAGCAGCTCGGCGATCAGACAAGACATCAACAGCAAGCACGGTAGATGCACTTACTAAGGTGTTGTATTATAATGGCCACAATTTCATAAATGAAACCCAAGCTGTAACAAACTGAAATTATCCTTAAACCAAATGGTTTTAGTTGCCTAACCTCTAACATACTTAAGCTGGAATACCCTATTCTTAATCTCACATTCTCCTTAAAGAAGAATGTAATGTGAGCAGCATTGCATTTCACCCAAAATATGTTATTGCAATGCAGAACTGTTGCACATGAACATAATTCATAGAGTATACAGTTGTCTAAACATATGATACAGTTTTCTTTCAACCTCTTACCACATACTGTGTCACAATAGCTTGAAATGCACAGAAAAAACTTCCTACTGTGATGTGACATCGGCCATGTTGTCAACATGTGGACACGAAAAAGATAGATAGAACTGAGTGCAGTGGATCTGCTTTTCCTGTTCAATGTAGTGCTTAACAAAAAACATTTTAGAAGAAAAACAATGAAAACAAAATATGGCAGTGGGCTTTGCTATTGACTAAAAAGTTAAATACAACAACAAAAAAATAAATAAATACATATTTAACAACCATAAACCCACAACTATCACCAGACAATGTGCAATGTATAATTTTTCACTTGAAAAGTTTTATCCACATGGGACTTTCTGGAGATTGCACAACTCAATACAAAATTTTCTACTTTAGAACACCGTTAAAATCAATTTAAAACCTTTTTCCACTTCTCTATTACCAGGCTGCATTCACACTTACCATGCAATGCAACTGAGAACAGGGTCGTTTTTCGTTGATGAAGTCATAACAACTGACAATAACTCTAGAAAAACCTAAATCAAACTATCCATTTAAAATATTGACAGATAAGTTCTTTATTTATATATGCAAATTTAAAAAAGAGTGAGTCACAGCACCATCAACCACCATGCTTCTGCATGCAAAGAAAGACATTTTAATAATAATATTAATAACCTTCTTATTAATAGTAGCAGTGTTTGAATTTGAATGTATTAAAGGATAGCCTCTTGAGATGCATCATCTCATTTTCAAGAGGGTCAAGCAGGAACATGGGGATAGCAGGAACCCCGCAACCACAGATCCAGACCCGACAACTCCAGAGCCAGGAGCATTATGCAGAATGTGACAGAAAGAGAGAGGAGAGGGACAGGGAAGCACAAGACTGTGGTAGAGGGAAGAAGTCGAGTTAGTAATGTGCATCAGTGATACATTGCATACAGATGGAGAGGGAGAGAAGGAGAGAGGAGCTCAGTGTGATTCCCCGTTGTCTTTCATCAGATAATCTCACTCCCTTCCTGTCAAGCTTCCCTCTCGGTCTCCAGTGCTGATGCTGAATTTTGTGGATTTATATTTTGGATTTGGCCCGTCTCCCCTACCCTGTGCTGCTGGAGTTTGTGGATTTCTTGCCTGAGTGCTCTGGATTAGTTTGGACTTCCCTCTTGTTCTGAGTCACTGCCTGCCTCTTCTTTGTAAGACCTAGTGTCCTAAGCGTTTGAGTTTTTCTGAATAAACACTAGAAACTGTCTCTGTTTGCCTGTGTGTTCTGCACTTGGGTCCAAATCTCTGTTTCCTGTGTCTACTCTCTTAACATCTTTAATTTAAATTGCTGTAAAGCCAGTTAAAGGAACTGCACAGCAAAACAATATTACATTAAAACAAAACAGCAAAGGACACCTGAATAGGTGTTTCACTAGCAAGGACCATGCCACAACAATGTGTGAAATAGAGGTACATGCGAATATGGAATGCATGGATTATGGAGGATGGATTAATGCATGTAGACGGGAAGGGAGTTGGGGTAAGGACAGACCAGTTGGAAATGAAGGAGAAAGTTGAGTGATCGCCGACTCGCATGTTGAGGCCCATTGAGTCGTGAGCTGCTCTTGAATTGCTGCGTTGGCTGCTTGGGAAGAGAGGAGCAGAAGCCGTATTGCTGTAAACAGCAGAAGGAAGGGTAGAGGAAGGAATGATGGGATGAAATGTGTGTGCATGGGAGTGAGTAAGGCCTGCGAACACAGGGATGAAAGAAGGCAGAGATTGCCTGAGAGATACGGAGGGAGCAGGCACATGATGAAATACAACCTGATCCCTGCCAGGGGGAGCTGGAGATGCGGGCTGAGGCTGTCGAGGCCATGTGACGTCATGCGTGACGCCGCTGACCGTGGCCGACTCTGGTGGAGAACCGGAAGCGCACGTGGCTTGGTGTTTGTATGTTGAAGAGAAAGCCTTTCCCTTTGAGGAATCGTTGGAGGCGGGCAACGATCCAGTCTCTAATGTCGCGCTCTGTGTGGAGGAAGAGACGCCCGTGCTTACCGAAAAGTAATCCCATAACCCTTAACTTGTATGTTGTTTCAGTCCCTTAGGTGTAATCTCAGATACAGCACGCAGAGGACAATGTAGGTGTTTTGACCAAGGACCTGGACACTTCCTGAAGGGCTATTCAAAGCAACACAGATAAAGTTGATTCACTACAGGCAGCATTGAGGACTAGTGAACACCATGCTAATGCTCTCCAGCAACAAGTGAGTGAAACTACCTCCAAACTGATTCAGATGGAGGACTGCAGTCGGATGTCTAACCTTGAGATTGGTTGTTCTGAAGAAGGGTGAAGAGGGGTTGGATGCAGCATGATTTCTGATAAAGCACCTGCTGAAGTGGATCTCAGCGGGGCTGGGTAATCCGCATAGAGAGAGAGCACATAGGCTTTACAGCACAGAGAAAGATGCTAACTTAACCTGTGCTAATGCCGACCAAAGTCTGCTGTTCTTCCCCGATTATAGCAAAGATACAACCAGCAAAAGGAAAGCTTTTGTTCCAGTAAACAAGAAAATGGCATCACTTGGGCTCCAACCGTTTCTGTGCTACCCAGCCAAGATCAAGATTTACATACCTAGCCCTCCAAAGAAGGTTAAAGTCAAGGGCAACTGGACTTGGTTGAAGATACTAGAAGACGTTTCATCCCTCATCCAAAGGACTTATTCAGTTCTGACTGACTGGTAGGGAAAGTTCAGTTGCCCTTGACTTTAACCTTCTTTGGATAACTATGACCTGGATGACTGAGAATCTTCACAGACATTACATACCTAGGGCAGGTCCTCCACTTCGAGATGCCATCCGACACAGAGGACTTTCTTGTTTCGGCCTGGCGAAACAACGGGACTGTGTCTCTACGGCTTCCTCCATGCAATGAACTTTTCTGGCTGTGACTGCATGTGACTATAGCCTGTTGCCATGCCATGAACTCTGAGTCGGGCTTCTCCATTAACACCAGGCACCATGTAATTGATGATCTGTCGCTGCCAGACTGTGGAAACTTTAACAGGTTCTTTGTTCCACCAACAAAATATTCTACTGAAGCCACTACATGTCTAAATCCTTCAGTGAGGAGGCAGGGATTATTCATAACCTTTCAAACTGTTAATCATCAAAGTCGCCAAAGTCTTATAGGATCTGAAACTGAAACCGAGGGGATTATGTGGAGGACATTTAAACATCCGAAGCATCAAGGATAAAAGTGATCAAATTAAATCATCTTCTCTCCGACTCAAATCTTGACTTTCTTTGTCTTACTGAAACATGGTTGAAACAAACAACTCCCATGAGTGTATTTACGGTCCCTGGACACCAATGTTTTAGACGAGACAGAGCTGATGGTAGAGGAGGAGGGGTTCTTTTTTATGTGAAAGATGACATTAAATGTGAACGTGTGGTATACAATGCGGGTAACACACTAGAATATGTTGGGTTAAAAATAATCTAGTCCCAACAAATGTCTTTTAGCATTATTGGTGCGTATAGGCCCCCTTCTGCAGATGAAACTTTGATCAACTCAAAGGAGTATTGAATGAGTTTTTAAGAATTTTTATTGTTGGGCGATTTTAATGTTAATTGGGGAGATAAATTTAAAAGGAGGAAATTGAAGATGATCACAGAGAAATTTTACCCTGAACAATAAATTAATTGCAAAATATTCCAGTACACAAATTTATCTTATATTTACTAACAAACCAGAACAAATAATTAAAAACTGTAATTTAATTTAACTGGATTGTCTGATCATAACTTAACCCTATGTGCTAGAAAGTTGACTAAAATGGATTTAGAAATAAGGCAAGTATGACAAAGATTTTTCAGTGCATACCCAGATCTACGCAAGTTTGTCAGTGAAATTAACACCTTGAACTGGGATAATATATTGTCATCTGATGATTTGGATAAGGACTGTAAAAAATTATATCAACAAATCAATTCTGTCAGGGAAAGAATGTGAGGAAACAAAAATGTAAAAACATTTTTTTTTACCATAGTTTAATGAAACAGTGAGGAAATTCATGAAATCTAGAGGTGGAAGGAGGTAGCTTCTGTATAGTGAAGCTTCATTTAATGTAGAGCAGCTAGTAGCTTAGCTCACTACATTTTCCAAGTAGCTTGTGTGATGCCCACTAGAGTGTAATCACATTGGTTTTTGATTTTATGGTATAAGATCAGCTAAAGGTATATTTATATTTTATTTCCTTTATTTGAAGAGGATTTTATGTGCTGCAAAACAAGTAAGATGACTGGAAATGTGAAAGATTGGCCTGCTGTAGCAGCCTCCTGGCAGTAGGTGGCAGTTTGAGACTGTGGTTTACCCTCAGGGACCATGACCAAGAGCGCATGCTCCGCCGTTTTCCCTCAATAACTGCGGAGATTTCAGCGAGGAAACACCACGTCTCTCTCTGTCTCACCCTTTTTCCTGTATTTCAGGTTAGTAACGTTAGAACATCACATAAATCGCTGTAGGTTTTTAGTGAATGCTGAGAGATGAGTTGAGTTAAAGTATAAGAGTAAAATGAGCAGGTTTTGGAGATACGGTTTCACATGAGTCCCGCCGAGAGTAACGATAGCGGCGCGGTTTGCTCTGTTAATAGCATGTTAGCGTAAGATGCTAGTGTGGGCCACACGTCTCCACTGCTTTAGGTTAGAATATTATACTGGCTGGCTCCATAAACGATATGTAGCATGTTGGAATATTTTGGAAATGGTGTTATGTATTTACATGTTTTAGTGATGAATACTGTTATACTGTCAGCGAGTCAAGAGTCATGTTTCGTGGCGTCAGAGTATCCAATGTATGTTGCACTGTAGTAATAGCCAAAAGTATTTGGACAGACGAATATGGAAATGGTTGTGAAATGTGTATAATTTTGTGTTTGGAGTTTTATTGCAAGTTATGTTAAGAACATGAACAATGTGACCGAGAAGACAAGGCATGTACAGTACTGAGAAATACTGAGAAATTGAAGCAAATGACAATTCTGATAGTATAAAGGAAATGTAAATCAATAAATAACCGCAGAGATTTCAGCGAGGAAACACCACGTCTCTCTCTGTCTCACCCTTTTTCCTATATTTCAGCTGCTAATGGGTGCCGCTGCCCGGTACCCGTAACACTTGCCCAACACTGCCAAGAGCTAAGATTAGCTAAATCAAATTTTTATGTCAATATTTTGAATGAGGCAAGAGGCAATAATAAAGTGGTCTAGGAAAACCAAAAATATCAGTAATATCACTAAGAAGGACATAAAGTTTGCAGGAGATTTTAAACTTAATGTGCAGGTAAAGTTAATTGATGATCACCATCTGTTAATATTTTTTGGTGAATCTGTGAATGAGATTTTCTAAACGGGAACTGAATGTTATACCTACAGATGCTACGGAGCAGGTTTTCAAATTGGTAGAGAATAATGAGTTACAAGTAAACATAATCATTAGCTCATTAAAAAGTTCCAAAAGTAAGGATGCTTCCCAATTCGATACCGTGTTTGTTAAATCTTGCAAAGATATTTTAACTCCCCCTATCACCCATTTGATAAACTTATCTTTCAGACATAGTGTCTTTCATGATGACTGGAAATGTGACATTGTTACACCTGTTTTTAAATCTGAAGACCACCATGATGCCAGGAGCTATAGACCTATAGGCATACTGCCAGTACTTTCCAAAATTGAAGAGAAAGTTGTAATTGAGCAACAAACATCGTTTCTAAATACGAGCAAGTTTGGTCTACATTGTATGCAGTCAACTGAAACTGCTACCTTGCACTTGATAGAGCAAATTAAAATTTTCATTATTCATCTAGAACACTGGTATGGATGTCTTCATATTTATCTAACAGGATGCTATGTGTTAATGTTTGTGATTCACTGTCCACTTACATGAAGTGCACAACGGGTGTTCCACAAGGGTCAGTTCTAGGTCAGTTATTGTTCAGTTTATAAATCATGACCTTGCCGAACAGTGTCAGGATGTAGACCTGCAAATTTATGCAGATGACACATGCAAAAACAGCCGAACAAGTGCATTGAAAAAGATCTCACAGTGGCTTGATCAATCATGTCTTAGTTTAAATGTAAATAAGATAAAAGGTATGTTTTTTTCTAATTTCTTGGCACAACCTACTCCCACTGATATTTTTGTTAATGGTGAAAGGATTGACATAGTCACTGATTTGAAATATCTTGGTATGACTTTGGATCCAAATTTGAATTTTAAGAAACATAAATATATGGTAAAAACCATTAAGTACAATTAAGTAAAATTCATACATATTAGACATATGTCTATCATTTGATAGGATATTTATGCATGGTATGATCCTTTCACACGTCTTACTGTATTACATGATTTTGTGTTTACTAGCTCAGTAAAATCAATTACGTCTTCCAGAATCTCCTCTCTTTGAGACTGTGGCATACCATTCCATCGTACTGCATTTGGCCAATCTGCTTTTTCTGTAAAAGCCACAAACCAGTGGAACACCCTGCCTGATAATGTGAGGAGCAACAACTCTATCAGGATGTTTAAAGCAAAGTTGAAACAGCAGCTGTGTCCCAAATATTCTAATTCTAATTTCTAATTCTAATTCTAATCTAAATGGCCAACCTAAATATTCTCAGCTAGAGTGTTCCGTCTAAACTTGCGCACTCGCTGTCTAGAATTTCTCTGTCACAAGAGAATACAAGGTACAAGGTTGTTTGTCATTTGTCATTATACGGCACAAGGCTGCATAACGAAACAAAATTTGTAGTTCCTTCATGCTACACACACAACATCTAGTGTAGGCCTATATTAAACTATGGTAACATAAAATAAAATAAAACAATACAGTTATTTATATACATATATACATACACATATACACACCCCGAACATTCCACTGTGCATTTTTGAATTTGCACGGGGTGAATGTAAACAGCAGCAACCAGATGATAATATGAAAGTTTAATCCTCACAATAAACAGTCTGACATTTGGGAAACAGAGTCCATCTTGACTGCATTTGTGCACCAAGCACGGAGTCCACCTCCTCTCATCTTGCCAGAGTCTTGCGCTGGCAGCTCGGAACATGGATGGGGCAGGTCTCTGTAACGATGTGGGCTCAACAGTCTCTGAATTCCGTTGCTTGGTCAATATGACTTTTGGACTATCTATCACATTTATTCAAGAAACGCATCTATCGGAGAAAGATGTGCAGCGATTCCAAAACAAGCACTACACAGTCATAGCTCACTTGTGTGCTGATTATTGTAGAAAGAAAATTACAGTCTGTGGTTTTGGAGAAAGGCAAGGATAATAACAGTATATTTGTTTATTCATTGCTCTCAATTCATTTAGCAAAGATTCTGTTAGCCTGCATTAATGAGGTTTATAATAGCAGGTCACTTTATTGCACTACTATTTCCTGAGTGGGGCAGATCCAGCGGCCCCCTTCACCCAATTCCACCCTCATCTATCACTATCTCTAAGATCATTCCTGTCAGATCTAAATTTAGTGGATCTCTGGTGCAATGGTTAGCCAACTGGTTAAGTGCAATAAAGTTAACTTTAAATCGAGTCCACTACCACACATAAAACACGCCTTAATAACAATCACATTTAACATAAGCATAAAATTTGGCTTAGTAATAACTATCAAGATTTTTTTTTATTCAAGTTTTTAATTTTCACAATTATTAGCTTCTATGGAATTTCACACTGCATAAATTAGCCTAGCAGCTAGCAGACTTTTCCTGTCCTCATAGCTTAACAAATGTATTATTTATACTATGTCTTACTTGCCGCTGGTTCAGTCACTGCATCTCCCAACATAACACCACGGTTGAATTTACAGCCTGAATATACATTTTGTTGAAACAGCAGCTGATTGTAGTGAGAGCAACAAGCTGGAGGACTGCTGAGTCGTTTTCAGGTGTCAGACGCGTAGCTGTTATGTCCCATAGTGCTAGGGGTATAAGTACATAAAGTTGAACCAGATTTAATTGGTATTTGAAAAGATTTTTTTAAATAAGGCAAACAGAGTTCACAGGAGGAAATGAGCCAATGCTGTGGAAATCAACAAAGGAATATAACAAAAAGAGCCCTCAAAAGCAGGATTACTATTCTAACTACAGGAAAAATTAAATGATAAACCAAAACCTCTCTAACTAAAATACTTTGCGAAACCAAAACACAAAGCGCACAGCTCCCCTGAACCTATTCTAACTAAACAGAAACAAAACTACTGAGTGCAGGAGTGGTATCAGTTTTTGGAGCTCAGTCCCTGGCCCACTTTCACACCTCAGCACAGTTTGTAACAAGGCCACATACAACACGTCTATCAAGGCTAAGCAACAAACACTACAAGGTAATCACAACAAGTTCTGAGGCACGTGGCACCGTGGCAAGCTAATCGGGTCCGACAGCTGCCCTGAACTGCAGTCCAAGCAGGCTATTTGAGCAGGAGGTGGTCTTTGTTGCTCAATTGCCCTAATGAACAAACTGCCCTTGCTCTATTGCCTTCGCAATGATAAAGTGAAGGCTTACTTGTTACACTCAGCCCGCCATGGAACTTCCGCCAGGACTGATTATATATTTGTGAGCCCCTCAATATTAGCTACATTGATATGCTCCCCATTTTAATATCTGATCTCGCCCCTGTGACCTGTACTGTAACACCAATTGTTAATGACCTGAGAGTACATAGGTGGAGAAAATTTCCTCTAAGGTGCTGGCCGCTCGTATGGAAAAGGTAGTGGGTAAGCTTATACATTTTGATCAAACAGTGTTTCTAAAAGGAAGCATTGCCTCTGATAATCTCAGGCGACTTCTACATATTATTGATATTGCCAGTAGTCTCGCGGCACCACTGGCACAGGCCATTAAAGAAAGCGGCGTAATATTCCCCATAACCGTAGACCAGTCTAGACACTATCTTTCGCTTTATGCGGATGACTGTCTTCTTTTTCCTTCTAATATTCAGGACTCCTTGCCTCATGTTTTGATCCTGTTTGGTTACATTCGCAATATGGCAGGATATTGGATAAACTCGACCAAGTTGGCTCTTCTCCCCCTGAACCTAGCAGAACCCGCCGGCATCCCTGTATGTAGCTCCTTCACCTATCTTGGTATAGAAATCTACCCCAACTTTCACTAGATAATTCATGAAAATTTTTACGGTGTAAAAAGGAAGATAATGGAGGATCTAAAGAGGTGGAGCTGGCTTCAAGTCTCTATGCAAGGCAGAATCTCAACTGTCAAAATGAATATCTTGTCAACTTTTTGTTCTTTATGATTCCTCTTACTCCTCCACCCAAATATATCTCTGAAATGCACTCTCTAATATCGCAGTTTATTTGGGGAGGAAAGCATGTGAGAATTAAACTCACAACTCTACAAAGAAGTAAGCTTACACGAGGGCTGGCAAATCTGAATTTTTACTTTTATGCATTCCAAATTAGACCACTGCAGGTATGGAGACATAGTGACTCACAGGTTCCATGGTAGGCGATAGAGGCACCACACATAAAACCACATCGTTTAGAAGACAGCTGCGCTACAGGAATATCATTGTGTTTGAAGGAAAACAGGAAAGATGCTTAGTGTGACGGGTGTCTTTTACAAGACCTCTCCTTTGTGGAATAATTCTTACGTTATGTCTTACGTCAGGTGGGAAACCATTTGTATTTCCCCCATGGGCTCGCAAAGGAGTATTTGCCTTCTGTGGCATGTTTGACGATACTGCATTGCGCACATTTCAAGACATAAAAAATCGATGGGTTGACTCAGAATTCTAGGGGAACTGTGACTCGCATCTATGATTCCTTACTACAGCATCACTGTAAAGAACTATGAGTAAAAAGAGTGTGGGAAAGGGATCTTGGGTTAGGACATCGTGGTACACTGTGTGAGGAAATGTAGTTAGCGCCTCCATAAACCTTGCCCATCGACTCATACGCTTCAAACTAATGCATAGGGCAAATCTACCCTTTTGAAGTGTTTTAAGATGAAACTCTCAAGCCCAAGATGCACACACTGCCAAGAACAGGTGCTTGGTACTATAATGTACATGTTTTAGAAGTAATTAGGTGCTTCTGGGATGATGTACTTTCTACAATCTCAATGCTTCTCGGAACATCCTACCCAATCCTTGCCTTTGCCTTTTGAACGACAACTCACAGTTATCCCTTACTCTCAACCAGCGTAGACTGTTCTTGTCAGGACTCACCATAGCAAAGAAAACCATATTAAGGCTCTGGTTCCAACCCTGCCTGCCTTTAAAACAATACCAGATAACCGCCTATCAGTATATCACATCTCTTGAGTACTGAATACGCTCAACTGCTGTTGTCCATGATGTTAAACAGTTTGTGGAACATTCTTCTCTCCACAACCAACTCCAGGAACAGACCCCAGCACAGAGCCAGCCTTCTTAATTAGCTCGTTCAGTCTTGCTGTCACTGGCTGTGATGCTGCTGCTGCAGCAGATGGTTGCAAAGAAAATTGCACTTTCGACAACAGACTGATATATATACAACATATACAACATCTTCCTTCATACATTAAGGGACCTAAGCTTCCTCAAGAAGTAGAGTCTGCTCTGGCCCTTCTTGAAGACGGCCTCATTGTTGTATTTCCAGTCTAGTCTGTTGTCAAGGTGTACACCCAGGTATTTGTAATTCTCCACCAACTCCATTTCCTCTCCCAGAGGGTGAATGGTGTTCAGTGTTGTCGTGGACCTCCACCACTATCTCCTTCATCTTGGCCACGTTTAGGAGGATGTGGTTGCTCCCACCCCACAACACAAAGCGGTCAACAAGATCTCCACCGCTGATACACCCAACAACTGCAGAATCATCCGAGTCTCTGATATTTCTGTAATGACAGGACTCTGAGTTGTGCTGGAAGTCTGAGGTGTACAGCGCGAAGAGAAATGGTGAGAGTGCAGTCTTCTGTGGTGCTCCTGTGCTGCTGACCACCTGTTCAGACATGCTATCCCGCACAAACTGTAGTCTGTCTGTCAGGTAGTCACCAATCCAGGAAGTTGGTGTCCGCCTGCATCTTCTGGAGCTTCTACCGCAGCAGTATAGGCTGCATTGTGTTAAAAGCACTGGAGAAATCAAAGAACATGATTCTCTCAAGGCTGCCAGCTCTATCCAGGTGTGAGTGAGTGAGCTGAAGCAGGTAGATGATAGAATCCTCCACACCAACCTCAGGGCAGTAGGCAAACTGCAGTGGGTCAGTGAAAATGGTCACCTGAGGTCTCAGATGGGCCAGAACCAGTCTCTCCAAAAATTTCAGTAAGGGTGCTCCGATCGATCGGTCACCGATCATAATCAGCCGATAATGGCTTTAACTAGTTTGATCGGTGGTCGCTAAAAAGGCCGATAAGAAAAGCCGATCAGATGATGCAATACTCGCCAGACAAATTTTCACCGGCAGCTAAAATGTTTCACTACGCTGTGTAAGCGGTTTTCAAAGCTAGCTAGCACCAAAGTCCTTCTCAGACAAGGGATTAACGCGCACACATAGTCATTTACAAATAGAGTTGAGCAGAATTCAGACAAGTGCAGCAGCACGCAGGAGCCATCATGTGAAACTGTCGCAGCTGTGCTCATCTCACTCACACACCACCCGCAACCGGAGTTTAATAGACACAGCGCATCAGGCAGAGAGAGACTGATCCTTCAGTGTGAGTTTCCTGATGCAAAGAGCGGTGCCACTCAATCAGCTGACTGCATCTCTCTCTCTGTTTTGTTACAAAAACGGAGACCTTTTCCTACGTTTCCACCTCCCGTCCAATTTAAAACGGTGAATCAGAAGAAAACGCTGCTGACCCGATGGACAAAACAGAGGACTTTATAAAACGATGACACACACTCACATTTGGCTTTGTGAGTTTTAGTTTTGGTATTTTATTAAAATATACAGTAAGTACTGTGTAAATAACACTGAACAGTTAGCCTAGTCTACTGTGCATGTCGCTGTATTTACTTTGTGACAACTCCCAGTCTGTTTTCCGTTACTTTCAGTGAAAAAAAAAGAAAAAAGCATGGTGTGGTTCTTTGTCTGTATTACTTTCTTCTTTCACTAAATCGTCTGCTACTGCAGAGAAGACCATCTGCTTCATGTTTACACTGGCACGCGCATGCCCAGTGTAGGCTTCCTGAACAGCCACTAGATGTGTGTTTTCAGTCGTTCTAATATGGACAGAGATCAACTCTGATACGAAGCTGAAACGCTGCTGTGGACGGAGAAGATTGTTTTCGTTATAAATCTGTTTTAAAAACGTAGCAGTGTGGATGTAGCCTCACATTACCCCACTCCTCTCTCTACTCCTCTCATGCCAACCCTACCGTTTTCCCCGAGATTCTCCCGTATTTTTCCGTTCTCACGCGGTATCCACCCATTAAATGTTTCCCCGGAAATCTCCCGTATTTTTAACCTTTATAAAATCAAATAAAAACCTTGTTTGCCACTCTCTGTCTGGTAAAGTCGGTGGCAGCATGTAAAATATGTAGACTGTGCTTCTTGCACAAGGATAAAAAATAAAATAAAAACAATCCACTGAAATAATATAAGGCCTATAGCCTACTAATGGCAAACCATATGAAATTATAATGAATATAGTAGCCTATGTAATATTAACAATTGACTGTATAATATGGAATTTACATTGTAGCCTATTTTATTTATTTAAATTTTCCTTATTTTCAAATCTCACTGAAGGCAGTTTTGACTCCTCTCTGTAGCCCATAGAACCTGCCTGAGCTTTCCAGACCAAAAAGCAGCTACTTCAGAGTTTATCATCGACTCATGATGCCTGTGCTCCTTTATCTCCTAAATATTTTGGCTACAGCCTTTTTTGTTGCAGTTTTTATGGTTGTAGTAAATTTATAAAGATGCTGTTTGTTCAGTTTTTGTAGTTTATTCCACAGTAAAGCTATATTTGGTAAGCTATAAGATGTTCACAGTAACCAGGCAAAGGCTGCTATGGTTTAAGTCTCTAACACAGATTGAGCGGAATTTGTTGCCCATGTTTCCTGGCTATAAAATGAACAGTTGTCATTTCATGATACTTTATCAGCTGTTAACTTTAACACTTAATACATTGTTTTTAGGACCAATGAAATCAATATACAGTATACTGTATAACGCTACATGATAAATAAAAGGCTCCGAATAGACCCGGTGATCGGTATCGGCCGATACTGCTTTCAGCAATCTGTGATCGCACCCCAAAAATCCTGATCGGAGCACCTCTAACTTTCATGATGTTTTTTTGGAACAAGGCAGGTTGTTTTCCACAGGAATGGGACCTTCCACAGGCTTAGGCTGAGGTTGAAGAGGTGTTGTAAAATTCCACATAGCTGGTCTGCGCAGGCCTTCAGGATTCTGGGGCTGATACCATCAGAACCTGCAGCTTTGTTCTGGCGCTGTTTCTCCGGCTGCCTCCCAACCTGGCTACTTGAGCCAGACTGACGGCCTTTCTGCTGTTCGGGGAGATGTTATTTAATTATACAAAGTTCAGTCTCTCAACCGATTTATTCAGGCAGTTTTTAATTAGTTATGAAGCTACTTGCTTAGAAATAAAACATTGGAAACAAAGACAAACTTTTCATTCCAGGATTTTCTCTAGGTGAGCTGTTTGCAGGTCACTGACCACAGGACAGCCTTTTTGACAAAGGATCAATCACTGCCTGATGTAGGTTGATTAAAGTACTCTGTTGACCAGTAGCTTCTTTAAATTGGGACTTTGATTTAGTGAGTGTGCCTTAGTTCCTGTAAAACTGTCTGCAGAAATACTCCCTTACAGAAAAATATGCTAAATTCCAATGTCATAAATGATGGCATGAATGACCCTCAAAAAGGCCACGGCTGAAGAACCTTGAACAGGAATGCTTCAGTAATGTGTGGTTTGGGAAACCTTGGTATTCCAAGTCTGAAAATGCCAAAGACCAGTAAGGGAATTGTTGGTACAACAGGGAGTTCAAAGTAGTAGTACAGTGGAGAACCTGTTTTGCTGCCAGAACAGACTATTTGGACAGCTGGCACAGTTTAAGGAGACATGTGACATGTGAGTTTGTGGTTAAGAGTTGGTTATGAAAATCCTGTGGTTCTAGTAATCTCTGTTTTTCTCTATATTGATCTGTGTCTATTTGATAACTCCCCATTTTGACTCTCCATCTTTCTATCCCTTGTCCTCTTCTCCTTTCTTTTCTCTACACTCACTTCTCTTTGCCATTAAGTCAGGCCTGCATTGTAAGCATTCACTCTGTAAGTCTTGTCCCTCAATAAAACGAGAGACTGGGTTTCTGGCAGGCCATCCCAACAGCAATCCTGTGGCTTTGGCATCTTCAGAAAGAGATAGAGAAAAGAAAGAGTGGGAGAGAAGGAGAGAAAGAGGGAGAGAGATTGTCTAGGATGTTAGAGTTTACCCAAATGCCTCTAACTGAGGTTCAGCTCCAGAAAATTTCAACTCAACCTTATAATCTACTCTTCTAACAATCCTCTGTACACTCTATTTTGCTTCTCTCCAACTCTTTGGGTCCTCCTAGAACAATTAAGACTCGGCTCAGAAACTGTGTGTGTAGGTGTATATATGTGTTTACTGTATGTATACTGCCTGCCAGCCCCAGCAGAAGCTTCTCAGCAGAAGCATGTCTGTCTTATTGTTGGTAAAATAACACACAGAGTAAGACATCTGATGAGCACTGCAACCTCAGGATCACAACTTAACTTTAATTAGCTGCAAACTCGATATGATTCAATTCAAACAACTTTAGGAACTGCAACTTTGCAAGGAAGACTCATGACTTTCAGGACTCATAGCTAATGTTGATAGATTATAGCATTACAACAAAAACCTTAAACAAGTTCAAGTCATTTTTGAGTCAACCCTGTCTCCCTACACTGTTAAAACTGTTACTTGGATCTAACTCAATAAAATTAAGACAACATTTTCCAACTATTTTTTTCAAGTTTAGTGAACTAACTGATATTTTGAGTAAAGACAACTTAATAATGTGAATTTCAATGTATGCAAAAATATTAAGTAGCATTTTCAGAAAAAGCCAATAAATTGAGTACTATCAATGTAGAAAATATCATCATTTTATACACATTAAACTTAATTAAAATAGGTAACTTAAATGAAAAAAATAAGTAGATAATGTTCTGATTTATTAATTTTGATCAATTGACCCTCTTTGTTTTGAAAGTGTAAATAGCTTCAAATAAATAGTTGCTACTATGTCAATTTCCAACATTTATTAAATCATTGCCATATCCAAAACAGTAGCAATGAGCTGGACAGTATAAACATTGGTATTCAGGCATTTAAGAAAACATGCCCTCAGCAAATAAAGTGCAGGTTAGTGGAACACCTTCACAGTACAGTTCTGTGTACATAATGTTACAAAATTTAAAAATTTAAAATTAAAATTTAAAATTAAGTAACAATTTACAAACCAAATTCAAAATGAGCTGGATAGTGTTAACAATCAATAACATCTATTCATGCATTAAAAAAAGCATGACCTCAACTTATAAAGTGCAGGTTAGAAGAACACCTTCACAGTATATTTTACTGTGTGTACATACATAATATTAAAACATTTTAATATCAAGTTAACTGGCACTTGCTATTTTTTTAACAATTCACATGCCATATCCAAATAGTGGGAATGAGCTGGACAGTATAAACAATCAAGAACTTCTGTATTCATGTATTAAACAAAATATGACCTCAGCTTGTAAATAGTAGGTTAGTAAAACACCTTAAAACGATAGTTCACTTCAAAATGAAAATTCTGTCATCATTTACTCACCCTCAAGTTGTTTTAAACCTGTATGAATTTCTTTCTTCTGCTGAACACAAGGAAGATATTTTGAAGAATGTTCTTCCATAGTCTTTTTATTTTTTTCTAATATGGAAGTCAATGGGTCCAGTTAACTGTTCGGTTACTAACATTCTTCAGACATCTTCCTTGTGTCCTGTAGAGGAAAGAAATTCATACAGGTTTAAAACAACTTGAGGGTGAGTAAATGATGACAGAATTTTCATTTTGAAGTGAACTATCCTTTTAACAGTACAGTGTGAACATAATATTGAAACATTATAACACTAACATTACAGGTCACAAGCATGACCATCTGACCTCAACTTGGCATAATACCTTCACAGCGTGTGTGAATATTTTGAAACATCTCACTGATCTCACCTACTGACCAGTTTTTAAAGTGCAGCTTCACAGCAGGTCTATTTTGTGTGTATAAAATATAATTACTTTTTCACACCAGGAAGTATGACCTGTGTACAGTATAAAACATGACAAGGATAAACCATTACAACAACCTGAATGTCCAATTATGTCCAATATAACATTGGACATAACACCCATTATGTCCAATGTATAATGATGTTGAACAGACAAAGAAAACAGCTGTTCACAAGTGCAGTGACAGTCATGTCTGAGTGCCTAGGCAAGGAGTTTGTTTTTCAGGGTCATGAACTTGGGGCTTGGTTTTGGGCGCAGTGTCTCAAGTCCCACGAAAAGTCTTTGAAACACCTCAAATGTTTTGGAAAGCTTGGATGGATACTCAAGATTAAGTGCATATGTCAACCCAAGCAGGAAGCAGCATGCTTTGGCCAGGTTTCCAAGATTGGTAAGGACTGGTATTCCCTCAATGATGATTCCTACTGCATCTGGCTCACGGCAGACATAGATGCTCATGTTCTTAATTTTCAGGTCCTCATGAACAATGGTCTCTGCGGCCCCCTTTTGAGATACAAGATAAAGTATTTAAGACAAACAATCTCATTTATTAAGAAAAATAAATAAATGCATAAATAATCCACTACCTGCCAAATGCTGGTTCATTCAGTTCACATTAAAGGGAAACGCTTGCCAAAATTTAACCTAGGCTATTTTTGTTAATCTACCAGAGTCATTCTTTCTTGTAAAAGCATAATTAGAATGGAAATGCCACTCTCAAGATAGACTTTTTTCATATGAAGTCGAAATGCCTTTTGAATGGGAGTGCTAGGGGCACTACAATGATGGCATAAAAATCACTATTTTTAAAACACTAAGAAGGCTCAACACAACATGAAACTGTACTTGAAGTGTCACCAGGGGCTCTACACATGGACTCGAGCATTGACAACATTGTGTACCGTATTTTCCGCACTATAAGACGCACCTTCAATGAATGACCTATTTTAGAACATTTTTCATATATAGGGCGCACCGGATTATAAGGCGCATAAGATACTGCAGTCAAACGTTTGACTGGGTTTGCGTTATGCATCCACTAGATGTGCCAAAGGGAATGTAGCGAATGCGCGGCGCCGGAGGTGAGGCGTTTTAGTAAGCGTGAGCGCGCTGGGGCGGGCACGTAACTTGCATTCGCAGCCTGACTCATGAGTATTCATGTGCGGCGGCTCGCTGACAGCAACAGCAGGCTGTTTGAATGAGACGACCCGGTTACTGTGAACAGGGAGCGCTTTATGAACATTCTGTGACGCGCGAGCAGCGCGGGGGACAGTGTGTCTGTGTGTCTGTTAGTAAGAGTGAGCGGTCGTGAGCGGGCACGTGACTTACACACATAACATGATTTATACGAGGTTGAACTGGCCGTGTGACAGAGCGGGCATAAGATGGACACGAGCGCGAGTTCACGGGCGAATTTAATAACGCAGAGCGTTATTAACCAATTGATTCATATGTAAGGCGCTCCGGATTAGAAAATTAAAGGCTTTTAAGTGCGCCTTATAGAAAGGTTTTGTACGACTCACTTTATCAGTGGCGGCTGCTGTTTCGTGTGCCTAGGTGACATAGGGCCAGTCATTTGTTTGTGTCTACTAGAGTGCCAACCTGTGAGGAACTCACAACTGATGTTTAGTTTTATGTGTCGCCTGGACAAGTCAGTGATTCATATTATTTAAGCGCTAGTTAATCCCCTGAAAAGCTGTTATAGACACACTTCTAGGTTAAGACAACATTGGTGCAATACCCTGTAGATCATACATACATACATACATGTTTGTGTTTCTGGTAGCTGGAATTTTGTCAATCTCCAAATGCAATGCAACATGAGGAGAGTAAAGATGGAAAGCTCCTAAAGTTTGTTTCCATATAAATTGCCATGAGCTAAGTTATCATGCTTTTTATTGGAATTACAAGTTCATGACATTTCCTCATATGTAGTTCATTACATTCGGAGATCGAATACTTTTGACTGTCAAAATTCTAGCCACCGTAAACACTAACTGATAATGTGAGTCGCACAAAACATTTCTTTTTAGTAAACTGTGTGTACACAAACAATGTTGTCAATGCTCAAGTTCATGTGTAGAGCCGCTTTAGTGTTTTAAAACTAGCGATTTTGATGCAATCATTGTAGTGCCCCTAGCACACCCATTCAAAAGGCATTTTGACCTGAAAACGAAAATACGGTCAATCTTAAAAGTGGCATTTCCATTCTAATTATGCTTTTACAAGAAAGTATGACTCTGGTAGATTAGCAAAAATAGCCTAGGTTGCAATTTGGCAAGAGTTATCCTTTAACAGTCCGCACAATTTAAACATGTTCACCAGACTGACCCAAACCTGCTTTGAGACAATACTTACACAGTAATCTGAGATAAGCTCCTGTCCACTCTCTCCCATATACTCAAAGAGGCATCTCAGAGTGACATCTCTCTTCTTCACTGTAGTGGCACTTGGGTCCTAGTTAATAGAACAATAATGAATAAATTATTTTTGTTGGTAAATTCACTCCAACCCTGTAATTACTGTAGGTCTGTATTATTTTTTCTTTTTTATTCATTATAATATATTAATAGTAATAACACGAGACAATTTAGAAAAAAACTGGCTAATTAACAAAAAAACAAAACAAAAGAAAAACCACCCAGATAAGCAAGATGCTGAAAAAACTGAAAAACAAAACCACTCAATTGATTAATATCGTACCTTAACTTTGTAACCAATTTTTCCCTACCTGTATCAGATCCATCAACAACTTTTTGATGCGTTGACCAGTTGCTCCTCCCTTGGCACTAAAGAGTTCTAGGAGCTTTGGGGTGTATTTGTCCAGCTGTGACATAAACGTCGCTTCCAGGGAAACTGCAGTACATCTTCGGAACTCCTCGTTTACCTGTAAGACAGCAAATGTTTGACTTATTTAAGGGGGTTTAAAGATTAATCTACTATCTCATGTCCAAGTCACAATTTCTAAAAAGTTCTCAGAAGTGAGTAGTGTCAGCAAAAACTGAATGATAAGTCACTTACCTGGAATGGTTCGAAGAGGGCAGGCCATCTTTCCTTGAATTCTGCCACACCAGGAGACTTGGTAATAACTTCCTGTCTTCTCCAGCTGTATGTTCTGGCCATCATATCATTTGTGCTCCTGACAGAGTCCTTTGTCTGATGGGCAGCAATTAGGTCAAGTCTCAGATTCTCAAGGGTGTCATCTGTTTCACCATGTGGGTGTGAGGGCAAGTAATTCACCTCTGCCCTCTTTGGTTTCTTGACATTTTTAGCGGCTTTTCGCTCATCACTTGACTTGTTTCTCAGTGAGTTTATCAGGAGTTCAGTGCTTCCAAGTGCTTTCCGTTTTGTCCGGTAGTTTCCACACTTATACTTTAGGCTTACCTGCCACCCATAAATTCCATTAAAAGATCCGGGCTCCTTTAAGCAGGGATGCTTTGCAACTAGTGCCTCTGCCACTGCACATCTCTGGGCATCATTGGGGTAAGCTGTGTAGAAAAACATGGCCTCTGCCAGGCGCTCCAGGATGTCTGATTTGATACTTGGTGATGTCATAGGGGTGCCATCTCTTAAATAAATCTCGTTTCCTTGTCTTAAGGCCAGTTCAGTGTTGTGTGAGAAGGTTGGAATTGGAAACACAGCAGGCCATGGGCTCTGCCTTTCAGAGGGGGATGGACTCGGAATGACGTATCCACTGAGTTCCCACTGAGACTCGTACACTCACAGAGAGAGCTGACATCAGAGGCATCTGGGGTGCTTTCCTGGGGAACAACGGTCAGCGTCAACTCCAGCGGTGTATACACAACTTTAAGTGTGCACTTATCTTTCAGCTCATTGGTAGATGTTAGGGTGAAGAAGTCATCAAATTCCTCATCTTTGTATTGAAGACTTATATCTGTGGGGATGGAAAAATGTTCTTTGACAGCTGCAACCAACTCATTCACAGTTGAGGGCATGCCACTGCTGAGAGTGAGTTTCTTGATTTCATGATCGATGAGGACCCGGAATCTCACAGTTTGCTCCATTTCTAAGAAGAGTTATGTTGGAGACAGATGTGGCGCTTCAATATCACCATTTGCTTTCCTGCAACAATATAGGCAGACAGAGGATATACATCAGTAAGGCATCGTTGCTCAACGAGAGTTATGTGGTCTGTCTTCTCCAGATAATATCCGCGATAATGTTCATCAAACCAGGATATCTGTGTTCTCACAATAAAATACACTCTTTCCTCGATAAGTGCAATTTGAAGAATCACTGCAAAATCAGGAAGACCTGCAGTAGAACCAAAGGCCACAATCATGCCTTTTGAGTACCTCGATCCCTGATAGGTGACTGTGTCAGCCAGCTGAACATGAGACTGAGAAGGAGATATATGCCTGATTGACTCCTGAACATTTACATGTAGGACATCCACTGGAACTGATGTTACTCTTACAACACTAAGAGCAGGCAAAACTGTTGTGGAATGCAGGTTGTGGCTTATCATAAGCTGGTGCTTTGTAGCCAGGGACAGGAGAATGTTCTTGAAGTTGCCAGTATGCCTTACAATCCGTTTAAACTGGCTGTGTTTTGCTTCGAACCGCATCGTCCAGAAAGCTATAACTGGTCCAAAAGCTTTTATCAAAGCAGGATAGTGCTCTAAAAAGTGGTGCTTCGGGATTAATTCTTCATTAGGGAACACTTCCTGGAATCTGTGTCGGTGTTCAGAAATTTTTGAGTCAAGATATGCAATGCTTTCCTCATTATGGACTGGACCCACAACAAGCTCAACAATGTCTTTTAAAGACATCAACAGAAGCCAGGCTGGATCACTCAAAGGTATTTTGTGTCCAATAATGAATGGCAACAGTCGTATGAGGGACCAATTTTCATGCGCGTTTCCTCCAATCTTGTTTCTTGAGGAGAAGGTAGCAGGCACTGGCTGAGGAGAGTTAGTTTTGTCAGACCACTTATATGGAAACTGTGAAATAGCACTGTTAAGTTCACTAAATGTGAAATATTTCTTAGAAATAAAAACACTGAAGCACAGACCCAGTTCTAAGGGAACAATCCCTTCAAAAACGTCATGTAATATGTCAGGTGGATAGCCAGTGACACAGTGGAAATAGCTCAGATTTTCAGTCAATGGACAAGCCTTTTTAACACCGAAACAATGTGTCAAGGCAGGGTTTTCTTTGACAGTCAATACATGAGTTGCATGTGCTTCTTGGGTGCGAGCCGGAAAGGCACCAGACCTCACCTCCTTTATCTGATATTCTGATCGCTGTCCAAGACAAAATCTGCAAATGAATGGACCAGAAAAGTTTTCCACTAATCCACAAATTGAATGTGCCCCAAGATTGTCTGCTGCAACGCAAAACACACTTCCTTTCACATTTTGTCCTACTGAGGAAATGTAGATGCCGTCACGCTCCAAGATAGCAATGTCTTTTAACAAAGGGGCAAGCACTTCCTCATAACCAAATCTTTTGATGTCCACTGCTTTACATAAAAGGGCCAAGTACACAGAGCTCAGAGTTGACCGAGATGAGTGTGGAATGTTGCCAAACACCCAGTATACAGCTGTAATCTTGTGCTTCTTTCTTGAAGTTCCCAGTGGATTGCAAATTTCGAAGTCATCAATGTACAGTACAAGTGTAATTCTTAGTTCTTCAGAATAAAAAGAATTATCTTTATAGATTGTACCGTCTTGATATGATTCATATTTAGTAGATGGCTTGTCCTTTTCTTTACTCAGAACTTTTTCTCGAAGATCTTCTTTACCCAAAATATTAATCAAAGACTTAAGAATTGGAATATACTGGAAACTTCTCTTCTCATTTGGTTCAAGGACATACTCAACAGGCTCAACAACTTCAAATTTTTCTGTATAATACTTCCGTCTCTTGAACGATGAGGATAGAGGACCAGCACTACTAAGTGCTGAGCTTAGGGGATTGGAATTGCACAATTCTTCCACCAAAGATGTAACAACAGTGTCATCAATGGTTTGGTTATTTTTCTTAAAATGTGAAACAATGATACTTTTAACTGAAGATATGCATGCAGAATTTGCTATGAAGTGAAGATCATCAACCAATTCATCAATGCACCGAACTGAAACATTATGAACACTCTCTAATTTCAACAAGAGGGATGCTATATACTCTACAACTACACTGCTTCCATCTTCCTCTTCATAGTGTGCATTAGTGCTACTGCCTTCATGATTAGCATCATTGTGGACCTCATCCTCTTCAGAGGCTTCAAAATCAAGTGCTTCCTCGGGTAACCCACAAATAATCCCTGGTTTGAAATCTTGTGATGTATGTGGAGTATGCTTTCTGTGTTTGTGTGTTGCAAACGTCCCATACACATTTGTTTGGTGATCACATTCTATGAAGACACACTTAACAGTCTCGTTATTCTTGAGATGGTGACCTATATGCTCAAAAAAATCCTTTTCGTTGTTAAATCCAGGGTTTTGACACAAAGGGCAGGTAAATGAAAGACTTACTTGTGGTGAGATGAAGGATTTAGCTTCTGGGTGGTATCTTGAGAGGTGAGAGCGGAAGGAACTCCAGGATTTAAAAGAACATGGGCAATCTATATGAATACAAGGCAAGGCATGGCTGTGTCCAAAAGTCCCATGATGCAGTCTATAATGCTTTAAAATGTCACTCTTTCCTGGTACCACAGTGTTGCACAATTTACAGGGCCATCCCATCTGTCAATAAAAATAAATAAAGTTAGTTACATCTAGCCTTTTGAATACAAGCCTGATAAAATCCATAAAAAAATACACTTAAAATACAAATGAAGATTATTCTGCTGGACAAGACAAGAATGGGTAACTTTAGTTCATCACAGAATTTATTTTAGAAATAAAATAATCTGAAACATCATGTCAACCTCATGTCTAACCATCACAATTGACTAATTGTTAGGTTAGATAGCCTAAAATACTTGTAACCTCTCTTGCCAAAATATTAGTGGAACAACTGGAATGACTGCAAAGTGTGTTGGTGTGAGATGTGTGAATGTGCCACAGTCAAATACAAAGTTTTCCTGTTAAGACAAACACGTGTAAAGCACGCTGGATGAGGAGAAATGGGCCTGCACCTTGAGCACCACCGTTGAGGTGTGTTAACCGCGGGCGGTGTGGGTGTATTTCAGGCTATGTGCTAATCCACATTAGCTAACAGTGCCCACACTCATAGTTGCAAATGTTTGCTCCCTCATCAATGTGGTTTTGGTTAGATTGTGTGGATTGTGTACTCGCCAAAGTAACTGCTGCACTGGCACATTAACATTCATCTCCAACCGACGATAATCAGTAATCACTTAACTTAGCTAACGTTAGCTGTGGCTACGTGTGTCTGTCGTAGCTTCGACAGCGTTGGCAGCGGACTCAATGTTTTTGAAGAAGTTACAAACACCTCTGAAACATTAAACTATCACACAAAGTCAACATTACTTATACAACGCGCACACACACGTAACGTTAGATTAATACAGTAATTTATGTGGCTCAAGTTAACAAACTGTTTGAGGTAACGTTAACGTTAGAGCACATTCGAAATTGGCGCTCTTCGACAGAGCGATTGTGCAGCACAAAGACGTTAATTAGGGTAAAATCTCACTTTTAACAACACAAAGAGTTACTTACATGAGGTACGTGAAGTATTATCCGGCTCCGTAGAAAACCCC
>NW_024040374.1:35323167-35371571 GCF_014851395.1 Micropterus salmoides
TGATTGAACATCTCTGGAGAGATCTGAAAATGGCTGTGCACTGATGCTCCCCGTCCAACCTGATGGAGCTTGAGAGGTCCTGCAAAGAATAATGGGAGAAACTGCCCAAACAGGGGTGCCAAGTTTGTAGTATCATACTCAAAAAGACTTGAGGCTGTAATTGGTGCCAAAGGTAGTGAATACTTATGTCCATGTATTCTTTCGTTTTTTATCTTAATACATTTACAAACATTTCAAACAAACTTCTTTGATGTTGTCATTATGGTGTATTGTTTGTAGAATTTTGAGGAAAATAATGAATTTCATCCATTTTGGAATAAGGCTGTAACATAACAAAATGTGGAAAAAGTGAAGCGCTGTGAACACTTTCCGGATGCGCTGTATATCCTGTCTATGCTGTGCATTGGTTGTGTGCTGTCAATTGACACACATAAAATGATGTTATGTGACGTGGTTTTTGAAAAAGTGTCACAATGTGACAATTCTTTTAAAAAGATATAAAAACACTAAGAGGATATTCTTTAGTCAGGGGAGAGTTTTGTTGTCACATGATGGCCTGAATGATGTGGCCTAAAGAGCAAAACCTTTTCTTGAAAACTAAAAGTCAAAGCAGGAATATTACATTTTTTTATTTTGCACCTGAAATGTCATGTATCCCATAAAACATCTTACTGTTGTTTCTCTCTGAAACATCGATTCCAGTCCTGTGCTTAAACTAAGGCACGTGTATGTCTCACATATTCTGTCTCTCTAACACACACACTCACTTTGTCCTCTCCCCTTTTGTCAGTTTGTTCTATTTGTTTTAGATCTTTAGCTTTGGCGTAACCAGATGCTTTCCCTCCCTCTAACATCTAAACATGTTTCAGGTTTTCATGCGACCACGAGCTTTGAGCTTGCTTGTTTATATACACAACAGGCTCATATACAGCAGATGCACACAGAGGGTTCGTGTGTCTAACGGATAAGAAACACCTGTGGCTATATAGTCAAATGGTTCTCATAGTATGTTTGGACATCGCACGCATACACATGCACGCACACACACACGAAAGGCCACTAAACAGTCTGAAAGTAGTTACATCTTTGTCTCATTTTAAGATTACTTCACAGGGACAGCATGTCACCTCTCTTTAGAAAGGCAGGGCCTTCCTGTTGTTTTGGTCAGCAGCTGTAAGCATGCTTTGACTCACATCAACCAAGTCAAGCTAACCTTCTGAACTCTGAGCAGCAGGTAAGAACATCCTCAAACACTGTAGCAGATGGCCTAACAGATGGCGCTGATCACAGACAGAGGGTGTGTGGATCTTTGTGGACCTCTGAGGAAAACCAGGTAAAATGAGAATGTTTTGACACTCACCTCTGCAAGAACAGAATTGTTGTCATTTTTCAAAAATAAAATAAAATGTAACATTTGAAACAGTTATTTGAAGAAATAATATTATACCAAAGTCTACTAGCTAGCTTTGCCTCATGTAACAGTCCTCATCAGTGGAGGGAACTGGCTCATTTGTCATCTAACAACTTAATTAAGGAACTTTGGTCATGTGATAATAGGTGGTTGTATTTTGGGGAGAAACTACTCCAAAACCAGTTTTGACTGGGATAGGAGTCAAAAGTCATCAACGGACCGTAATCAATGGACGGACAGAAAAAGATCAAGGACATTGACGTCTGACAAGGGAAACCACCTTTGAAGTTCATAAGAAGTTTCATACTTATGGCACCTTATGGTAAATGAGCCACAACTCTGTTTGCCAATGAAGACCATGAGACAGTTTTGACAGAAAAAGCTTGCAAGTGGACCTTGAGTTAAAACTGTTCTGTCAAACCCAGATCTTATTTATATTTTATTTATTTTACTTATCTATTTGCCCATATTGTTTGTATCACTCATAATAACATTGTGTCTTGACCTGTCAGACTTCTTTTCAGCGACGTCTTAATGTTCTCAAATCTCAGGAATTTCCTTGCTGCGAGATTTCCTTTAAGGTAAACTCCAGTTGAGATAACTTTCAATGATGCCCTCACAAGTGCGGTAATACACTGCATATGTTTTCCTCCTCAGTAGTCCAGTATTACACAGTGAAAGTCATGGCCAAATAACTCTTTCTCCCTCATTCTCTCTCTGTATATCTTTTTCAGTACCAGTTTGTACCACAACTCCAGTTCTCAGTGATTTTGTTATATAATCCTCCCTACAGCTGTTACTCAGTCCAACTCAAGAAACGTCACTGGTATGGCACAAGGTGAATTTCTCAACGGTGTGTTACCTATTACCTTACACAAGCACATGTATGTGGGATAACTGTACCACTGTATGGGACTTGTGCCTAAGAGTATATGAGATGCCACTTTACAGGAATGAGATAATACTGACAATCCTCCGAAGAGCTGTGACATAACGCCACAGGACAACAACACAGTGGAAGACCCATTCAATACAATAATGTTACCTACTGCGGTCTAACTGTGATGCAACAATCTAATTTATAGTCAGACTAGCTCACTAACCATTTTCATTATCATCCAATAAACCTGTGCTGACATTGCTGAGCCTCTCAGGTGAAAGATATACAAATAGTTATTGAAAAGCAGGTAATACCGACATAGCATGTCAGCTTAATGCATTCAGTCTAGTGTAGCTAATAGCTAGCTAATAAATAATATAACAGTAACTTTGCAGTGGGAGTCTACCTGAGTTTCCAGTATTTTGTGTGATGCTGTCTCTGGCGTGTCAGTCTCTGTTTTGCCTCGCTCATTATTTCGAGCATGCGCACATGCTTGGGGAGGTAGTGGTTGCAATCTGAGACCTCACTGCTAGAGGCAGCTGAAACTACACATGGCCCTTTAACCAGGGTATAAGGGGTTTTAGCTCTGTAACATCAATCATACTTCAACCATACATGTAGAAATTAGTTCAACACTTTCAAAACAAACATACTGTACTCAAAGACTACAGTATGCTCAGAAGCCTGCCCAGCCTCTAAATAAAAAAACGAAATAGAATTGATCGATTGATTGGATGTTGTTGCATGTCTACTATATTTTAATATATTTATGAGAATTAATACCAAATTATGAATTTTAATATTCAGAAAATATTCATCCATAAATCTCTCGTTTCACAGGGTACCACCGGAGTTTTAATTAACCCAGAGTCTCCGGACCTCTGGGTAGCGTTTTAATAATTATACAATTATTCACTAGTGATCAGTTAGTTAATAATTGCTCTATTATCTTAAATAAATCAGTCAGTCTCATATCGAAGGGGTAATTACTACATTACAGTGAATTTATTAAGTAATTAAGGTGAATATAAAAATGCGGTTAAAATATACATCCAAGAAATAAACAATGGCTAAACAATGAGAATGTGGGTTTCTATTTGAAGTTAATGAACACAAGCTATGAGTTTTAAGAGTTAAAGATAATCTATTAACAACTATGGGACATCACTGACCACAGAACGCAGGCTTTTGGTCTTACTGCATGTCGCTTCTCTGCCAGGGAATCTTTTGTCGGCTTACTGAAGAACTCGCAGTGGGGGCCTTCCCAACCCTGGCTCAGGTCAGAGGTTTGGTCGTCATTTGTTGCTGCTGGCAGGACCACGTGGCCGGGTCCGACCTCAGTGGGGTTAGCTCGATGAATAAAGCTTAAAAAGAAAAGAACTTGGTCGTTCTTCAATTAAACTAGTGTAACTTAACGGACTGATAACTTTTAACAAAACAAAACCAAAGAAAATAAAACGCAAGTAAAGTTGCTGAAACGAGGGAAAGCTGAGGTTGTGGCATTTTGCGTGTGTGGCTTGAAAACGAGAAAGCATTCGCTGCGCCGGGTCGAAGCTCTTGTCGGGAGAGGGGGCACACTGGGTGCGTGCCGAAGCTCAGTTGGAGAGCCAGGAACAAGCAGAGGACAAGAGGACAAGAGAGCAAGAGAGCGAGACAGCGTGTGTCACTGCTTTTGTCTGTTGGGGCGTGGTTCCCAGAGGGCAGTCCTGTGTTCCCCTGAGGGAGGGCTTGTTTTCGGTTTCCTTAGAGACTGTCAAAAAATCTATTTGCGTGTATTGTAATCAAATATCTTCCCACAAGCAAACCTTAATTGTCAAACGGTTGTTCCGTTCTTAGTTTTAAGCACTTGATAAAAAGGAAAACAATTGTCAGTAGTTAGACCTTAAAAGGTTAGCATTTCATAGGAATCACATCAGATGAGAGGAACTTAACTAGCTTTCTGGATATATTGGCTGATACACGTTCTTAGAGAATAGCAAGATACACGACTGGAATCAGATTATGGACAAGATCAATTTCAAAGTGATATTTATACATTAAACGGCATTTCAGACGATGGCCTGTAATACTTATTTTGTCCACTTGGGGGAGCTCGGGTTACATGACGATAGCTTTGTTTCACCCTAAAACAATCTTTAGTTATTTAGTCAATAGCTTTTTAATTTTAAATTCGAGCTGGAAAATTAATCGGGTATATGATGACATTTCTTTATCATCATTTCTACAGGAAGTGTCAGAAAGTGTTGTGAACAAAGCATTGATTACAACAAAAATTGAATAAAGGTCAGGGATCCTTGCTGAAAATTAAAACACTGCAAAATTAACTTATTTAGATTCTTTTCAACAACAAATACACCAACATGGTAACATATCAGATGGAGGCAAACGTAATAAAGTAACTAAAAGATTATTTAATTAAACAAGGTAATGCTTTGAGTTTTGAGGAGAGTACTCTTTTGTTTACACAAAGGAGTTCAGGGCAGTGTCTTTGGTGTCCTGGAGTTTCTCACAACTGGGCGTGAAGAGGAGAATATCCTTTGATGTGAGGTAATTAAACAAAGAGCTAGGTCAGTTGCCGTGGTTACGCATGTGGGGGGGTCATTTAGGGTTTCCTGCCCTCTCTTAAAAAGAGTTCCGATAGGCTGTTCAGGAGAAAGCTAGTCTCTGGTGAGTGTTTCAGGCACAGAGCATTATTTCGCTGCAGCATCAGAGTTGGCCAATTTTACGATCAGACTGCCCAGAAACAGCACTTAGGGAAAGCAACCTTTCACCTTTTCCTTTGGGGTCTCTTCAGCCGTCTGTTGAGAGTTGATGTCTCACCCCCCTCCTTTTCTCAGAGAGAATTTTGAGTCTCCAAATTATTTAATATAAAATGCACAAATCCACACTGTTTGTTCACAACAATGTCAATCATGCACCTGATAACTAGACCCATGAAATCCAATACATATGAAGCAAAATGCATCCAATTCCACAGAAACTGTCTTAGATGTGGGCACACAAAAAATGTTAATTATTGTGTTGAGCATTTGGCCATCCATAACCACTCACTTAACACTTTTTAGACAAACAACCGAAATCAGCACTTTTTCTGTTTTTGAAGATGATATGACTGAGGTCGTTTCATAAAATGAAATCCTCTGTAGCTGCACTAGTTAAACATTGTATGGTTTTAAGTCCCCTTAAGGTTAGAGTCCCTAAGTGTTAAAGGGTTAGAGCCCCCTTAAGGTTAGAGTCCCTAAGTGTTAAAGGGTTAAAGTCCCCTTAGGGGTTAGAGTCCCTAAGTAACTAAAGGGGGGATAGAGTGGGAGATGTCGAATCAAAGGAGTAAAATAAGCAAAGTTTTTATTTTCTATTTAACTTTTAAACTTAGTTATATTTCCCTGTTGCTTTTATGTTTTATGTAAAGCACTTTGAATTACCTTGTTGTTGAAATGTGCTATACAAATAAACTTGGCTTGCCTTGCCTATGTGCCACATGCTGGAGGTTGCTGTGCTCACAGCTGCAGAAGGCATTGTGCAGCAATGTCACAGCAGCTCATTTGTGATACCTGAGGTTTTCTGGGTTTTGCTGGTGAGAGATTTGGTCGGCATGAGCATTAACACAATACACAACAGATTACACATGTACACATACACCCACACACACGGACTCACACCGAGCACATTCTTGCTGGTAGGCACAGCTTGTATGCATGCACAATTGAGTAAAGTGCAGCATGGAGGATGTGGTTTTACTCACTCTGTGTAGAGGAAAACACCTCTGATGTTTGTTATTCACCTCTTCGAGTTTAAACGAAAACAGCAGTTATGCATTACAGTTAGTTTTGGTGCTTCAGCCGTGAAGGTGATAAGTCATTGCTGTGCAAAAAAGAAGTCAATCCAACAGTTTCACTAAATAGTGAAACAATTTTTTTCTGCTAAATCTGACAGTCAAGTCTGGAAAGTACTATGCTCCTAGTGTGGGTTGTTATCGGAGGTGGTTTACGTCAAAAGAAGTGTTTTGATTTTAAAATGTCTTGAATAGAAGTCCATCTTTAATACAGAAATCATCTCAGATTTGGGGGTATTATTAAGAGTCTACATAAATAAAACAGGGGTTCATAATGTGAGCTGTAAAATAATAAATTCTTTGCAGACGACTCATCTCTGCAATCCCCAGTTTAACAGTTACGAAAATATAGAAAATCTACAGAATCAGTTATGAAACAAATCACACCCACCCAAAACTGGTCTCTTTTATCTTGATATGTGATCATGATGCTCTCTGGCAATACAGTTTTTATTTACTGTCACCACAATGCATATGGTCCTCCAAAAATATTTGACTTTGTGCTTGACTTTCAGGGCTGCACTCAAAATATCTTGTATTCCAACTATCCATGAGTCTCTGATCCTACATTTAAAGGATAATTCTACCTTATTACAACTTGAATCTCTCTGTAGTTTTGTCCATCATTTATAATAACATTGTACTCGCTAAATTAACAGCTGAGATCTGGGAATATGGTGACATCACAAAAAAAGTTAGACTAGACAAGAATACAAACATTCAGATGATCAAACAGGTTTGAAACAAACCAACAGTTTAGATGTACTTACAGTATTTGGAAGAGAAAATGAAGGTGAACCAAAAATTTACTACCCAAACTGCTAGTTGTAAATATCCATAACAGTTTATGGACCCGCTTCCTTCCTCAACTTTGATCTGGTTAATTGTTAAACTTGTTTCTTTAGGGAAACTTAATTGTTACCTGGAGTTACACAGCATCCTAAAGACTAGCCAAATCAGTAATATGTATCAAATATGTATGACTTGTGAGATAGAGGTCTTCACAGGTCTATTCAGAACCGAGCGAACCCGTTAAGACCTCTATCTCACAGGTCTGACTGGGGTAAGGTAGGGTCTGGTTTTACTGCTACACACAGACACAATGCTGTTAAGGGTCTACCCGAGTAGATCCAAATGGATCTGAGCGTTCTCACTCACATCTGATCATGTGTATTGTAAGAGCAGTATAGATCCTTTAAGTAGACCTATTATGCTTTTCCAAATTTTATGACTTATCTACAATGTTATAATGTTGGATGTTCAAAATAATGAGGTTAACGTATTTATAAGAAATCCCTGTGAGCAACCACCTGTTCTGAACAGTGTTTTGAACTGCTTTTTCTACCAACAAAGACGAAGCCGGTGCTCTGTCAATTTATGCTATGATTTATGTGCCTGAGCATTATTTCCAAAGCTGAACCTCTAATAAATCCATCTGCTGACCATGACATGTGTTCAGCGATTTTATAATTGATCTGTATAAGCCATATATAGGCTGTGTTTATGAAAATCATTTGGTAACTATACTTGTCAGCACAGGTATTTTCCCTGATTAATAGGTTAAAATCTGTTAAAAAAGGAGAGAAAGTAGTACTCCGTTTACCCTGTCAGTTCATTAAGTCCATAAAACATTTGTGACAGCAATACCACAGTATAGTACTATAGACTAATAAGCCCCGAATTATTCCAGTACTACATGTCCTGTTTTTACGTTAGTATTCATTATTCTTTGCGATACAGATCAGAAGCATTAAAGTGCTGCACAAATGTCTGTCAGTCACCAGAGTTTGATTTCCCCACGTGGGTCCTGATTATGCAGGATGACAATCGCCAAAGCTGTCCAATCAACAAGTGGTTCATGGTTACTTCTCTTGATTCGTTTGTAAAACTGCAGTGTGAACATGAACCGGACCAGAACTAAAATGCAACAGTGTATCATTTTTTTCACTTGGTCCGGACCAAATGAACCGAACTACAGATGTGAAAGTGCTAGTATAAGAAAAAAAATATTTTCTGATTTACTTTCTGACCTGTGTAAAGTACATAATATTGTAAATGCACACCTTAGATGATCATGCTTCAGCTAGGCACAACCATATTTTGAGGGACTGTATTTCTAATTGTTTTGGACATATATTCAGAGGTATATAGTAGTTGCATTTGCAGATTTGCATATCATGGAAGACTACAACATCTACAACACAGTTGACCACAGAATGTCCCCCAGGTACAGGCAATGAAAACAATTTTTTATTGGAATTACTTTGATGATTGTATGATTTTGTTTGTAGGACATTACTATTCAGCTTTTCTACCCCAGCTGGTTGTTTGCTGATACCACATCATGTTACTGCTGGTGTTGGTGTTCACTCTCTATAAGGTCTGTTTCGGTTGACCACATTTTGGATTGTGTCTAATTATCTGCAGGTCCCGTCAGATCGGGCATGTCTTTTGTTTAAAGTAATTTATGCACATTGTGTTTGGCTAGGTTTTGTAAGCGTCTGTTTTGGATCAGGGCCAACATTTTGTTATTGACATCCGTGAAGACCTCTACTGTGAGGTCATAAATACATGAGATGCAACTTTAATACACTAACAAGAGTACTTAAATAATCACGAGAACACACACACACACACATGCACGCCATGCTGTCATGGCTATAAATTCAAGATTATATCATTCTTACAGCAATAGAGTTATGACCTTGGAAGTAATAATAAAAAGACATGAGGACATTCTGCTCTGCACTGACTCTCTTTCTCTGTCTTTTCATTCCTCTGTCTCTCTCAAACAAAAACCTGTCTCTGTGCATGTGACTTCAGTCTCTATGTGAGCACAACTGGTTAGTCTCAGGCTGCTTGTTGATTATAACAACTGAGGTTCATTGAGAAGTAAAAATATATTCTAGGGGGCGGCTTAACAGCAGCTTTAGTAAGAGACTAAATAATCTGGGTACTGTAAAATGGAAACATGAAAGGTGTGAGAGCCTCCCACACATCTCAAATAATGAATGTTGCATCTAAAAATGTGTAAGTAATATAGAAATTTCCCACACACTTTTAAAATTATGATTGCACTTGGGGTGGCTGTGGCTCAGAAGGTAGAGCGGATTGGCCGTTAATTGGAAGGTTGGCGGTTCAACACCCAGCTCCCCCTGGTTGCATGTCGCAGTGTCCTTGGGCAAGATACTGAACCCCAAATTGCTCCTGGTGGCTGATCTGCCAGTGTATGAATGTGTGTGAATGTTAGTTTCCGTTTGAGCACTTAGGCTCAGTGTGTGAATGTTAGTTTCTCTTTGAGCACTTAGGCTGTATGACTGGTGAATGCAGACGTAGTGTAAAAGCACTCTGATGGGTCGAAAAGATTATACAAATCTTTTTGTATAGTCTATACAAATATGGTTCATTTAAATTTACTTCAATATAAAGTAATATATATGATATAAACAAAAGCTGGAGAGCAGCAGTAGTTGTCTGATAACATACTCAGTATGTTAATGACTGGAACCGGAATACTAGAAGCTACTAGAAACGACTGGAAATTGCTGTCAGTGGATGTTACTTTGCTCTTTATAGTAGTGTTTGCCTCAAGAAAGAAGAAGGAGTAAACATGCAACCTGAAATAAACAGTTTACTCTAGTGACAAAAAAAAAAAAAACAATGGTCAAAAGAAAAACAGCAGTGGTAAAGATATATAAGACTGAATCCTACCATTTATCATAATATTACGATTTACCATAACAACCTTGTCTCTCAAACTTCAAACAGAAGAACTGGTTAGAAGTCTGATTAGGAGAGAACTTCACATGCCAGCTGTTCATATTTGGTAGTGCATATTCAGCAGATAGTACCCAGAGATAGTACCTAGGTTGTCGTCATAGCAACGCCACACAACTGTTGTGACGTAATGTTCAATGCGACACACACACCAGCGATCCACACAGCTTTCTCTTTTATAAGTTAAAACGTTCCAACATTCCTCAGAATGTAAAGACAGATAAGCGGTATGAAAACCTTCCAGCTGTGTTTTCCTCTGCCGTTGTTGCTGCAGCGGTCTGTGTGACGGCGGGAGCAGAGGGCTCTGTGAGCGGGCGGCTGGCCGGCCTCACACGTTCCTCTCGCGGGTCGGTGCAGGCTTCCCCCGCAGCCACTCACGGAGCTCCTCAACTCCGAAAATATTCAAGCACATTTTTGTTCCGCCATCACTTCTCGTAAAACTGTCAATATTCGAAATCTACACAGCTGATTTCTCCCCTCAAAACTTCTTCATACGAAAACTGTAAAACTTTCTGTTGCTGGCCCCCTGTCCGCAGCAATGATGATGCAGTGAATAGTGAATATTCTCTCTGACTAATCAGCCGTCTGTCGTGTTCTCACGTTACATTTTAGTATCCCTCAGCTCGCTTGGAACCTCACGGAGGTGAAGTCATATGAAAAAAAGTACCTGGAAGCAGGTACAGATACAATATTTCTACAATGTTTTCATTCTTCAGCTAAAGGTGAAAAGTAACACCTTTCTTCTGGCTTTGTGAAAACAGACTTCATTTTCACTCTTTGTCTTGTTTCCTCTCATGTTTTCCTTAGTTGCCTGTCAACAGTAGGTGTAACAAAAACAGAGGTAGATCACACTGTGTGTGAAAACTTGCTCAAGGAATATGCATGTGTTTTCACACATCCCAGTATAGCTTCCATTATGACTTGTGCATTGGGTTGATATGGATTAATTTATGCAGCTCACTTGCTAGACACAAGTGGTATTTGATGATTCTACAAATCCAGCGATTATGTTTAATGACATTTTTGACCATTAAATACAAATGTTTTGCTGGTTATTAATTTCTGCGATATCAGTGCATGTAACAAACAGAATGGTTAAGATTAGCTGGTGCACATGGAGCATTTAGCAGCTAAAGAGCCAGCTATTTTTCTCAACTTGTTGTGAATGGATATATTACAGATATAGATAAATATTTGATTTGTCACATGGACAGAAACATGTCTCCAAATGAATGCTTATGTTGATTTGTGTCTGTTGGATGTGAAGTTATAACATGTCAGTGTTGTGTTTACAGCTTTTTCTGCTGCATTCAGGTGGAAAGAAAAAATGCAACTAAAACTACAACTAACTGTGGTTAATTGTTGAACTCTAGGGAACTAAACTCCCAACTCCAGCATGAAACTCAGACCCGCTATGTTCCCATTTACCCCCCACCTCTATGCCTTTATTTTTACCACATTAGGAGTACTCCACTACGTATTGGCACTGAATGTAGGGACTGGATATAAATAGTGTGCTGCAGAATTCATTCTCATATTAATGTTAATTCCTGGGGCGACTAGGTTGATAAATGCATTGAAATTAATGTTTCATCTAAGGTCAGTGTTGTTGTACAAGACTGTCCTTAGCAGAAAACCAATGTGTATGACGCTGTGTTTCGGCATCCTACTTCCTTCCATAAATTAACATTGGATTTTCGGTTGCTAAACTTAACCATAGCTTAACCATAGAGGTGCCAAATCAGAAAATACTCATATTATGTAATGGTTATATGTTTTGTTTTGGAAAGCACTCTTAGACTATGTTACTCTCCTGATAGGAGCACTAGATCAGAAAACAAATGACCTGTTTTGTCATTTATGCATGAGGACTGAACATGAATTTATTTCCTAGGGAGACAGGGTTGACTCAAAAAATGACTTGAACTTGTTTAAGGTTTTTGTTGTAATGCTATAATCTATCAACATTAACTATGAGTCCTGAAAGTCATGAGTCTTCCTTGCAAAGTTGCAGTTCTAAAGTTGTTTGAATTGAATCATATCGAGTTTGCAGCTAATTAAAGTTAAGTTGTGATCCTGAAGTTGCAGTGCTCATCAGATGTCTTACTCTGTGTGTTATTTTACCAACAATAAGACAGACATGCTTCTGCTGAGAAGCTTCTGCTGGGGCTGGCAGGCAGTATACATACAGTAAACACATATATACACCTACACACACAGTTTCTGAGCCTAGTTTTAATTGTTCTAGGAGGACCCAAAGAGTTGGAGAGAAGCAAAATAGAGTGTACAGAGGATTGTTAGAAGAGTAGATTATAAGGTTGAGTTGAAATTTTCTGGAGCTGAACCTCAGTTAGAGGCATTTGGGTAAACTCTAACATCCTAGACAATCTCTCTCTCCCTCTTTCTCTCCTTCTCTCCCACTCTTTTCTTTTCTCTATCTCTTTCTGAAGATGCCAAAGCCACAGGATTGCTGTTGGGATGGCCTGCCAGAAACCCAGTCTCTCGTTTTATTGAGGGACAAGACTTACAGAGTGAATGCTTACAATGCAGGCCTGACTTAATGGCAAAGAGAAGTGAGTGTAGAGAAAAGAAAGGAGAAGAGGACAAGGGATAGAAAGATGGAGAGTCAAAATGGGGAGTTATCAAATAGACACAGATCAATATAGAGAAAAACAGAGATTACTAGAACCACAGGATTTTCATAACCAACTCTTAACCACAAACTCACATGTCACATGTCTCCTTAAACTGTGCCAGCTGTCCAAATAGTCTGTTCTGGCAGCAAAACAGGTTCTCCACTGTACTACTACTTTGAACTCCCTGTTGTACCAACAATTCCCTTACTGGTCTTTGGCATTTTCAGACTTGGAATACCAAGGTTTCCCAAACCACACATTACTGAAGCATTCCTGTTCAAGGTTCTTCAGCCGTGGCCTTTTTGAGGGTCATTCATGCCATCATTTATGACATTGGAATTTAGCATATTTTTCTGTAAGGGAGTATTTCTGCAGACAGTTTTACAGGAACTAAGGCACACTCACTAAATCAAAGTCCCAATTTAAAGAAGCTACTGGTCAACAGAGTACTTTAATCAACCTACATCAGGCAGTGATTGATCCTTTGTCAAAAAGGCTGTCCTGTGGTCAGTGACCTGCAAACAGCTCACCTAGAGAAAATCCTGGAATGAAAAGTTTGTCTTTGTTTCCAATGTTTTATTTCTAAGCAAGTAGCTTCATAACTAATTAAAAATTGCCTGAATAAATCGGTTGAGAGACTGAACTTTGTATAATTAAATAACATCTCCCCGAACAGCAGAAAGGCCGTCAGTCTGGCTCAAGTAGCCAGGTTGGGAGGCAGCCGGAGAAACAGCGCCAGAACAAAGCTGCAGGTTCGGATGGTATCAGCCCCAGAATCCTGAAGGCCTGCGCAGACCAGCTATGTGGAATTTTACAACACCTCTTCAACCTCAGCCTAAGCCTGTGGAAGGTCCCATTCCTGTGGAAAACAACCTGCCTTGTTCCAAAAAAACATCATGAAAGTTAGAGGTGCTCCGATCAGGAGTTTTTGGGGTGCGATCACAGATTGCTGAAAGCAGTATCGGCCGATACCGATCACCGGGTCTATTCGGAGCCTTTTATTTATCATGTAGCATTATACAGTATACTGTATATTGATTTCATTGGTCCTAAAAACAATGTATTAAGTGTTAAAGTTAACAGCTGATAAAGTATCATGAAATGACAACTGTTCATTTTATAGCCAGGAAACATGGGCAACAAATTCCGCTCAATCTGTGTTAGAGACTTAAACCATAGCAGCCTTTGCCTGGTTACTGTGAACATCTTATAGCTTACCAAATATAGCTTTACTGTGGAATAAACTACAAAAACTGAACAAACAGCATCTTTATAAATTTACTACAACCATAAAAACTGCAACAAAAAAGGCTGTAGCCAAAATATTTAGGAGATAAAGGAGCACAGGCATCATGAGTTGATGATAAACTCTGAAGTAGCTGCTTTTTGTTCTGGAAAGCTCAGGCAGGTTCTGTGGGCTACAGAGAGGAGTCAAAACTGCCTTCAGTGAGATTTGAAAATAAGGAAAATTTAAATAAATAAAAATAGGCTACAATGTAAATTCCATATTATACAGTCAATTGTCAATATTACATAGGCTACTATATTCATTATAATTTCATATGGTTTGCCATTAGTAGGCTATAGGCCTTATATTATTTCAGTGGATTGTTTTTATTTTTATTTTTTATCCTTGTGCAAGAAGCACAGTCTACATATTTTACATGCTGCCACCGACTTTACCAGACAGAGAGTGGCAAACAAGGTTTTTATTTGATTTCATAAAGGTTAAAAATACGGGAGATTTCCGGGGAAACATTTAATGGGTGGATACCGCGTGAGAACGGAAAAATACGGGAGAATCTCGGGGAAAACGGTAGGGTTGGCATGAGAGGAGTAGAGAGAGGAGTGGGGTAATGTGAGGCTACATCCACACTGCTACATTTTTAAAACAGATTTATAACGAAAACAATCTTCTCCGTCCACAGCAGCGTTTCAGCTTCGTATCAGAGTTGATCTCTGTCCATATTAGAACAACTGAAAACACACATCTAGTGGCTGTTCAGGAAGCCTACACTGGGCATGCGCGTGCCAGTGTAAACATGAAGCAGATGGTCTACTCCGCAGTAGCAGACGATTTAGCGAAAGAAGAAAGTAATACAGACAAAGAACCACACCATGCTTTTTTCTTTTTTTTTCACTGAAAGTAACGGAAAACAGACTGGGAGTTGTCACAAAGTAAATACAGCGACATGCACAGTAGACTAGGCTAACTGTTCAGTGTTATTTACACAGTACTTACTGTATATTTTAATAAAAATACCAAAACTAAAACTCTGTAAGTAGCATCATGTTTTTGCTTTGCATGACTGATAAGACCGACTCACAAAGCCAAATGTGAGTGTGTGTCATCGTTTTATAAAGTCCTCTGTTTTGTCCATCGGGTCAGCAGCGTTTTCTTCTGATTCACCGTTTTAAATTGGACGGGAGGTGGAAACGTAGGAAAAGGTCTCCGTTTTTGTAACAAAAACAGAGAGAGAGATGCAGTCAGCTGATTGAGTGGCACCGCTCTTTGCATCAGGAAACTCACACTGAAGGATCAGTCTCTCTCTGCCTGATGCGCTGTGTCTATTAAACTCCGGTTGCGGGTGGCGTGTGAGTGAGATGAGCACAGCAGCGACAGTTTCACATGATCGCTCCTGCGTGTTGCTCCACTTGTCTGATTGCTGCTCAACTCTAATTGTAAATGATTATGTGGGGTGTTAATCCCTTGTCTGAGAAGGACTTTGGTGCTAGCTAGCTTTGAAAACCGCTCACACAGCGTAGTGAAACATTTTAGCTGCCGTTGAAAATTTGTCTGGCGAGTATTGCATCACCTGATCGGCTTTTCTTATCAGCCTTTTTAGCGACCACCGATCAAACTAGTTAAAGCCATTATCGGCTGATTATGATCGGTGACCGATCGATCGGAGCACCCTTACTGAAATTTTTGGAGAGACTGATTCTGGCCCATCTGAGACCTCAGGTGACCACTTTCACTGACCCACTGCAGTTTGCCTACTGCCCTGAGGTTGGTGTGGAGGATTCTATCATCTACCTGCTTCAGCTCACTCACTCACACCTGGATAGAGCTGGCAGCCTTGAGAGAATCATGTTCTTTGATTTCTCCAGTGCTTTTAACACAATGCAGCCTATACTGCTGCGGTAGAAGCTCCAGAAGATGCAGGCGGACACCAACTTCCTGGATTGGTGACTACCTGACAGACAGACTACAGTTTGTGCGGGATAGCATGTCTGAACAGGTGGTCAGCAGCACAGGAGCACCACAGAGGACTGCACTCTCACCATTTCTCTTCGCGCTGTACACCTCAGACTTCCAGCACAACTCAGAGTCCTGTCATTACAGAAATATCAGAGAATCGGATGATTCTGCAGTTGTTGGGTGTATCAGCGGTGGAGATCTTGTTGACCGCTTTGTGTTGTGGGGTGGGAGCAACCACATCCTCCTAAACGTGGCCAAGATGAAGGAGATAGTGGTGGAGGTCCACGACAACACTGAACACCATTCACCCTCTGGGAGAGGAAATGGAGTTGGTGGAGAATTACAAATACCTGGGTGTACACCTTGACAACAGACTAGACTGGAAATACAACAATGAGGCCGTCTTCAAGAAGGGCCAGAGCAGACTCTACTTCTTGAGGAAGCTTAGGTCCCTTAATGTATGAAGGAAGATGTTGTATATGTTGTATATATATCAGTCTGTTGTCGAAAGGGCAATTTTCTTTGCAACCATCTGCTGGAGCAGCAGCATCACAGCCAGTGACAGCAAGACTGAACGAGCTAATTAAGAAGGCTGGCTCTGTGCTGGGGTCTGTTCTTGAGCTCCTGGAGTTGGTTGTGGAGAGAAGAATGTTCCACAAACTGTTTAACATCCTGGACAACAGCAGTTGAGTGTATTCAGTACTCAAGAGATGTGATATACTGATACGTATCAACCCATCGATTTTTTATGTCTTGAAATGTGCGCAATGCAGTATCGTCAAACATGCCACAGAAGGCAAATACTCCTTTGCGAGCCCATGGGGGAAATACAAATGGTTTCCCACCTGACGTAAGACATAACGTAAGAATTATTCCACAAAGGAGAGGTCTTGTAAAAGACACCCGTCACACTAAGCATCTTTCCTGTTTTCCTTCAAACACAATGATATTCCTGTAGCGCAGCTGTCTTCTAAACGATGTGGTTTTATGTGTGGTGCCTCTATCGCCTACCATGGAACCTGTGAGTCACTATGTCTCCATACCTGCAGTGGTCTAATTTGGAATGCATAAAAGTAAAAATTCAGATTTGCCAGCCCTCGTGTAAGCTTACTTCTTTGTAGAGTTGTGAGTTTAATTCTCACATGCTTTCCTCCCCAAATAAACTGCGATATTAGAGAGTGCATTTCAGAGATATATTTGGGTGGAGGAGTAAGAGGAATCATAAAGAACAAAAAGTTGACAAGATATTCATTTTGACAGTTGAGATTCTGCCTTGCATAGAGACTTGAAGCCAGCTCCACCTCTTTAGATCCTCCATTATCTTCCTTTTGACACCGTAAAAATTTTCATGAATTATCTAGTGAAAGTTGGGGTAGATTTCTATACCAAGATAGGTGAAGGAGCTACATACAGGGATGCCGGCGGGTTCTGCTAGGTTCAGGGGGAGAAGAGCCAACTTGGTCGAGTTTATCCAATATCCTGCCATATTGCGAATGTAACCAAACAGGATCAAAACATGAGGCAAGGAGTCCTGAATATTAGAAGGAAAAAGAAGACAGTCATCCGCATAAAGCGAAAGATAGTGTCTAGACTGGTCTACGGTTATGGGGAATATTACGCCGCTTTCTTTAATGGCCTGTGCCAGTGGTGCCGCGAGACTACTGGCAATATCAATAATATGTAGAAGTCGCCTGAGATTATCAGAGGCAATGCTTCCTTTTAGAAACACTGTTTGATCAAAATGTATAAGCTTACCCACTACCTTTTCCATACGAGCGGCCAGCACCTTAGAGGAAATTTTCTCCACCTATGTACTCTCAGGTCATTAACAATTGGTGTTACAGTACAGGTCACAGGGGCGAGATCAGATATTAAAATGGGGAGCATATCAATGTAGCTAATATTGAGGGGCTCACAAAATATAATCAGTCCTGGCGGAAGTTCCATGGCGGTGAGTGTAACAAGTAAGCCTTCACTTTATCATTGCGAAGGCAATAGAGCAGGGCAGTTTGTTCATTAGGGCAATTGAGCAACAAAGACCACCTCCTGCTCAAATAGCCTGCTTGGACTGCAGTTCAGGGCAGCTGTCGGACCCGATTAGCTTGCCACGGTGCCACGTGCCTCAGAACTTGTTGTGATTACCTTGTAGTGTTTGTTGCTTAGCCTTGATAGACGTGTTGTATGTGGCCTTGTTACAAACTGTGCTGAGGTGTGAAAGTGGGCCAGGGATGAGCTCCAAAAACTGATACCACTCCTGCACTCAGTAGTTTTGTTTCTGTTTAGTTAGAATAGGTTCAGGGGAGCTGTGCGCTTTGTGTTTTGGTTTCGCAAAGTATTTTAGTTAGAGAGGTTTTGGTTTATCATTTAATTTTTCCTGTAGTTAGAATAGTAATCCTGCTTTTGAGGGCTCTTTTGTTATATTCCTTTGTTGATTTCCACAGCATTGGCTCATTTCCTCCTGTGAACTCTGTTTGCCTTATTTAAAAAAATCTTTTCAAATACCAATTAAATCTGGTTCAACTTTATGTACTTATACCCCTAGCACTATGGGACATAACAGCTACGCGTCTGACACCTGAAAACGACTCAGCAGTCCTCCAGCTTGTTGCTCTCACTACAATCAGCTGCTGTTTCAACAAAATGTATATTCAGGCTGTAAATTCAACCGTGGTGTTATGTTGGGAGATGCAGTGACTGAACCAGCGGCAAGTAAGACATAGTATAAATAATACATTTGTTAAGCTATGAGGACAGGAAAAGTCTGCTAGCTGCTAGGCTAATTTATGCAGTGTGAAATTCCATAGAAGCTAATAATTGTGAAAATTAAAAACTTGAATAAAAAAAAATCTTGATAGTTATTACTAAGCCAAATTTTATGCTTATGTTAAATGTGATTGTTATTAAGGCGTGTTTTATGTGTGGTAGTGGACTCGATTTAAAGTTAACTTTATTGCACACCAGTTGGCTAACCATTGCACCAGAGATCCACTAAATTTAGATCTGACAGGAATGATCTTAGAGATAGTGATAGATGAGGGTGGAATTGGGTGAAGGGGCCGCTGGATCTGCCCCACTCAGGAATAGTAGTGCAATAAAGTGACCTGCTATTATAAACCTCATTAATGCAGGCTAACAGAATCTTTGCTAAATGAATTGAGAGCAATGAATAAACAAATATACTGTTATTATCCTTGCCTTTCTCCAAAACCACAGACTGTAATTTTCTTTCTACAATAATCAGCACACAAGTGAGCTATGACTGTGTAGTGCTTGTTTTGGAATCGCTGCACATCTTTCTCCGATAGATGCGTTTCTTGAATAAATGTGATAGATAGTCCAAAAGTCATATTGACCAAGCAACGGAATTCAGAGACTGTTGAGCCCACATCGTTACAGAGACCTGCCCCATCCATGTTCCGAGCTGCCAGCGCAAGACTCTGGCAAGATGAGAGGAGGTGGACTCCGTGCTTGGTGCACAAATGCAGTCAAGATGGACTCTGTTTCCCAAATGTCAGACTGTTTATTGTGAGGATTAAACTTTCATATTATCATCTGGTTGCTGCTGTTTACATTCACCCCGTGCAAATTCAAAAATGCACAGTGGAATGTTCGGGGTGTGTATATGTGTATGTATATATGTATATAAATAACTGTATTGTTTTATTTTATTTTATGTTACCATAGTTTAATATAGGCCTACACTAGATGTTGTGTGTGTAGCATGAAGGAACTACAAATTTTGTTTCGTTATGCAGCCTTGTGCCGTATAATGACAAATGACAAACAACCTTGTACCTTGTATTCTCTTGTGACAGAGAAATTCTAGACAGCGAGTGCGCAAGTTTAGACGGAACACTCTAGCTGAGAATATTTAGGTTGGCCATTTAGATTAGAATTAGAATTAGAAATTAGAATTAGAATATTTGGGACACAGCTGCTGTTTCAACTTTGCTTTAAACATCCTGATAGAGTTGTTGCTCCTCACATTATCAGGCAGGGTGTTCCACTGGTTTGTGGCTTTTACAGAAAAAGCAGATTGGCCAAATGCAGTACGATGGAATGGTATGCCACAGTCTCAAAGAGAGGAGATTCTGGAAGACGTAATTGATTTTACTGAGCTAGTAAACACAAAATCATGTAATACAGTAAGACGTGTGAAAGGATCATACCATGCATAAATATCCTATCAAATGATAGACATATGTCTAATATGTATGAATTTTACTTAATTGTACTTAATGGTTTTTACCATATATTTATGTTTCTTAAAATTCAAATTTGGATCCAAAGTCATACCAAGATATTTCAAATCAGTGACTATGTCAATCCTTTCACCATTAACAAAAATATCAGTGGGAGTAGGTTGTGCCAAGAAATTAGAAAAAAACATACCTTTTATCTTATTTACATTTAAACTAAGACATGATTGATCAAGCCACTGTGAGATCTTTTTCAATGCACTTGTTCAGCTGTTTTTGCATGTGTCATCTGCATAAATTTGCAGGTCTACATCCTGACACTGTTCGGCAAGGTCATGATTTATAAACTGAACAATAACTGACCTAGAACTGACCCTTGTGGAACACCCGTTGTGCACTTCATGTAAGTGGACAGTGAATCACAAACATTAACACATAGCATCCTGTTAGATAAATATGAAGACATCCATACCAGTGTTCTAGATGAATAATGAAAATTTTAATTTGCTCTATCAAGTGCAAGGTAGCAGTTTCAGTTGACTGCATACAATGTAGACCAAACTTGCTCGTATTTAGAAACGATGTTTGTTGCTCAATTACAACTTTCTCTTCAATTTTGGAAAGTACTGGCAGTATGCCTATAGGTCTATAGCTCCTGGCATCATGGTGGTCTTCAGATTTAAAAACAGGTGTAACAATGTCACATTTCCAGTCATCATGAAAGACACTATGTCTGAAAGAGAAGTTTATCAAATGGGTGATAGGGGGAGTTAAAATATCTTTGCAAGATTTAACAAACACGGTATCGAATTGGGAAGCATCCTTACTTTTGGAACTTTTTAATGAGCTAATGATTATGTTTACTTGTAACTCATTATTCTCTACCAATTTGAAAACCTGCTCCGTAGCATCTGTAGGTATAACATTCAGTTCCCTTAAAATCTCATTCACAGATTCACCAAAAAATATTAACAGATGGTGATCATCAATTAACTTTACCTGCACATTAAGTTTAAAATCTCCTGCAAACTTCATGTCCTTCTTAGTGATATTACTGATATTTTTGGTTTTCCTAGACCACTTTATTATTGCCTCTTGCCTCATTCAAAATATTGACATAAAAATTTGATTTAGCTAATCTTAGCTCTTGGCAGTGTTGGGCAAGTGTTACGGGTACCGGGCAGCGGCACCCATTAGCAGCTGAAATACAGGAAAAAGGGTGAGACAGAGAGAGACGTGGTGTTTCCTCGCTGAAATCTCCGCAGTTATTGAGGGAAAACAGCGGAGCATGCGCTCTTGGTCATGGTCCCTGAGGGTAAACCACAGTCTCAAACTGCCACATACTGCCAGGAGGCTGCAACAGCAGGCCAATCTTTCACATTTCCAGTCATCTTACTTGTTTTGCAGCACATAAAATCCTCTTCAAATAAAGGAAATAAAATATAAATATACCTTTAGCTGATCTTATACCATAAAATCAAAACCAATGTGATTACACTCTAGTGGGCATCACACAAGCTACTTGGAAAATGTAGTGAGCTAAGCTACTAGCTGCTCTACATTAAATGAAGCTTCACTATACAGAAGCTACCTCCTTCCACCTCTAGATTTCATGAATTTCCTCACTGTTTCATTAAACTATGGTAAAAAAAAATGTTTTTACATTTTTGTTTCCTCACATTCTTTCCCTGACAGAATTGATTTGTTGATATAATTTTTTACAGTCCTTATCCAAATCATCAGATGACAATATATTATCCCAGTTCAAGGTGTTAATTTCACTGACAAACTTGCGTAGATCTGGGTATGCACTGAAAAATCTTTGTCATACTTGCCTTATTTCTAAATCCATTTTAGTCAACTTTCTAGCACATAGGGTTAAGTTATGATCAGACAATCCAGTTAAATTAAATTACAGTTTTTAATTATTTGTTCTGGTTTGTTAGTAAATATAAGATAAATTTGTGTACTGGAATATTTTGCAATTAATTTATTGTTCAGGGTGAAATTTCTCTGTGATCATCTTCAATTTCCTCCTTTTAAATTTATCTCCCCAATTAACATTAAAATCGCCCAACAATAAAAATTCTTAAAAACTCATTCAATACTCCTTTGAGTTGATCAAAGTTTCATCTGCAGAAGGGGGCCTATACGCACCAATAATGCTAAAAGACATTTGTTGGGACTAGATTATTTTTAACCCAACATATTCTAGTGTGTTACCCGCATTGTATACCACACGTTCACATTTAATGTCATCTTTCACATAAAAAAGAACCCCTCCTCCTCTACCATCAGCTCTGTCTCGTCTAAAACATTGGTGTCCAGGGACCGTAAATACACTCATGGGAGTTGTTTGTTTCAACCATGTTTCAGTAAGACAAAGAAAGTCAAGATTTGAGTCGGAGAGAAGATGATTTAATTTGATCACTTTTATCCTTGATGCTTCGGATGTTTAAATGTCCTCCACATAATCCCCTCGGTTTCAGTTTCAGATCCTATAAGACTTTGGCGACTTTGATGATTAACAGTTTGAAAGGTTATGAATAATCCCTGAATCCTCACTGAAGGATTTAGACATGTAGTGGCTTCAGTAGAATATTTTGTTGGTGGAACAAAGAACCTGTTAAAGTTTCCACAGTCTGGCAGCGACAGATCATCAATTACAGTGTGCCTGGTGTTAATGGAGAAGCCCGACTCAGAGTTCATGGCATGGCAACAGGCTATAGTCACATGCAGTCACAGCCAGAAAAGTTCATTGCATGGAGGAAGCCGTAGAGACACAGTCCTGTTGTTTCGCCAGGCGGATGTCGGATGGCATCTCGAAGTGGAGGACCTGCCCTAGGTATGTAATTTGATTCTCAGTCATCCAGGTCATAGTTATCCAAAGAAGGTTAAAGTCAAGGGCAACTGAACTTTCCCTACCAGTCAGTCAGAACTGAATAAGTCCTTTGGATGAGGGATGAAACGTCTTCTAGTATCTTCAACCAAGTCCAGTTGCCCTTGACTTTAACCTTCTTTGGAGGGCTAGGTATGTAAATCTTGATCTTGGCTGGGTAGCACAGAAACGGTTGGAGCCCAAGTGATGCCATTTTCTTGTTTACTGGAACAAAAGCTTTCCTTTTGCTGGTTGTATCTTTGCTATAATCGGGGAAGAACAGCAGACTTTGGTCGGCATTAGCACAGGTTAAGTTAGCATCTTTCTCTGTGCTGTAAAGCCTATGTGCTCTCTCTCTATGCGGATTACCCAGCCCCGCTGAGATCCACTTCAGCAGGTGCTTTATCAGAAATCATGCTGCATCCAACCCCTCTTCACCCTTCTTCAGAACAACCAATCTCAAGGTTAGACATCCGACTGCAGTCCTCCATCTGAATCAGTTTGGAGGTAGTTTCACTCACTTGTTGCTGGAGAGCATTAGCATGGTGTTCACTAGTCCTCAATGCTGCCTGTAGTGAATCAACTTTATCTGTGTTGCTTTGAATAGCCCTTCAGGAAGTGTCCAGGTCCTTGGTCAAAACACCTACATTGTCCTCTGCGTGCTGTATCTGAGATTACACCTAAGGGACTGAAACAACATACAAGTTAAGGGTTATGGGATTACTTTTCGGTAAGCACGGGCGTCTCTTCCTCCACACAGAGCCGACATTAGAGACTGGATCGTTGCCCGCCTCCAACGATTCCTCAAAGGGAAAGGCTTTCTCTTCAACATACAAACACCAAGCCACGTGCGCTTCCGGTTCTCCACCAGAGTCGGCCACGGTCAGCGGCGTCACGCATGACGTCACATGGCCTCGACAGCCTCAGCCCGCATCTCCAGCTCCCCCTGGCAGGGATCAGGTTGTATTTCATCATGTGCCTGCTCCCTCCGTATCTCTCAGGCAATCTCTGCCTTCTTTCATCCCTGTGTTCGCAGGCCTTACTCACTCCCATTCACACACATTTCATCCCATCATTCCTTCCTCTACCCTTCCTTCTGCGTTTACAGCAATACGGCTTCTGCTCCTCTCTTCCCAAGCAGCCAACGCAGCAATTCAAGAGCAGCTCACGACTCAATGGGCCTCAACATGCGAGTCGGCGATCACTCAACTTTCTTTCATTTCCAACTGGTCTGTCCTTACCCCAACTCCCTTCCCGTCTACATGCATTAATCCATCCTCCATAATCCATGCATTCCATATTCGCATGTACCTCTATTTCACACATTGTTGTGGCATGGTCCTTGCTAGTGAAACACCTATTCAGGTGTCCTTTGCTGTTTTGTTTTAATGTAATATTGTTTTGCTGTGCAGTTCCTTTAACTGGCTTTACAGCAATTTAAATTAAAGATGTTAAGAGAGTAGACACAGGAAACAGAGATTTGGACCCAAGTGCAGAACACACAGGCAAACAGAGACAGTTTCTAGTGTTTATTCAGAAAAACTCAAACGCTTAGGACACTAGGTCTTACAAAGAAGAGGCAGGCAGTGACTCAGAACAAGAGGGAAGTCCAAACTAATCCAGAGCACTCAGGCAAGAAATCCACAAACTCCAGCAGCACAGGGTAGGGGAGACGGGCCAAATCCAAAATATAAATCCACAAAATTCAGCATCAGCACTGGAGACCGAGAGGGAAGCTTGACAGGAAGGGAGTGAGATTATCTGATGAAAGACAACGGGGAATCACACTGAGCTCCTCTCTCCTTCTCTCCCTCTCCATCTGTATGCAATGTATCACTGATGCACATTACTAACTCGACTTCTTCCCTCTACCACAGTCTTGTGCTTCCCTGTCCCTCTCCTCTCTCTTTCTGTCACATTCTGCATAATGCTCCTGGCTCTGGAGTTGTCGGGTCTGGATCTGTGGTTGCGGGGTTCCTGCTATCCCCATGTTCCTGCTTGACCCTCTTGAAAATGAGATGATCATCTCAAGAGGCTATCCTTTAATACATTCAAATTCAAACACTGCTACTATTAATAAGAAGGTTATTATATATTATTATTAAAATGTCTTTCTTTGCATGCAGAAGCATGGTGGTTGATGGTGCTGTGACTCACTCTTTTTTAAATTTGCATATATAAATAAAGAACTTATCTGTCAATATTTTAAATGGATAGTTTGATTTAGGTTTTTCTAGAGTTATTGTCAGTTGTTATGACTTCATCAACGAACAACGACCCTGTTCTCAGTTGCATTGCATGGTAAGTGTGAATGCAGCCTGGTACTAGAGAAGTGGAAAAAGGTTTTAAATTGATTTTAACGGTGTTCTAAAGTAGAAAATTTGTATTGAGTTGTGCAATCTCCAGAAAGTCCCATGTGGATAAAACTTTTCAAGTGAAAAATTATACATTGCACATTGTCTGGTGATAGTTGTGGGTTTATGGTTGTTAAATATGTATTTATTTATTTTTTTGTTGTTGTATTTAACTTTTTAGTCAATAGCAAAGCCCACTGCCATATTTTGTTTTCATTGTTTTTCTTCTAAAATGTTTTTTGTTAAGCACTACATTGAACAGGAAAAGCAGTTCTATCTATCTTTTTCGTGTCCACATGTTGACAACATGGCCGATGTCACATCACAGTAGGAAGTTTTTTCTGTGCATTTCAAGCTATTGTGACACAGTATGTGGTAAGAGGTTGAAAGAAAACTGTATCATATGTTTAGACAACTGTATACTCTATGAATTATGTTCATGTGCAACAGTTCTGCATTGCAATAACATATTTTGGGTGAAATGCAATGCTGCTCACATTACATTCTTCTTTAAGGAGAATGTGAGATTAAGAATAGGGTATTCCAGCTTAAGTATGTTAGAGGTTAGGCAACTAAAACCATTTGGTTTAAGGATAATTTCAGTTTGTTACAGCTTGGGTTTCATTTATGAAATTGTGGCCATTATAATACAACACCTCACCTTAGTAAGTGCATCTACCGTGCTTGCTGTTGATGTCTTGTCTGATCGCCGAGCTGCTGTGTTAACTTGACCCATCAGACTTCTTTTTGGTGCGTAGAATGAGCTACTGAGTCAAAAGTACTGCAGCTGAAACTACTTGGTGTCCTTTTTATCAGGTTGCTATAGAAGAGGAAACATATGCAGTAGACTCATGTTATTCAGTAGTCTGAAGTTATTCTGCCACTCTGCCCCATGATCAGCACCAAACAACAATAACAACAATACATTACTACAGTACCAGCAGAGGGGCACTTAAATTTATATGCTTTTTCGGCCAGTAAGTTAGTTTGAGCAGGTGGACACACAAGAGAACATAATGTACTGAAAACATGGAGGTTAGTTCTGCCCTTACATTCTCCATGGATCACTGGATCACTTTATGTATGTAGTTTTATCATTTTTCTATTTCCTCTTGCTGTTGTGTCACTTTGTGAGTGTGGCATACAAGTTTGGTACAAGTTTGTCAAAAGTTTACTAAAAATGTCACTTTCATGTTTTATATGCTTGCGACATGTAGGATGGATTTAGGAAGGTCTGTTATTTAGCTACTTGGAATTAAAGTCTATTTTGGAAAGAGGAGTTCAAATCCAGCTTACTGACTCACCTCCACACATCTAGGCAATCATTGTCGCTTTTGGAAGCTATTCAACCATTAGACAAGCAGTTTGGATGGCATATATGGACCACTTTCTAGCTTCTTTTCTACCTTCCTGCAATTCCTGCAACACCTCGCCTCTCTCACGAGATCCAGATTGAGAATTGTCCTTGAGCAAGACTTCAGTTTCCTGTTAAAAACAGAGGGTATCCTTTCCATGATGTTTTCACACACCTGGTGTAACAGTCTGAGCCTGTCGGGGGCAAAAAGAAGCCTTTTATATGGACGTTATTTTAACGGGCTCAATTGCCCCAAAGGAATATGTTGCAGCCACTGCAGCCGGTTTGCAGCTGCCAGCTGAAGCCATCTACTGGTGCCATAATGACACCAAGGTATGTAAAAATAGGGCCCATGTTTAAAATACCAAAATTATCCTTTTATACAACTATGACACTCCTAAATTGTTTTCTGATTTCCAATATTAATACTCGTGGTGTGAAATTCTTCCTGTTACTATTTCCTAACTTATTTCTGATATCCCAATATGGAAATTTTAGGGGCATCAACTATGCTAATGATTGAATCACAAATGCACACCTCCTAAGTGGCATTCATCAGGCTGAAACAAGCAATTTAAATGGAGACAAAAATAAATAAATAAAGGATGCAGTGAAATTTTCACTCCCATTATGCATGCAGGCATGCAGCTTATGTTAACAGAAGAAAAACTTACTTTTTGTTATCTGACCAAAATTCGTTGCTAGCTGTGATATGACAGTAACAGGTGATAGTTTCCCCCACAGCTTGTTCAAAAGCTGTGTTTTTCACTTTGACTAGTGGTGAGCTTGTGGTTGGGTGCTGATCGCACTCTCTGCTGCTGGCTTCACAGTGTATATTCACACTTTGCTAGTATCATTAAGAAGAATAAAGGAAGGCCCTATGTGTGTGTGTCTGTGCACATGTGCATTCAGGTATTACAGTGCAAATTTCTGCATACATTTCAGAGAATATGTGGTGTGCGAGACCACGTGCAGGTTTAATTAGCATAGCTGTAGCAGGATATGTGGTCTACAAACCACAGAAGAGGTTTTATCACACACTCCTCTTCGCTTAGTTAATTCTGGTCTGCTGTGCTCTACAACACACATCACACACAGATGTAGTTGATATAATTCACAAGTAGTTACACAGAAGACAAATAGACAAAACCTACACTCAAAAAATGAAGTTTTGCAAAGTTAGATGAGAGGATGGATGTCAGTTTCATCTCTGTGGGTCCAGTGTTTAGACTAGCTTAGCACAAAGACTGGAAGCAGGGGGAAGTTGCTAGCTTTCACCCTGTCAGTCACAAGTCAGTGGAATCACAGCTGATACAGATTATATATATATACAGAATGGATTTAGAGGATTAATCCAACAACCAGTGTGCGAATTATTATCTGACAACCGGGGGGGTCAACTTCTTTCTCCAGGTCATAAAGGAAATCCAGAACAGCGCAGAAGTGTGCTTCAGTTAACAAAAATTTTACAAAACTTACAATATCCTTGCTTATGTAACTAATGTCTGCAGTCTGTAGATGATGATAAATCAAATTCATCACACCAGTTCATGAGTGGCCCATACCACACAAAAACTTTTGTAGTCCGATGTCACCAAGTATTCTAGAGCAAAACTGCCAACAAGTCAGACACACACACACATACAGCAGACCATTGTTTCCGCTCAAACACAGACCCCACAAAGTGCTGAACCAGAACCAAAGACACTATCATAAAATACAGGACGCATTATCATCTCTAGTTCCTAATTCTTATCATTTCAAATTTTAAGTTTTAACTTACTTATGTTTTTTTAACAAATATCTCCTTTCCTCTTGCTCATGTTGACTATGAATGAAATGTAATGTAATCTGCGTTCAATAAAGCAGTAGTCAGACATTGTTAGGCAATTGGGAAATGTTGTTTCTCTGTAAATAATATTAAACAGAGTACACTATATTTCTTGAGAATTACATGTACTATGTATCACAACAGTGTTTTTCTGTTAAAATCTACTTGGTTACATTTGCAGTGGAATGTGTTGTTGTGGTTCACCTGGTTCATATACATTATCAAACATTAGCAAGTTAGCCAGGCAGAAGCTCCTTCTAAAGCCTAGTTCACACCACGATTTTTAGCGGTCGATCAGCAGTCACCAGTCGTTATGTGTGAACTACACAATGACGCATCAAAACGACTCCCCGACACAGCCGCTGTCAGCTCTTGTAGTGTGTCACGTAGTGTGAACGCCACAACGACTTCAGACTCCCCTCAAATGACGGCAAGTGTGAACAGCACGGCCATGGCCCGACGCTGAAAGTCGTGTAGTCTGCACGAGCCTTAACTTCACGTATGTTGACAATCACTGCTTTGTTACAAATGAAGGCTCTTGACTTTGTCCTTTTGTTTAAGGGCTTAGTTTGTGTGCACCGAATTTAGCTACAGTAGTCTGCTTTTTGGTGTGTAACTTAGCAGAGTTAGCTCTCTAACTAGCTAGCAATTTAATTCAATTCAATTCAATTTTATTTATATAGCGCCAAATCACAACAACAGTTTTCTCACAGCGCTTTTCATAAAAGAGCAGGTTTAGACCGTACTCTATGATGCTATTTACAGAAGCCCAACAATTCCCACCAAGAGCAGCACTAGGCGACAGAGGCAAGGAAAAACTTCCTTTAAGACGCAGAAACCTCGAGCAGAACCATGGCTCAGGGTGGGCGGCCATCTGCCTCGACCGGTTGGGGTGAAGGAGAGAGAGAGGGAGAGAGGGGGGAGAGAGGGGGGGGGGGGGGGGGGAGACAGAGCGAGAGAGAGAGGGCAGGAGAGGAACAGAGAAAAAGAGAGGGATGGAAGGAGAGAGGGGAGGGAGGCAGCCTACACAATATACACACAGAGGTACAGACAGTAAAGGTGATGTTGCTATAGACTAAATGAAAAATGGTACAGATATTTATAGTAGTGTTAATGGTAACAGTCGTAATGTTAATGATTATAATAACAATAATAATAATAGGACTAGCAACAATAGTCGTTGCAGCAGAGGGTGTCGAGCAGGAATACGGGGGCAGCAGGTGACCCGCAGCCACAGATCCAGACTCCACAGCTCCAGAGCCAGAAAACCTGCAGGAAGTGATAGGAGAGAGGAGAGGGACGAGAAAGCACAAGACTACCAGAAAAGAGAGAAGTTGTGTTAGTAACATGCAATAATGGGATAAGGTTGCATACAGAGGGAGAGAAAGTAGAGGAGAGAGGAGCTCAGTGCTGCTATAGGCCTAGTCAGTCTAGGCCTATAGCAGCATAACTAAGGGATGGTTCAGGACTCACCTGAGCCAGCCCTAACTATAAGCTTTATCAAAGAGGAAAGTCTTAAGCCTACTCTTAAATGTGGAGATGGTGTCTGCCTCCTGAACCCAAACTGGAACCTGGTTCCACAGGAGAGGAGCTTGATAGCTGAACGCTCTGGCTCCTAGTCTACTTTTGGAGACTCTAGGAACCACAAGTAACCCTGCATTCTGGGAGCGCAGTACTCTGGTGGGGTAGTAAGGTACTATGAGCTCTTTAAGATAAGATGGTGCCTGACCATTAAGAGCTTTGTAGGTAAGAAGAATGATTTTAAATTCTATTCTGGATTTTACTGGAAGCCAATGCAGAGAAGTTAAAATCGACCGGATACCCAACATAAATCGATCTGATAGCGTATCCTTTAATGCCAATGAAATGATCCAGTCTCTGTAATAGGATTTTGATGGGGTTCAAGCCTTAATTAGAGGGGTCAAACCCCTACAATCCACCCCATATTTCAAACCATGATTCCAACCTTAAAGCTACATATGTGGGAAATCTAAGGGAACTGAATGTTAAAGGATTAAACACTTTTGCCTTTAGATGTGGTTGGATAATATTTAATCTGAAGCATACTAAGGCCTTACATCTCCATCTGGAGAGAAGCTCAATCTTGCTATAAGATAAAATGGATACTGCAAAATAATTTCAGACTTTAAGATATGTATATAACATCACTGTAAGTATGGTTATAGACCGGAGAATTACATTTAAGTTTTGCAGCATTACTCAGTAAAACTGAGACACATTTCTGTCCAACAGAATGCTCACATGTGATTAAAAGGGCAGCAGTTCTTTGGCCACTGCATAGTATGACTGGGTATGGAAGATCTATACATTTGAGTATGTGTCTATAGCACTGAGTGGGAGTTGCAGATATGGATAAAATCTTATATAATGGTATGTGTAATTTTATACTGCAATATTGATGTAGTTAGGATAAACTTTCTAGCATCTTAACTGAGGAACTTTTGATAGATTAAATAAACAGATGGGAATCCATTTAACAATCCAGTAAATCCAATACCTATTTGTCCGACAAATTGAATAATATTACGATAAAGCAGTCCTGGTCATCTGCAACATTCCCTGCTGACTCCCACATATATAAGGGATAGCTACCAGGGGTCAGAAACCCAAAGTTATTTTCAATGACACATGAGAAGCAAATACCATACTTTAATTTTGACATATCTCACACTCTGATATTACGTAAGTGTGGTCAAAAAAAAGTTCCTGTAATAAATTATTGATTAAACAGATGATAAATTTGTTTTGATATTTATGAAATTTATTGTCTAGGTGCATTTTGCTGAGAAAATGTGGTGTGTTGAATGTCAAGTATACAGCATAATTTTAAAACTAAGCATGAGAAAGATTATTTCAAGATTTTCAGCTTTACAGGTGTTTCTTTTTTGATCAAGGCAGAAAACGCTGGAAAGAAAGACAAAGCTGTAAAAAAAAAAAAAAAAAAAGAAGCTTGAACTTGCTGTTACAGACCAAGGAGCATCTGTTGTGGCATGTTGGGAGAGTTGAGAGAATTAATCTGCATATTGAGATCTACCTAGATGTGTGAACAGATGAGATGACAGTTGAACACTCTTCATAGAAGGTTGTCGATCCCTGTTATAACCTATATCTAAACATCTCTGATGGTTTACACATTTCAGCATGTCCTCAACTCAATAGCACATACAAATACCAAAAAAAACGACAAATATCCAGTCTGTGGAATTATCTCTCACCTGTCCTTGTGGAAGAGCATACAGTATGTCGCAGGACTAAGAGAGAACTAAGGGTTAGAATGGGTAAATCTTTGCACTTTTTAGTGTAACAGTGTTTGTCTGACATTATGTACCATTTGCTGCACATTTTGTTGAAATTAATCACTGCCACTCTCCTCTCCTGGATATGCAGTACATTTTAGGGAATGAGAAGGTTGATATGCCTAGACGTAGCGAGGACTTGGATTCTCTAGTGTTGAGGCAAGAGGACATGGCTTTTCTCGGCCTCAATGCAGAATTTGACCATAACCCATATCTATGTTTTGATGATAATAAACAACCTGTCCTTTTGTTACTGGTTTGTAATCATGTTTTGCATGTGAGACACATGAATGTGACACTGACTGGGATACATGAATAAATGATTGCATCAGAGTAATGAGAGCATTTTTTCTTTGGGGGACACATTTCTATCATCTCACAGTATATGTGTTTTGTGATGTCTGTGTGCCTCACTGCTGACCAGGTGAGAAGACAGCTGAGGAGACTCCACACCAACAAGGCCGCAGGCCCCTGATGGGCTCAAAGCCTGTGCCCCCCAGCTATGTGGAGACCTTCGCCATGTCTTCAACCTGAGCATTAGTCTCCAAAGGGTCCCTGTGCTGTCGAAGACATCTTGCCTCGTTCCTGTGCCAAAGACGTCACGTCCTAATAGCTCCAAGGACTACAGACCTGTGGCACTGACCTCCCACATTATGAAGACCCTGGAGAGACTGGTTCTAGTTCACCTACCAGCCCCGACTGGGAGTTGAGAACGCCCTCATCTTCCTGCTCAACTGCACCTACGCCCACCTGGACAAGCCGGCAAGCACTGTGAGGGCCAGTGCTATCCTGTTGCATGCTGGGGCAGCAGGCTGAGGGTAGCAAACGCTAAAAGACTCAACAAACTGATCCACTTTCAGTGCAAGACTCATTCCCCCAAAATGCACCACGAGCGCAGAAAGTCATTCCTGCCGGTGGCCATCGAACTTTATAACTCCTCCCTCTAAGTGTCTGACACACAGATACTTAGATACTTAGTTAAACTGGATCATATTATCTTTTTTTGTGCAATATTATCTGTTTAAAAATTAATGTGCAATATTCTCTGCTCCTTTTATTCACTAGTCCTTTTTGCACATCACGAACATTAAGAACCCTATGAAATTCATGATATTACAATTACCTATATACAACTATATTAATCCTTATGCACATCACAAACATTAAGAACCCTATGAAATTCATAATATTATAGATATCGGTATACAAATAAATTAATTAAAGTATAATGTATTATAATCCTTAAGCACATCACGAACATTAAGAACCCTATGAAATTCATGACATTATAGTCATCTGTATACAAATAAATTAACACAAATATCTAGATTTAAAGCATAATGCAGAGAATCTTGCTTCCATGGAGGTAAATTGTTATTTGTGTGAGACGTGTATTGTTTTCTGGGGTTTATCTTTTGACATCGCCCACCATGGGGCCACAGCTGTGCAATCACAAGTCTAGTTCAACAAAATATCTTAAACCCTACTAGCTGATCAAAGATTCAGAGAGTTTGACTTGACTGGTGCTGTTTTCTTTGGTTTTTCATTTAACATTACCCACCATAGGGGTTACAGCACTGCAACAACAAGTCTAGTTAGACACAACGTCTCTAACCCAATGGATTCAACTGAGTTATCAGGAGCTTGTCCACAGCACATATTCGCTAGTAATGTAACGATTGCGCTTTAACAGACCAGCTGAAAAATCAGCCGTAAGAGTTATAGCAGTAGCTTGTCAGTGCTTTGTCCGGTCACCAGCCAAATAAAACGTAAACTGTCATAGGATGGTCAAATACTGGCAAAAAACATTATATTCTAACCAGAAACATTTAAGAAAATGTAAATTACAAAGCTCCCGTCGCGCTATGCCTCACGGGATGTCTGAGGGACGGCCTTTAAAGCTGATCGGCTAAGGTTCTCAAATTCCACTGGAAGCCATGAGAAACTACTCACTCTCGTGTTTTGCTGGCAACATCTTGATTATTAGCTAGTAAACAAAATACTTGAGATGTAATACGTAAAATACAAATGTTTCTATATGCATTTTAGATTCCTCCTGAGTAGTGACGTCACTGACCGAAGGGTGACCCGCACACGCAATATGGGATGACCCCTGGATTCCCCCGTTTGAAAAGAGAGTAAACCAAAGGCGTTCCTCCTGTGTTTAAACATGTATTTAGGTTACACAAACAGTCCACGCGCTTAACAACGATGGCGATGAGTTAAAAGAAATAGCTTGCGAATTGTTGTGAACAACAATGAAATAGACTATTGTTATTTTTCGTTCTTGTTTTAAACTCCACCTGTATGCAGTAGGGGGCTGTAAAGACCTGTGGGGGATGCAGAACAAGGGTCTCTTTATAAAAACGTGCCCAGAAACCTCGCTAAAAGTGTACGTGCGTTCAAAAGACAATATGGCTTACGCCAAAAAAAATAAATATTCAGACTTATAAAACCATGCATATACACCCTTGTAAGCTTGTTCCCTTTATAAATCACAATCAACTTGAAATGTGGTCTATGTGAGGATGCGCCATATCCGATCCCTTCAAACGCTCACAACGAGATTTAACTCAATTCAATTCAATTCAATTTTATTTATATAGCGCCAAATCACAACAACAGTTATCTCACAGCGCTTTTCATAAAAGAGCAGGTCCGTCTAGACCGTACTCTGTGATGCTATTGTGGAACTCAGTGTTTAAACTGTCATATAACACAAAACAGATAGCTCTCACAAGATGTTTACAAATGCGTGTGTGATTATTTTTCGTTCTAGTTTTTAAACTCTTGGGATTATGCTTATCATTATCATTGTAATATAGGGTACATTAGTCTATGTGATGCATTGTTGTTATCAGGAACTAAAAGTTATGAAGAGCTATCGGTAGAGTCAGTGAAAGGGAGGGATTTACGCATGAGAACACAAAACAGATGACAGGTTTCTGCCTCTTAAAAGGAAGTTTTTCCTTGCCTCTGTCGCCTAGTGCTTGCTCTTGGTGGGAACTGTTGGGCTTCTGTAAATAGCATCTTCTCCTCTTATTACTGGACCACCATCTACACCTCTTGTTACCAGAGGACATCGATTAGCAAACAATGAAACAAGTCCATTTGTATCTCCTAAAATGCGATTGAGTGATTGGATAACTTTTTAATTGTATATCGTTATCGGTTTTAAATAAATACATAGAGACATAACTTTATCATTTCAAAGTGTTTTTATTTATATCACCACGATAACGAAAAACATTGTCGTACACATTTCAATCTATAAATCATTTTGATAATGAATGGCACACAACTTCTAATATTATTATACACACTTAAAAGAATCTGATACTTGGACACACTGTTTACATTCTGCATAATTATTTTGACCACATCCAGCCGAGGATCGTATTTTTTTCACAGATTTGCACACCATAAAATCATTGCATGACCGTTTTGTTACTATATTTAGTCATTACATTGTCATAAGATAATCCTCTATCCATATGGTAAAGAAAAAACACACAATGCTGACCGCACACTACAGAATCAACATCTTGCACTTGTGTAACAGAATGTTGCGTGGACTTACAATTACTGTTGAGAAAGACAGAAAAGGATTCAGGAAAATGTGAATATACCGAAGAGTTCCCAAAACTGTCAAAGAATGATCCTACACCCTGCTCGTCAATATAGATAGCGACCCAGTGTTGTCCACCCAGGTGGGAGGGGTCTGTGTTTACCACCAACATGGCGGGTCTCTTTTTAATAACTGATTTAGGAAGCTGGTCACTAGCAAATACTCCCAAGAAAGACGCCTTGCTTCACTACCTTATCAAGTACTTTTGACAGTTCTATCGTATCATTTGTTAAAGTTATAAAAAGTCAATGAGAACCTGTGTTCTTGATGATATCTCAATTAAAGAATCATATGTGGTGTAAATAACCACATTTATTGTGCATTGAAGCGGATTTCTAAAACGAGCCTCTAATCTAACACTACTGTTTTTAATGAGCGACATATGGTCTCCGCATCCTTCATCAGGACTCAGGTTAAAACAGAACAGACTATATCCATTACAAAAATTCATCGCGGGTTATGGCCATAGCGTTGTTTTTAAGATACTTTCCAGTTGCCAAGTACAATTGATGATACTCCCTGATGGCATTCCCTCTGGTAAAGTTGGGTTGAAAGGTTTTGAAGGATATTGTTGGCCGTCAATGTATAAACATAAAATCTCTATCATAATGGTTAAATGAAAATGGATTACGCACATAACTACCTGTAAATGCCTCATGATCTACAAATCCTACTACAATAAATTTAGGTATTTGTCCCAAGAATACATTTTCTTGATTACAAACACGAGTGCCCCGTTGGGACGATAAAATTTTGAAGACACACTCTGTCTATGGGATATTTAACATTGCCATGCGTTAATGCCTTAGCGTGCGCTAGCTTAACAGCCGGAGATACGGTGATTGTCTTTAAGCTTTTTTAGCTCTTATGAATTTTATCTTGAGGTCTACTCCATTTATCATTAACTTAAAGGGGACTTAACTTGTAAAGGGGATATTAGCTCCACTACGCGGCCGCCTTGTGTGTACTCCATTCTTTTAACTAGTCCCTCATTGCGTCCTCCAGCCGTTGCGTCGTCCATATGACCTGCTGTATCCATGCAAAATAGTCCGGATCCAAACTGTGTCTGCAGAACGTCCTTTCCATAGTTCAAAAGGCACTCTATTATACCCCTGTAAGGATATGTGTTTGATGATTGCCCCCAACGATATGTCGACCTGTGAAAATATTGTACATCCAGGGTTGTTGATAAAGCCCACTTCGTCTGCTTGATCCAGGTTTCCGCCGTTAGCTTTGGTGATTTTTGCGCGCGTGTACAGAAACGTATTGTTTAGATCCAGGTAGTCCTCTGTACTAGCTGCAATGAAAAATTCAAGGGGTGCAGAGTCTGATACCGCTGCTAGAGGAGGGAATTCGACGTATATGCATTTCTCAATACTTGTTTGTGTTAACGGCACCATAAACAGGTCCAGCTCCGACTTGACGCACTCTTGTGACAGGCTATGTACCAACGACACTCTTGTTAGAAAATGTCTCTTGTCTTCTGACGTTTTGTCGACTTGCTTCTCCTTGCTTGTTTATTTTTTCTAGTCTTAGTATGGGTCTTCTTATTTGTTGTTCAGCTCCGCCTCTTTGGTGGGGAACTCCCTCTTTTCCCAGGAGGTCGTTTTTATTGGTCGGGGGGCCACGGACACTATACCCGACCCCTCTTGACGTCTGTTCATGACGTTAGTGACAACATCCGTAGCTATGTTTTTAGCGGCTGTCTTTAAATGAGGGGCAACAAATGTAAATCCTTTCTTGAGTTAGGGGAATGCTAATCTAAACAGACCCCTAAAGATACCCCCTAACCCTGCACCATACTGAGCACCGAGCCCGCTGTATCCTGGTAAATCACCAAATGCTTGGGCTGTATAATATGCAATATACTTGTCAGCATTGTGAGCATATGGATGGTACATGTTTGCTCCTTGTCTAATACTGATATTTTATGGGTCTAAAGTGTAGCTTTATTATCACTTTGCCGTACGTAAAAGGGATATGTTGATTCTGATCTGTGTTGAGCGAAATCTCGATACTATCAATGTGTGTTTTGCAGAGCCTCAGATAGTGTGGTCTGTCATAAGTATCTGAAACGTTAATTCTATGTCTCTCGTTGGTAAAATGCTTACTCTGTTGGCATGTTATATGTTGTTGTAATCAAGCTCAATGTGACCCATGTCGTTTTCATATAAACAACTGTTTAGGTCAGCTATTATTTGTGACATTGTTGTATAGAATCCCTGTGTCGCTGATAGAACTACCCTTTTGTTGGATTTTTTATCAAACACAACAAATTTTGAGTTGAGATTTCCATGTTTTTGGATATTGTATTTCTATCAAACCCACCTCGTATGCTGATTTAAAGTGTAAAGGATTGGATAGTTTCGTTCTAAAGTTTGCTTTTGGGTTGCTCGGGTAAAATAATGCAGACGAGTTGCTGGGCAGGGTGACAAAAGAATCCTCTGTATCCATTTATACGAGTGTTTGTAATCTGCTAAGGTAGCTGAATGACCTGTTTTTTCCAAAATCCACAAGTTAAATTTATCTGGCCATTTGACCCATTTGACTAACACCATATCCCGGCCTTGTCTTTTCTTTCTAGATAAAATATTTTCTATTTTAAATGTTTTGTTTTTTATCTATATTAACTTTTTGCATCTCTTGCTCATAAAATGTTCCGTGTAATATTTTGCCGTCATAGTCTTTTAACCTGTAAACAGGAGGGGCCCTTGACACGCATTCCTTTACAGTGAAATATTCATCAGTATAATTTTGCTCGTAACCTTTTTTTAAAAGGGCCGCGTAGTTTTGAAATTCTTACAGTATTGCCCACCTCATAATTAAAATGAATTACTCTTTTATCTTTTGTTTTATGCAAGGTCTTAAATACGATATCTTCTATCTATCTATCTTTAATACTACGATGATAACTATGATTGTAGGAGGTGACTAAATCCTGCAATATATCTACGTATCATTTAGAATTATTGGCTGTTAAATAACGCCACATTTAGAGTCCTGTTAAAGCGCTCTACTACAGATTCCTTAGTCTCATTTGATGTGGTAAAGTGTACGATACTATTAATTTTCATTAACGCCTCCAAATCTTTGTTTAAGAATTCTTTTCCCTCATCTGTTTGAATTTTATGCGATATTCTACCTTCAGCTAAGATATCTTTAAAGGACGCTGTGACGCATTTACCACTCTTATTTTTTAAACAACGCACCCATGCGTGTTTTGAAAACACTATCTATTATTTCTCATCAACTCCTCCATGATCTTTGTTACAAAGACTGACGCTTCAATGTCTGTGTTCAAGTATTTTATTTCCAGCGACATACGCAACATATCCGTCAGCAATGATTACAAGTACAGTAAAATAAGTACAAACGTTTTTACAAACCAAAGATTCAGTTAAGCAATACATCACATCAGCAACATCAACATGTTGTTTTCTGGTTAGCATTAAAATACACAAATCAATGTTAAAAGTACAAAAACAAAACACATGACCCGTATGAAAATCATTATCGTTCACAGGAAAAACATTTGCTACATCGAGTAGAGTAGATTTCACATCTGCATATTCATCCGCTGTCATTTGCACCATGGTACGCCATCCAGAGGTCATTCGTCTAACACATTCTGTCTGTTTGTCAAATCTAGAACAACATAGTGTCCTATCTGTGTCACATATCGCATTGTTAACAACTTCACACAACAGTGTTCTCATCTTATACACAATGTATCTCTTTTTGACATGGTTTAGTAGATTAGACACATTCCCCATTGTTTTTAGTGTTGTTCCCCCTTCCAGATGTCCAGAGATTCCTTGACTACTGTGCTCACACTGTCCTCCACTCTAACTACTCGTTTAAGTGAAGCAATGAGAAAAGGGTTCCTCAGCCAGATCTGTAGAGCAGCTGCTGCAATGTCAAGACCGCGTAGTACATACTTTTGAGCATCAGCGAAATATTTGTTAAAAAGCTTCTGCGTAATTTCTCTCTTATGTCCTTTAATATAAAAGAAGGGCAGCGTGTCAATGCATGTGTGAGGTTGTTTTCTGCACCATTCATCTGTATATGCACAATACACACATGTTTGTATAGCTTTTTGTTGCAGTATATCGTATCAATTTTCAATTCAATTTTATTTATATAGCGCCAAATCACAACAACAGTTTTCTCACAGCGCTTTTCATAAAAGAGCAGGTCTAGACCGTACTCTGTGATGATATTTACAGAAGCCCAACAGTTCCCACCAAGAGCAAGCACTAGGCGACAGAGGCAAGGAAAAACTTCCTTTTAAGAGGCAGAAACCTCGAGCAGAACCATGGCTCAGGGTGGGCGGCCATCTGCCTCGACCGGTTGGGGTGAGAGAGAGAGACAGAGAGAGAGAGAGAGAAAGAGAGAGAGAGGGGAGGGAGGCAGCCTACACAATATACACACAGAGGTACAGACAGTGAAGGTAATGTTGCTATAGACTAAATGAAAAATGGTACAGATATTTATAATAGTGTTAATGGTAACCATCGTAATGTTAATGATTATAATAACAATAATAACAATAAGACTAGCAACAATAGTCGTTGCAGCAGAGGGTGTCGAGCAGGAACACGGGGGCAGCAGGTGACCCGCAGCCACAGATCCAGACTCCACAGCTCCAGAGCCAGAAAACCTGCAGGAAGTGATAGGAGGAGAGAGGAGAGAGACGAGAAAGCACAAGACTACCAGAAAGGGGAGAAGTTGTGTTAGTAACATGCAATAATGGGATAAGGTTGCATACAGAGGGAGAGAAAGTAGAGGAGAGAGGAGCTCAGTGCATCATGGGAAATCCCCCTGCAGTCTAGGCCTATAGCAGCATAACTAAGGGATGGTTCAGGACTCACCTGAGCCAGCCCTAACTATAAGCTTTATCAAAGAGGAAAGTCTTAAGCCTACTCTTAAATGTGGAGATGGTGTCTGCCTCCTGAACACAAACTGGAACCTGGTTCCACAGGAGAGGAGCTTGATAGCTGAACACTCTGGCTCCTAGTCTACTTTTGGAGACTCTAGGAACCACAAGTAACCCTGCATTCTGGGAGCGCAGTGCTCTGGTGGGGTAGTAAGGTACTATGAGCTCTTTAAGATAAGATGGTGCCTGACCATTAAGAGCTTTGTAGGTAAGAAGAATGATTTTAAATTCTATTCTGGATTTTACTGGAAGCCAATGCAAAGAAGCTAAAACAGGAGAAATGTGATCTCTTTTCCTGGTTCCTGTCAGAACACGTGCTGCAGCATTCTGGATCAGCTGAAGAGTCTTAATGGACTTTTTCAAGCAGCCTGATAATAAGGAATTGCAGTAATCCAACCTAGAAGTAACAAATGCATGGACTAGTTTTTCTGCATCATTTTTAGACAGGATGTTCCTGATTTTCGCAATATTACGTAGGTGAAAAAAGGCGGTCCTTGAAATTTGCTTAATGTGAGACTTAAACGACATGTCCTGATCAAAGATAACTCCAAGATTCCTCACAGTGGTGCTGGAGGCCAAGGCGATGCCATCCAGGGAAACTATATCTTTAGATAATGCGTCACGGAGGTGCTTAGGCCCCAGAGCAATAACTTCAGTTTTACATGAGAAAATTACAGGTCATCCAGGTTTTAACATCCTGAAGGCACATCTGAAGTTTAGCTAACTGATGAGTTTCATCTGGCTTGATCGATAGATATAACTGAGTATCATCTGCATAACAATGAAAGCTTATGGAATGTTTCCTGATAATATTGCCTAAAGGAAGCATATATAAAGTGAAGAGGATTGGTCCAAGGACAGATCCTTGAGGAACTCCATGAGTAACTTAGGCGTGCATGGAGGACTCATTGTTAACATGTACAAACTGAAATCGATCTGATAAATAGGACTTAAACCAGCTTAGAGCGGTTCCTTTAATGCCATGTCTCTGCAATAGGATCTGATGGTCAATGGTATCAAATGCAGCACTAAGATCTAATAAAACCAGTACAGAGACAAGTCCTTTGTCTGATGCAATAAGGAGGTCATTAGTAATTTTCACCAGTGCTGTCTCTGTGCTATGATGAGCTCTAAATCCTGACTGAAAATCCTCAAATAAACTATTGCTCTGTAGAAAGTCACACAGCTGTTTAGCAACTGCTTTCTCCAGAACCTTAGAGAGAAATGGAAGGTTAGATATAGGTCTATAGTTGGCTAAAACATCCGGATCAAGTTTGGGCTTTTTCAGAAGAGGTTTAATTACAGCTACTTTAAAGTACTGTGGTACATAGCCTGTTGATAAAGATAGATTGATCATATCTAGTATAGAGGTGCTGACTAAGGGTAAAACATCTTTAAGCAGCCTAGTCGGGATGGGGTCTAAGAGGCAGGTTGATGGTTTAGATGAAGAAATTATTGAAGTTAGTTGGTAAAGATTGAGGGAAGCAAAACAGTGTAAACATGTATCTGGTTCTACAGCTGTTTCTAAGGTTCCTGAGTTAAGAGATAAGTCGGTGCCAATTGAGGGCAGGTCTTGGTGAATTTTGTCTCTAATAGCTAGAATTCTATCATTAAAGATGCTCATGAAATCGTAACTACTGAGAGCTATGGGAATACTTGGCTCAATAGAGCTGTGACTCTCTGTCAGCCTGGCTACAGTGCTGAAAAGAAACCTGGGGTTGTTCCTATTTTCCTCTATTAATGACGAGTAGTACGCTGCTCTGGCATTACGGAGGACCTTCCTATAAGTTTTAAGACTATCTTGCCAAATTAAACGAGAATTTTCCACTTTGGTGGAACACCAATTCCTCTCAAGTTTCCACAATATTTGCTTTAATTTGCGAGTTTCAGTATTATACCATGGAGCTAACCGTCTTTGTTTTAGTATTTTCTTTTTTAGAGGGGCTACAGAGTCGAGTGTCATTCGCAGCGAGCCTGCAGCACTATCAACAAGATGATCGATTTGGGAGGGACTGAAATTAGCATAGGAGTCCTCCGTTACTTTGTGACTAGATAATGTATTTAGAGCTGATGGAATCGCATCCTTAAATTTAGCTATAGCACTATCAGACAGACATCTTGTATAGAAATTTTTGCCCAATGGCGAGTAGTTCAGCAATACAAACTCGTATAAATAATAAGCTACGGTTTGTATAATACCGCTAGCAGTAGTGTTAAATTTCTTTTCCCCAGTTCTTTGTCATAGTCATCCACCCATGAGTTGTCGATGACATCATCCTGGAGTAATGAAAATATTTAGGGCTGCTCGATAGACCCTCACCCGCTGCACATGTCCTCGTACCTGCACAAAACATTTTAATTAGAACAATGTCACTGTCAGCCCCGTCGTGGAGGTCTTTGAGGTTGTCTGTGGTGTTGTTTGTTGTTCATCTTGCTTGTCCTCAGAACCAAAAGGTTTTCTTTTGATCCCTACATAGCTAACATAAGGTTTTATACCATCTGAATAATTTATCAATGTGTGAGAAGATTTCAAGGTTTCTATCCCATTCTCCGCACTGGACCTAATACAAACACCCATTTTCACACCCCCCCATCTCTTTGTTGTTCAAACTCGCTATGACCCCAATCTTTTTTTACATTTTTAAATTTTTTTTAATTTTTTTTTAATTACATTCTTTTTTATTAATTTCTTATTTTTTAAATAATTATATTTTTTTATTAATTAGTTTTTGATTAATACATTTTTTTATTAATGAAAAATGTATTCACGTGAACGACTGTTATGCGCATCATGCGCGCCTTGCTACTATTGTATATACCCACAATCCTTTATATTTGTCTTATATTTTATATTTATACTCTTAAATAGTATATAAATGTATCTATCTACCTTTTATTACTATTTCTATTCCTTATGCCTTGACAAGTGTGCAATTGTGACAAAGAATTTCCCATCAGGGATCAATAAATTATTTCTGATTCTGATTGTCAGGCCCAGAATGGAATGTCAGCTATCATTTTGAAAGATTTACTGTGCAATACGCAGTTTGGCTGCTGCTTGTCATCTGAAAATGTTGCTTTGCCTTTTTGCGCTTCACTGTTTTAAATATGTATGTTTAACGCAAATCTTAATTGTTTCTGCAGTGGGAGAAGCATTCGAGCGACTGTGGAGCAGCTCTGCTAAAACACACACCAAGGCCAGTTGAAGTTCAGCTGGGCTAAATTCATTCTCACTGCGGTTCAGCATACTGAAAGAAATATAGCACTAAGAGCTTGCAGACGTCAGTCTAACAGCTATTTAAAGTGTAATTGAGTGTTTGGTATATTCAGAACTGTAACTCAAGGGCATAGGTTAGGAAACCTTCAATATTATAGTGGTTAGGATAGAGAGATTGGGGGGGGGGGGGTTCCAGGGTGGTCTTCTCCCCCACACTCCAAACACAGGAGACTTGGTGAAAAACATACTAACTGCAGCTGGGTGGCTCCAGGGCTCGCTCTCTCTCTCACACACACATGCATGCACACACACACACATGCATGCTTAATGCACGCACACAAAAACTGCCAGGTATTTATATTTAGAGACTCATACACACAGAAACACACACACACATGTCACAAACAAATACATTTACACACCACCCTCACACATTAACTCACAGACACAGTTACACAATACAGAACGTGTATGTTTTTGTTTGTGCCATGGAACATTTAGGCTGGCTGAGGGGCATAATAGTTCGTAGCATAGCACTGCTGCATGCTAAGTCACCAGACACAGGAAAATACCAGTTGGGTCCGTCTTTGTTTGTCTAAGTTGAGACAAAAAGGATGGATGGCTGATGCTTGTGTGTCTTGGAGGCACCACATGATTGAGCTTTGTGGCATGAGGTGGTTGTATGTCTGTGTTTGTTTAATCTGCCGAGAAATAAGAAAAGAAAGGTAAGAGAGAGTTGTGGTGTTTGGTGCCTCTGTGTCTTGGAGGCTCCATGTAACTGTCAATCTGTATACACACAGTGTGTGTGTTTGTGGTGAAAGGTGGTTTCATTTTTTATTGTAGGGCTCAAGGTGGCATGATATCTGGAAAACTACTGGATGATTTGACCAAACTTAGACATCCACAGAATTTTGCCTTCGTTACCTTGTGTGTCTCTAGTCTCTAACAAAAACAATTAGCAAAACTATTCTGCCAAAGTGTCCTAATTTCTAAACAACAAAATAGGTCTATTATAGTGTCCCAAAATGACATGTAAGATTGTTTTCAAAAAGGACATGTACAAGCGTTGGCAAGTACCTGTCCAGCGACAGGCTTACTTGTCACGTAATGTTTAACACATGGTAAACGTTGTGAAACAGTGATAGTTTGGTAAGGTTTAGGTAACAAAACCACTTGGTTATGTTTAGGAAAACATAGTTAAAAATAAATACATTATGTAAGTTGTCTACAAAACATTATTTCACTTCAATAATGTCAGCTTGACTTTCTTTAACACTCAGACCTTGGTCTCCTAAGTGAAAGTCCCAAGTTTACTTGACTCATCCAACACTTTGTAAATGGCGTAGTTGTCAAAGCCGAATCCGAACGAATCTAGGTGTTTATTTGTCCATTGTTTGCAGCGCTGCTCCCTGCTCCTCTCCCCCAAGTTTAGCAGCTCTCAGCCGGCCAGCAGATTTTCAATTGCCCGCTCTGCCTGGCCCTCTCCACACAACGCTCTGAAGCTGTTGGTGACGTACGGACAATCTCAACACTGACAGGCTATCGCGAATCAGCGTCAGGCGACTTTCCTTCATGTTGCCTTCGCGTGGCTGGCCTTGCTCCCTTCGCGCCGCCCGACAGGAAATCGCGGATCTACGGGTCTCCCTCTGAAAGCACCATAAGGGACTCCCCCTTTGTGTAGTGCACCTTTTCCCTAACTTTGTCTGAGGGGAGGCCCACAGTCTCAGACTTTGAAAACCCCTGCTTTAGCACATCATAATGACAGGGCACAGTTCAAACTGAGTTAAAACATGTTTATAGTTATTGGTAATAATGCGTGGAGAAAATAAAGAGGCAAAGATTTCTATACAGAAGGTTCATGGAATAAGTCATTTTGCATCAAAAACATCACTGATGAAAGATAGTGACAACTGTTTGTTTAGACTTGGGCTATAATCATAATTCTCCATGGGCTGTTTGCTGTATAGTATGTCAGTGTTTAATTGCACTTTCTGTGAGTAAAAGGTAGTCTGATTTCTTCAACATCATGCAGACAAGAATCTATCAAAAAAATCAAAAGCCAGCTAGCCAGCCGTCATAGAAAGGGATGAGAAAACAATCTACTAAATATATTTCAGTCTCTTCTTGAAGGCCTACATAATGTTGCACTTGTTTGTACACACAATAAGCGAAGGAAATAGTAAAGAATCAAAACAGACAGCTTTAGAGTGACGTTTAAATCTTTTTTCACACCCTGGCCAATTACTGTGTGAAGTGGGCGTGAATGTCAGATTTTTGGTTTCAGAAAGCTACAGAAGTAGCTCCCCAATCTTGATGTCATCTTGATACAGTGCTCCTTTTGGTTCTGTAGTTGATCCATTCATAGTTTTACACTTTCATGAAGATTATTTTTTTCTAAATCGGGAATATTGCCAAATTCAGACCACACAGATGTACTTCTTGATGCAGAAATTGATTAGTGCTTTGGTTTTCTTGCATCTCAACTATTGCAACAATCTAAAGCACATGTGGGTGACACTGGATCCCTGTCTCTTTTAGAATCATTTTAAAAATGATTAGCCTGCAAAGCTGTAAGCACCATCATACAACGTCTAACTCATCAGAAAATGACACAGAAGAGGATATACTAAACTACCTAAACTAGCTAGTCATGACACAGAGAAACACACACGTTCAGCGCCGAGACTCCAGCTGCAGTCATGTTTTAAAGTGGTGGGTGTTCCTCACAGCACTCCATTAGGCTGCCCTTCTCCTTTCATAAAGCCTGTAGACAACCTGTTTTTTGGTGGGGGGTAATTACTTGCACACAAACTCTCCAGTGTTGACACACAGACACACACACAAAGCCCATCATGTACATACACACACAGGCACATGGGCTGCCTTGATAGTGCTTGTAATTAGGCAGTGTTCTCTACAGGGGTGGTGGCACACGGCAGCAGCCTCTGAAGTACAGAGGAAAAAAGCCTCAGCCTTATATTAACCCACTCATCACCAGCTCTGTTTGATGCTTACACACACATCAAACAATGTTCAGGAGGTTCTTTTATTTGCCTACCATTACCATCATAATTATTATTATTGGTTTTTTCCTACTCCTGTTTGCTGTCTGTATCTAACAGCAGCTCACTGGATCCAAGTATGACAAGTGTTACTTTTCTGTAGGTGTAACGTCACTATTTACTGAAACAGAATAGGTATTGGATTATACATTTAATTGATTAAAATCACGGATCAGTGTTATTTCTGCCAGCCTTAGTCCTTGATGATGCAGTCTTTAAACTACACAGCTACTTTGATGATGAGGAACTGTACAAAAATATGCGTGCTGAACTACAATATTTCAGCTTGGCCATTCTTACTGTGTGTATTTTAGAGGTGGTCTGCTTGCACTGTAAACCCTAACACACTATTTGCTCAAAAGCATTATGAGTTCAGCAATCAAAACCAGCTAATAAGTACACCCTACATTGAACAACTAAGTCTTCTTAACGAGTTATGTTGTTTTAATTATTTATGGATCATCGTTTTTGAGTGATGATTGATTTCTAAATCAAACTCTCTGAGTGTAGCGACACTGACGTCTGACGTCATTAACATCCAAACATGTCTTTACGTTTCAGAAAATTCAAGATGACTATCCGACTCGAGCGAGACGAATTTGCAAGTAATGGAGCAAAACTGCTAATTAACCTACTTTACAAAATTTGAGAGAACCAAGATTTATTCACAGCACTGTGAAAGAAATTTTTTGTTCTTTAACTTCTATTTTACAACTGTGCATGCAATGAGAGGACCGCATCAGGAAGGTGAGGCAGTTTGGTGCGTTACTGTTATGGTAACGTAGAGCATGAACTTTGGTCTGGTGAGTAAAAAAGTTTATCACTGTTGTCAGGCGCAGTTAAGTTTACAGAAAGGCTAACATTAATTAGAAGTAAGCTGGCTCACATTGAGGCAACGTTAACTTTGCACTGTTATGAACTCAGTCAGTCAGTTAACTCACTTTAGCCCTGACGTTAACGTTATATTATGGAGACAGTCAACTTCTGCATTTGTTTATAAGCTATTGCTGAAATAGTGTTGATGCATGATTAAAAGTTCCATTGTTTTAGCGGTGAACCTACTGATTCCCCTCAGCCCTTCTAATGCAGAGACTAGTCGCCTCACAGCCTAGCACAGCCGATGTGCTAGCAGGTAGGGTTAGCCTCCTTTGTGTTGCTGTGACACTGAAGGGTACCTTAAGGGTAAATAATTACGCTTTGTCACGCTGTCTGAAAGTGTCAGTAATGACGCACTGAGATGAGAATGCGTTGATCTGTCCCTGTATGATACAGAGAGAAACAGAAAGAGGTAGTGCGAGCTGTTGTGTGTGTAAGAAACAGAAGTGTAGTGTGTGTGCGAACATCCAAATCACCAAATCAAAAACCGAAAACCTACCCAGTGAAAAACTAGTAGAATACTAGGGTCCAGCCTTACTGCACTGGCTTCCAAATCTCTTTTGTCATGTTTAAGGCTTGTTTTATAGGTTGCAGCTGGATGGATTTATTATTATTGTTATTGCTGTTGTAACAATTTTAGAATAACCTTGGTATAACTGTTACACTATATGGCTTGATGTACTGAAAACAATTATTTTGATTATCAATCGAGGAACAACATGATGTACACGTGAGACAAATTCTGGCCCTTCGTGCCCTCCCAGTGGACCTGCGAGAGGATGACCCGCAATGTAAGTACTCAGATGCATACATTGCATGACTTGTAACCTGTCTTGTCATATTGATGGTTAAAAGTGGGATATGTCAAGAATAATTATTTTGCAAAACAAAAATAACATTGTAGTAATAAAATGGTACTCTTTACAGACACATACTGTATATTTTAATTTCTTTCCATAATATAATAGTAATGTTTAAAAGTGTAATTTTTGTTCGTTGTCATGCATTTTGCAC
>NW_024040374.1:35372071-35462209 GCF_014851395.1 Micropterus salmoides
ATTCAGATAGGCCACCACCGCTGTGTTGTTCTCTTCGGAACGAACCAGGACGTGGTGGCCTTGGAGATCGGGCAGGAAACTCCTTAGAGCCTGGAACACCGCCAACATCTCGAGACAGTTGATATGCCACTCGGATTGATGCACCTGCCAGGATCCCCTTGCAAAGCGGCCATCCATGACCGCGCCCCAGCCCGTGAGGGAGGCGTCTGTCGAAATAACCAGCCGGCGACAAGACCCTCCCAGCACGGGCCCCTGGGACAGGAACCAAGTTTCCTTCCAAACTGATAGGGAACGAAGACACTTGCGCGTAACCCAAATCAGACGGAGAGGATTTCCCATCGGGGAAAAACCCTTGTTCCTTAGCCACCACTGCAGGGGTCTCATGTGCAGCAGTCCAGATGGTATTACGCTGGACGCAGCCGCCAGGAGACCCAACACTCGTTGAAAGTGTTTCATAGTGATGGTGTGGCCTAACTTCACCCCTTTCACGGCAGCCAATATGGTGTCGACACGTGCCGGAGACAATTGTGCCCGCATCGTTGTCGAATCCCATACAACCCCTAGGAACGCAGTCCGTTGGGTGGGCGCCAGCACGCTCTTCTTTGCGTTGAGCCTCAGCCCTAAACGCCGCAGATGAGCCAGAACGACATCTCAATGCCGAACCGCCAACTCTCGAGACTGGGCTAGGATGAGCCAGTCGTCGATGAAGTTGAAATCCGGATGCCCTGGAGCCTCAGCGGGGCCAGTGCTGCATCCATACACTTGGTGAATGTGCGAGGGGAAGTGCCAGGCCGAATGGAAGAACCCGATACTGGTAAGCCACACCCCCGAAGGCAAACCTCAGGAACTTCCTGTGAGAAGGACGGATGGAGACCTGGAAATAGGCGTCCTTTAGATCTATCATGACGAACCAAACCTCAGATTGGATGTGCGTCACGGTGGCGGGGATGATGAGCATCTTTAACCTGAATCTCCTCAGAGACCGGTTAGAAACCGCAGATCCAAAATAGGGCACGCAGCCCTCCGTCCTTCTTGGGGACTATGAAGTACCGGCTGTAGAACCGGCGTCTCTGTCTGGGGGGGAGACACGTTCCACGGCCCCTTTCCTCAGCAGAGTACGAACTTCCTGTCCCAACACCGGACCTTGCTCCGGGCGGACCACAGTCCAAACCACCCCCTCTCTTCTGTTGAATTTGGAGGGCGGGTTTGAACTGTAGTCGATACCCATCTATGGCAGTGCGCAGGACCCATGGAGAAATGTTCGTCAGGCTCCGCCAAGCCTCTGCAAAGTCTGCCAACGGAACCAGCCCCTCGGGGCTGGTGGTCGGTGTCTCGTGTGATCTTCTGGTGGACCCCTGAAGCCCCAGAACGGCAGGGGGGAGCCGCCGAAGATCCACGGTGAGTGAGTCGGGGCACCGCCTGACTGCAGACCCTCGGGGCAGGCAGTACGGCGTGGACTCGATGGTGGCAGGTGCGTCCTGAACGTGTAAACGGCGGGATAACATCACCTGTTGCCACGGCGGAGGGGACCTCGGTCGGCCTCCGGGGGGGGGGGGGGGGTGTGGGAGGGGAGAAAGACTCCCCTACCCCGGTCTTCCCTGAGCTCCGTCGGGACTGGATGACGGTCCTCAGATCGCGTCTCTCAGACGGCTGAGGGTGAGAGCGCCGTCTCGCTGCCCCAGCTCCGGGGGGGCCCCGAGAAGCGACACTCTGCTTCCTCTCCTCTCCGTAGGAGCTCGTAGAGGGAAGGGACCTACGCCTGGCAGCCTCAGCTGCCTTGGGTCCAGACCGGCGAGGGAGGTACTGGCGGAACGCTTCGCCCTGCGTCTAACGCTCCGTGGTTCTGCGAAGCTCCGCCAGATCTTCCTCAGAGGGACCCCCCCTCTGAACCATCTCCTGTAGCAGGTCGCTTGGTAGGCTTGAAGCACCGCCATGGTGTGCAAGCTCGCACCTGCCTGGCCCGCTGCCATGTACGCCTTCCCCACGAGCGTGGATGTGGTGCGACATGGTTTGGATGGTAACGCCGGCTTCTCCAGGGAGGACGCAAGTCGAGGGGAGAGATAGCTCGCAAGCGCATCCTCCACCCGAGGCATCCTCCCATAACCATGGTCCCTAACCCCCATCACATTACTGTAGTTCAGTGATCGGGGTGTGGAAAGCCATGTAGAGAAGGGTCTGCCCCATGATTACTCAGTTCATCATGTAAATCAGGAAGAATGGCAGAGACCGGCGTGGAGGTGGCGTGTGTGCTTAAGAAACCTTTCATCCAGCTTACCACTAGCCTGTGGTGTCTGCTCCTCCTGTGGCCAGTTGATGTTGAGCTTAGCCACGGCTCTAGTCACCACCTCCAGCAGCACGTCATAGTCGGGCGCCACCAGATGACGCCGCCCCGACACCCGGAAGTCATCGTCCACTACGCTGAGCACGTCCGCCTCCTCGGAGTCGGTTTGCTGCAGCGTCTCCGGATCCAAACCGCGAGCGGGAGAAGCCGAGAACGGGCTCCCGAACGAGGAAAGGAAGCGTCGGAGCCAGCGGATGAAGGTCGGGAAAAAGCCTCAGCCGTCCCGAAATCCTCCGACAGATCACACTGTGAACCCCATGAGTGAAGCCGCCGGGCCGCCTCAGCGGCCGCAGGGCCCGCGTCACGGGGAAAACACATCCGGCCATCCTCGGAAAAGAGAGCCATGCTGTACCTCAGTACCCGCACGGAAAGGGCTTCGCAACGGGTGCAGGCAGCCCCCTCGAGAGCTGCCCGGGCGTGCTCCATCCCCAAACATGAGACACACATCTCATGAGAATCTCCATCCGTGATGTACCGAGGGCAAGAAAAAACACACTTTCTGTACTTCTGGTTGCCGGACATGCTGGTAGACTTCTTCTTCAGGTAAGACATACTGCTTGTAGGACTGGAGCTTTCTTCAAACAACATACAGAGCGCCTGCTGAATAGAAAAAAGCTAATGATGAGTGTGTACAGGTGTGCTTTATACTCCTCCGGTTATTCCGTCACACCTTACCGTTCTAGCAACAAGCCAATAGGATTGGAGTGATTTCATTCACGTTCAGACCTGCTTCGCCTAGAGGCGTTCCCATAGTGTCGTAACCGACGCAGTTCGAGTTCCCTCGAAGGGGAACGCCGCCTACTGACCAATCAGCTCTCTTGGAAAATGACATCACCATCTGTAAGAAATCCCACAGACTGTTTTAGCCAATAGGCTGCTTTATGTTTGCAGCGGTGATGCGGAGAAACTCTTGACTATGGTGATCCTACAGAGACTGATTAAAAGCCTTAGGCTAATGTTGCCTACAGGTTTTTACAGTACAGCAGGATAAGCCTACTTACTGCCATTAAATGTGTTTAATATTTTTTATTTGCTCCCAGTCTGTTTCACAGACCCTGACGCAGCCGTTAAAATTTATGGGTTTTATTTTTCTTATGAGGCTGAATATTATGAGCAGTTTGGTAGGGATATTGTAATACTGAATTTTAATATGAACGTAGGCTATCTATTTAGGTTAATATAGCTTTCTAAGGCCTACTATAGAGACTGTTGTCATGTTGAGATTCAGTCTTTAAACATTATTTGAGCACATTTTATGGCATGAATAGAGTTTTCGTTTCATTGCTTTATGAAGTTAATTTAGAACAATGTTTGGAATACTTTTGAGTGTGTTAAATAAATTAATGTCATTTTTGAAGTGGCAACAATTTTTTTTTAAAGTGAGGGAGAACGACCCGAGTCTTTTAATGTGGAAACGCCGACACACAGCCGAGCTGAAAGAATAAGGCTGATATTTTCATACAGCTCATGAGAACACTTTTTATCAACGCATTATTATAGACTATGCCTGTTCATTTAGACATTCACACTGTCAGCGACTTTCTGTCTCCCTGCATGTGTCAGATGCGGGCGTGCTACTGTCGTATTTCTGAAGTATTAAAGTTTAATCCTCGTTTGTGAGCAGAGCGGGACAGAGCAACACAATAAATCTGTATGTGTGTAGAGGAGGGGCGTTGTGACTACTATCACAGAACGCAGACACAGTTAGCTACCCAATGAGGATTTTTATTCAATCCGAGCACAGATATTGACTCGTATTACTCGTGTAATACTCACTACAAAAGTGCTTATCCGTACCGGATACTCGTTTCAGCCGAGTATCAACTCTAGTTGACATTTTTACATCCAGTTAAGTTAGCTAGAACTACTTGCAACAAATATATCACAGCAACCAAAGCAGTCGGAAAAAACGGCCGCTAGTGCTCCCTGCTGGGCGTTTTCAGAAGAGCAGCTGGCTTTTTCAGCAGGCAAAAAAACGCTTTGGTGGACATGGCCCTTAAGGAGGTGAAGTGCATGCTGTATTGGGTTAAGGTTCCACGTTTTTTCCCCTGATGAAGTCCTTTGTTTTGTTGGCAGTGTGCTTTGGCTCATTGTCCTGCTGCATGATAAACTTCCTCCCCATTAGTTTCAATGCATTTCTCCGTAAATTGGCAGACAAAATGTTTCTGTCCACTTCTGAATTCATTCTGCTGCTACCATCATCAGTTCCATCATCAATAAATATTAATGAGCCTGTTCCAGAAGCAGCCATACACGCCCAAGCCATGACATTACCTCTACCATGCTTCACAGATGAGCTTAATCTTGGTCTCATCAGTCCATAAGATTGTGTTCCACAAGTTTTGTGGCTCATTTTTCAACCTGGCCTTCCGATTCTTCCTGCTGATGAGTGGTTTGCATCTTGTGGTGTGGCCTCTATATTTCTGCTCTCTGAGTCTTCTTCCAACAGTGGATTGTGATACCTTCCAGTGTTTCCCACAGATTGACAGCGCAACTGTGGCGGCAGGGGGGGGGTATGCTGAATTTAGTATGCCTGCTGAGAATTGCATGAAAAGGCATTAAAGTTCTGCTTTTAAACGCTATACTATTCTTTGTTTGGTTCATCAATAGTGATAAATGATCAGCATATATTTAATGAACGTTAAGAAGGCTACCATTTCATGACATTCAGCAAAAACATGTGGCGTTAACCACGTTCAAACCACGTGAACAGCAAAGTGTCCGAAAAGGAACTTAATAGATGCATAATTCGGCAAAACGGATGCTGTAGGCTACCTGCCGAGATTTGCATCCACCTCTTTTCTCAGCATAAATGAGCGTTACCTCCCGTGAGGTGGATGCAATTCACAGCAGGCATGCAGAATTCGCCACAACACCTGCACTGCAAAACGTCAGTAGACCTTGTGAGAGCAAGGCCTGATCATTGTTCTAAGCTCACGCAGGCTACTGGAGGTAGATTGTGTCTGACTTGACGGTGCTGTTTTTATTTCCCTATCAATCAAGTCGGCGAAAGTCAGCCAATTATCTCGCACCTGTAGACTACCAATTATACAGCGTGGTAACTTCGACAGCTGTTTTCCAAAGTTAACATGGCTCCTTACATGCCTGCAAATAACTGTTTTGAAGATGGGTCTCCGACATTGACAGCGCTGTGTTGGACAGATTTGTGCAGCGGTGTTTATGATACCAACCATTCACAGACGGGTCTGTGAATGGTTTGGTATCATAAACACCGCTCTGTTTGCGAGAGAGAGAGAGAGAGAACAACCGAGTGAGAGGATGTGCAGAGCAAATATGCGCTGCGCAGCACTGCAATCAAAAATGATTTTAAAATGGGTCGCCAAAGTACAGAAAAGTAATAATCACCACCCATAGATATTGATACTCATATTCAAAACAGTTCAAAACAAGGACAAAGTAAAAATGAAACTGATGCATGTTGACCCATTCAGATGTGTCACCAACACACACGACTGTCAGAATGTGCCATGTTTGAATGGGATATTAAAAGCTACTATAAGTTTAAAGAAATTAGTTTCCACAGCTGATCTAGTGACTGTATGTTAAATTTAGAGACTTTTTCACTGTAAAAAAATGGCAAATGCAGTTTCACTGCAGTCTGCACTCTCCCTGCACTTTCAGTCCAAATGCTGTAACACACATGCACACAAACAAAAGAATCAGGAAGCAGAGTCTGTTATGAGAAGTGTATGGAGGGATAATTTGGTCAAACTAAAAGTGGAAGTCGAAAATGAATTTGGTATTTAGGATTGGGCATTTGGTATTTAGGATAGGGCATTTTGTAATTAGGGTTGGGCATTTAGTCATTTAGCCATTTAGGATTGGGAATTTGGGGATTTGGGGATTTAGGATTGGGGTTTTGGGGATTGAGTCATGTATGCAAATAAGGAGGCGTGACCCAAAGGCTGTAGGGAGGGTTTGAAATGGCTGAGGCGCAGAGGCACTTTATGGACTGCAGGGGGAGCTCTGACTGCCAGCACACTGCCATGAAAGCAAGCAGAGGAAGTGAGCAGGGCTGAAGGGAGGACTATCAATTATAATACCATAACTTAAAGTGTACAGCATTTCTGTCCATGTGGCCTCACACACAAAGTCAACAGTGAAAGGAATGCTATCCATCTGACGAGAAAGCAGCGGACAGTACAGCAGGTAAGATATGAAAACATTAGCAAGTTAGCTTTATGAGGCTAACTGCATGACAGTGCATGAGTTACGTTACTGTCGGTACATGCAGGTTTCAAATGCGGCTATTAACCTCGCTGTGGGCTGTGTGTAAAAACTGTAAAGATAAGGTGTAGAAGCTGTGTTTCTGGGTAATAGCACCATGCTGGGCAGGTGACAGGTGTGTGTTTACAGTGTTTGTATGCTCTGAAAAACATAACAGCGCAGCTATAAAGTCTCAGCCGGCAGACCTGGTTTTATTGTATTATTACTACACACATATGGATGTAACATTGAGGCCTGAGGCTAAGTAGAAACAGAGGACACTACCTGCATCACTGCTGGTGTCATTTGACTAGGGAATGAATGGTGATTAATGCGATTGTCATCAGTGTTTTCCTAGTGATTGTTTCCTCAACCGTTCCAAACCCTCCCTGCAGCCTTTAGGTCACACCTCCTCATTTGCATATACGACTCAATCCTCAATCCCCAAATCCCCAGTCCCCAATCCCCAAATCCCCAATCCCCAAATCCCCAAAACCCCAATCCTTAATCCCCAAATTCCCAATCCTAAATCCCCAAATCCCCAATCCTAAATGACTAAATGCCCAATCCTAAATACAAAATGCCCTATCCTAAATACCAAATACCCAATCCTAAATGGCTAAATGACTAAATGTCCAATCCTAAATACCAAATTCATTTTCGACTTCGACTTTTAGTTTTCGATTTAGACTTTTAGTATGGGACTTTTAGTTTTATTTCTGACCAAATAATCCCTGTGAGCCTTGGTTTCCCAAATAAGGCTGTAGTAGGGGAGAAATCTGATTACTGATCTGCTCCATAAACAGTACACAGATTCATAGTAACCAGGTTACTACATGCATGTAAACATGCCTGATTTTTTGTTTGCATCAATATGTGCTGATGGATTTAAAGATTGCAGGCTTCGACATATATCGGCTTTGCTAATGTTTTAGAAAGAAAAAAAATTTGGATGAAAACAGAACTGTGCATGAAATCTCCAACGGGTGCTTTTAACAAGCCTGTTGGTGTGATACTGGTTTCAGATTTTTTAAATGTATTTTGAATGTCGAACCACAAATGGGGAAAAAACATTTTTTGGAAGCCTTACCAACCAGCTAGGTCTTCTGAGAGCAGTCACACTCGTGTAATTGCTACAGTTAATAAACATAATTACATGTGTATGTTTTGTTTGAAGGTATATAAGTGTGTGAATAGGTCAGAGGAGGACATCAGCCTGAGGGAATACAACAATTACATCACATCACAAGGTATGCAGCTCTTGTTCCTGCTTTCTCACTCTGTCTCTGTCTCTGTGTCTCTCTCTCACACACACACACACACACACACACACACACACACACACACACACACAGACACTTATACACAAAGTGATGTTTGTGGTTTCGTGCATCTTTTATAATTGATCTACATGTGTAATTCGTCTTGACACGGGCTGACAGGTCATTGGCACCTCTTCCACAATTCTGTCTTTGTAGTTGGCTGCAGCTCCTCTACCTGTATGTTCTGTATTTTTATCACCTGGGACAAAATAATTGACATGGCACCTTAACTGGGTCACTGTGTTCTTCCAGCACAGGATTCTCCCTCAGGTGCAAATAGCTGCTAAATGGCTTTTCACACATGATCTGTTTTCAGGTCACACATTCAGTACATTACGTTTAAGTTCATTTGCTATAACAGTCAATGAGGTGTGTTTCAAGAATGTTTGCACTGACTGCTGTTTGGTATTCACACATGTTGTGCTGTTTATTGTAGTAAGTGCAGTGAAAAAATGTCTAAGTGATAAGGTTCACTTGCAGAGCCAATAAACTCCGCCCAGCTGATCTGACACCAGCGTATGCAGTGATAGTAATCAAGTGAACCCGCTCATGCGCTGTGAGTCCAGACACTATTGACTGAATGGTAACATAACTGGTAGAGTCTTTCAGTATAAGCATCTAAAAACTAAGGTGGAACCTTGCTCTATTTGGGGCTTCACTTCACAAGTGTTTCAGTTAGTTTCGATTTCCACCTCCTTATTCAGTCATGCAGCCCCAAATGGGTTTTCTGTGTCTGTGAGATGGTCTGAAGGGGATGCAATAATGTAATGTACAGAAGAGTATAGGGCAGGTAGAAATGATCATGAATTCTCATTAGTTTTATTATGACTTTTTTCTTGACATGTCAGAGAACACAGATTTGTTGGATAGATTTTAAATGTGCAGAGTTTTGAACATGAGCAGAAAACCTGCTGAAACACAGGAGCTATTAAAGTCCAGGACTTTATAACTAAATTAAAATGAATTAATTTATCAATGAGGTGAAAAGGTGCTACATGCAGATTTAAAGAGGTTACTTCCCCCAAACAAAGACACAAATAGGAGGGAAGACTGAATCATGCCTGCATGTGTGCTGACTCAGCAGGGATGATATTTCATGAGAAACGCATCTGAAAGCAACACAGAATGTCTGAGAGCCTGACTGCATTATATTCTGTTATAGTTTTAGATTTCGAGTTGTCACCTTCCACCTGAATTTTGTATTTCCCTTTACAAAAACATAGCCAATTCCACCATAAAAATGACATAAAAAATTCTCATCCCGATCTCTTCAATCCAATATCGTGTCTCGTCTTGTGAGCTAAGTGTCTCGTCACACCCCTAGCAGTCATCAGTTTGTGTAGAGATGTGCGTGGTGCACAAAGCATGACAAAAACGAAGGTTACAATATGGTAACCCTAGTTCTATTAGCACAGGCGGAGCCCTCTACTGGACTCTATGGGTACTACCTCCTCCAATCACATGCACGCACTTGCCCACTGAAATTTTATCGTGCACCTAGCCGACCAATAGGACGTCGCTACCGATACGTGCATGACGTATAAATAGCAGTGTCCCTACTGCCTCAGCATCCGACATTGACAGCATGCCGTTTTGCAGATCTCTCCGACACACACCCCGCTGAAAAAGGGTCGTAGACACTTCCACACTTTCGAGTGGGATGCGCACGCACTGCTAAGGGTGGGTCTGTTCCCGCCCGTGTACAGACTTGGGCGATTCACTCACAAAGCCAGCTGGCCAGGCTCTTCTTGGACAGGGTTTTACTTACTGCACTATCACTGAAACAGGCGAACAGTTGACCAGTGCATCAAATGGGGGCTGTGTTCTCTACATAGGACATTAGCCTGGCACACATGACACAACAGATGCACTCTCACCTCCCTGCACCCTAAGGGGGGTAGGGTGGTAGAAAGTATCCAGATTTATTGTCCTGGACCTGAACATGCTCCTCATGTTCTTAAGAACAAAGGAGGTGTGTTGTCTCAATCCAGCTGAACTGTGGACACCAAGAACCAGCATGCAGCTGGGGTGAACCGAGAGGTACACAGCTCACTCAGCTTCTTAGCAGAGGTGAGAGCAAGGCGCAGGGCTGTTCAAGAGATAGCATTTTCAATGAGGACTGCTCCAGTGGCTCATAAGGTACAGATATTAGAGCCACTAACACAAGCAGCAAGTCCTACTGAGGCGCCGAGAGACACGACACCGGTCGCTGTCTTCTCACACCCTGTAGAAAGCGTATCATGAGGGAGTGGGTGAAGACTGTTCTGTCACCAAACCCCCTGTGACAGAAGAGATAGCTGCAGTGCAACAGCCCTTTCTCCATCAGACCTTGCAGGAAAGAGAAAACGGATCCCACCGAAAAGGTAGGCAGATCTCTCTCCCTCTCAATGTATCAACTCTGAAAGCCCAACCACTTAGCTTTACAGCAAGACGTGGTGGAGACTGCCCGCTGCTTGGATGGTCTGTACGACTTCAGCGGATAGACCAGCAACAAACAGCAGCCCTTCTGGCAATGGCGTGTTTGTAACGCGTCCATCCCCAAGGGTGGGCTGTCCTGTGGCTGAATTGGGAACCACAGAGGGCAGTGGGTGTTGGCAAACAGATCCACCTCCGCTCTCCCGAAGCGAACTCAGTTCTGCTGAACCACATTGTTGTGCAGTCTCCACCTGCTCGGTTGGGGGCCAGCCTTCGACATGAGGTCAGCCACCGTCGTTCTCCAAGCCTGGGATGTGAAGGGCTTTCAGAGACAGCAGGTGTTCTGATGCCCACGTCTATAGGTTCCCTGCCAGCGCCAACAGAGTTGTGGATTGGACTTTGCCCTGTCTGTTGATGTGCACGGAGGAAACGCAACACCACACTAGAAACACAACTTGGAGTGGATTGTGGATGTGTGGTCCCCTCGGCCACAACACTCACTGCACTCCCGTGGCAGTTCCCTCCCCATCCAGTGAGAGATTCATCTATGAAGACTAACACGGATGAAGACAGCCTGCCGAACAGAACCCGCACTGCCAGACAGTGAGAGGACACTGACGCTGACTGACCAATGACAGCACAACGTGCAACAGTTGAGCGCGTTGAACCTTGAGCGCGTCGTCAGTGAAGCTGTCAATATCAACACAGCTGCCGAGTGAAGCCGAGTCAGGTCAGGGCATCCTATCCACTGCAGCGGGCTGGGAGAATGAGCTGCTGTTCACTGTGATTAAGTGCCACGGGCCACACCGCTGGAAGAGACGTGTTGTTATCTGTACAGTTGAAGAAGTCAAAGAACTGCTGATATTGAAGGTGCAGCTATGTATTGGGATGATTTTGATGACTTTTTTTACATAGTATGAATGAGAATATGCTCTCATGCCAGAGTAAGTTTGAATACAGATATGCTTACTTGTTCCAGTGACCCTGAATGAAGGATATGTTTTCTCTCTGACCCAATTCCCATTTGCTGCTGAAGAACAGAGGGAGAGATGAAGAGATATGACAATGATTCTTGGGTACCCTTTAGTGTTGTTTTCATGCGTATAGCTCTGTGGTCAAGTTAACAAGAACAAATATGCAACATCCGGTTAAACTTTCAAAATAAAACTAGTAGTTAACGGTGTGAAACGTCAGAATTTGGTTAGGTTTAGGCAACAAAACTACCATAAAACTTTAATAGCCCGGGCTTTTATTGGCTAAAATCACTGAATTGACCCTGCCTATATTTGAGACAGGCATCCATATGGGACAGGCCTTTAATTCCTTTTGCACAGAACTGAAACTACTGTTCATTTTTTTCAAACAGTATGAATATTACTTGTATGAAAAAAATTATATCAAATAATATCAAATACATTAACTCGTTTGATGGCTTATGCAGTTTTATTTTGTAGGCAGCAATGTAACAAACAAACGGGTGTGCAGGATGAGAAAAGTGTGGCAGAAGTTAGCAGACAGAGAGCGATGGACTTCACAACTTAAATTAATTTTTATGAAAAGCTGTTTTGATTCTTTTAATCGGTGGACCCTTACAGACTAAAGGAATGCAAATAATCAAGGAACAGACACATTCAGACTTAACGAGCGACTCAAAGGTAATAGGAGTTGGCTCTTTTTTTCCATCTCTTGTACCATGCTGGTTACACCAGTAACTCTATATGAATTAGATTTTGGCTTGTTGTTTCCGTTAAATGAACTTAACGATTGAAATGTGGAGAATCAAACCGATCTAATGTGTAGCATGTCCATACTGACACACTGATCATACGTTTACATTAATATTTGTATGCATAATATAAGGAGCTTAGAAGCAGCTAAAGCAGGCGACCCCGCAGGGTTTAAGAGGTTTTAAACATCCAAAGAACTTCTATAAAAACTGCATTTATCTGTCCAAAAACACGCAAACCTCTACCTACAGCTTGGTAATAACATGGTGAAAGTTGAGTAATAGTCATTTCATAAATTTCAGTGTAATATTACCCAGATTAATTAATTACCCCATTGTTAATACCAAGCTATTACTTGGTTATTACTTTGGTAATTACATGGTATCACTTAAAGATTAATGCTTTATTATCAAAATATTACCCAGCTTTTACCATCTTATTTCCGAGCTGTAATGTAAAGTACTACTTTTGATCAAAAGTACTACATTTTGGGAAATAACTTTTTTTTCACTATCTTGACAGAAACTATGTTTTCAGTGGTGTGTAAAGACATTACATAATGAACCGTTATGTTTTTATTAACTTAGAATGAGCCATTTCTATCTACATAACCATGCCATGCCATGTTGCACTGCCATGTTTCTACAGTAACAACAGCGCTACAGAGAGCATTTCGTCGCTATGTTGTTGTTGTTCTTCTTATAGAATTCTGGCAGTGTAGACGCTCATCACTATGTTAAATATGTACGTTCAAAGAAGAAGAAATAATATACAGCAGGGGTCTGCAAATAAGTTTTTATCCATTAGATGGTGAGTGAGAATATAAGACATAATATTTTAACCATTATGGTGTTTGGTTAGCTCAGTTGGTAGAGCGCAGGACTCTTACCTAGAAGGTTATGAGTTTGATCCCATTTTGGGAGAATTTTTTTTTTACCTCTTCATCAAATTATGAAGTAACTGTTTCACATGCTTACAATAAAGCATGTCCAGCAGTGCATGTGTTCTGGTGTCTGATCCGCATCCATCTGCAACTTGAAGTAAAGCATTGCTACAAAAAACGTTCTTGTAGGCAAAATCAATAAAGAGGAAGTGATTATGTGAATAACTGTTGCTGTCTTGACAGAGATCTATTTTAGCACTGCTGTCAAAATATTTATTCATTTTTATTTTTTGCCGCTATCAAAGCACCATAATCTGGCTGGGGTCCAGATATTATGGCTGGCGGGCAGTTTTGGCGGGGTCCATAATCACAGAGATGTTTCACTTGTCAATGTTTGTACAAACTTCATGTTTTTGGTGGTTTATAATGGACTGTGGTGCAGAAACAGTGACAGTGTTACACACTCTTGGCTGTCTAATATAAGTCACAATAACATATGGTTTTACTGAATAATTAAGTAAATAGAATTTCTTAATATATCTATCTAAAGAAAACTTTCTTGACTGGCAACACTCTGCTGTCTCAGAAGACAACACCTTTTGCCTTGCGTCAGCCACCGCAGCTATCCTCCACTATTTGAAAGGGGATGGGGAGGTAGACCAGACAGTTGGCTACAATTCGCTAGATGCCAGTAAATCTTACACACTGAACCTCTAAAGAATGAATGAATTTTCCTGCTGTTTTATTTTTACCTTCTCCTTAGTTGACCTATTCAACACAAAACAGGACACAGGAAAAAAAGCTTTGAGCTGAGCAGGTGAATTTCAAAACAATATTTGACAACTTCAAAAATCACTAGAATCATATCTAAACTTGTTTCAGCAAAATAGTGGCACCCCAGTCTGTAGCTACCATCATAACAATAGCAGATACACCTGACTGCCCTTCCTGAAATAGCCACCTGAGCAAAGCACATCCTTTTCATTATTCTAATTATCCCATGCAGTAACCTGCACACACGCACACACGCACACACAAACACACACTCACACACATATGCACACACAAGCTACCCATTAACTCACTGCCCTTCCTGTAGATATTCAGTAGGTTCACCTCAGACTGTCAGTGTCTGGGATTCTGTAATCCTTGAAGCCCCCTGGAGCACTAGGAGAGCAAGAGAGAGAGGATGAGACCCACTGACAAAGTTGTAACTTCACATCATCCAGACCAGAGCTGCTATCAAATGTTGGGAAATACCTGCAAATCCATCTGACCCAGACAAAGACAGAGAGAGGGAGGAGGAGAGAGAGACAGGGCAAGGGAAGGATTAGGATAAGGGATGAGAGAGAGACCCTCATTCTCTACCCACTCCTCCTCCTCCTGTCTATAGGGAAAAATGAGTGTCTGAACGGCACCCCCTACTTAACCACCTCCTGAGTCTGTCTCTTAATGTCACAGACTGTCTGAAGAGGAGAGTCTCTGTGAGATTACACAGCACTCTGCATCAGCACTGTGCTGAGGTTTGTTTTCAGCTCATTCAACAACAAACATTTGAAAGACTTGTTGTACATTTCTCACAGCTGTGTAGACACCATTTGGTCCCCCTTAAAGCTACAAAGTAGACGTAGTTTCTGTCAATTTAAAGGATAAGTCTGGATATATTCTATATTTTTCTTATTGTCAATAAATCCAATGTGCATGCCCAAAACCAACAAAAAACGGATCCTGCTAACAAGTATTGTGTGTGTATTCAAAGCCTGATATATCTTTTTCGTCTGTGACAGAGCTCTATTGTTTTCCAGAAACTGATAAAAACACATTAGTCACAAAGTTGCACTTGGATACATGTTCCCAGTGCAACATGTACATTTTTAATTTCCGGATACTCTGTACTGCTGCCTGAAAAACTAACTAGAGTAGAAGTAGAACTTTCTAAAAATATATATAGTATTTGTGGTGTGTTTTAAATATGAACTTATTCAGTAGGAACCAATGAGGTTGAGCCACAGACAGGGTAGGGAAGTACTGAGAGACAGACTAACACATTTGTTGTCAATAAGAAGAAAACTTAGGGACCTATTTTTGTGGCTGCGCAACAACCTAAAAATTGGCTTTGCCCATCTGCGTGGGATTTTGGTACCTGACACAGAACACACTATACAGAGGTGGAAGGAGAGGCTCTAACAGGTGGGAGTGTCATTCTCATGAGGCAGTACAAAGCTACCTCATTAGAATGATGTTAATGAATGTTTGGTCTTAGACTCAACACTGACAATAGATGTCTCAGAATCACATCTGTTTCTGCCATGTCAATCTGCCGCCAACCTGATGATGTTGTCATCAAAAGCAAACAAAATACAAATGTGCAGCAATGATGTAATAATGCTTAAAACTTAAATTAACTAATTTAATGAATCACTTCGCAGCCAGTAGATGAGTTTAAATCAGTATCTACATGAACCAAAATAGTAGGTGAGCAAGACCTACCATTTTGCATGTCATGTCATTGCACCTGTGTGATCAAAATAAGGCCCTAACAATCTACACCCATGCTTGTGTGCTCACAACGACAAACTGAGAATACTGATGTTTAAAATATATAATATACTATGCTCAACAGCGTAGCTTAACATGTCGGTATTCTTTATTAGGACTAAATACACAAACATAAACCCACAAATGTACAGTAAGGCTAAGCTGTGGTTAATAAAAAGTGAAACAGGATTTGAAGGTCTATGAATTGATGTGAACCATGGTCGCCTGTATATGTGCTATACACTAACCTCACAGAAAGGAAACAATACTTCCTGCATTGACACTAAATGGAAATTGTGAGGTGCAGAATGGTCCGATATGAATGTAAATCCTTGCGATACTAAGCTGCAAAATTTATCCAACATCTGCCATATTGATTTGGTCTGGAACAAAGCGATGGACTGAAAACAATGATATTTCTAGAGCTAGCCACTGGTGTAAATGAAAATATAGAATAACTCTAGCATTATGGACAAACCTTGGTTGCACATTAATTCATTTGGTAAATTGTTGGATAAAACCAAAACTATCTATTTTCAACATTGCTTTTCTTTTCACCATAATTCAGTGCAATCAAATGGAGTTCAGTTATCAAAAACAAACATGGATTATCATATTTGGCAATAACCAAATACTGTGTGTGGCCCTGGTCTACACTGATGAGCATGAGTTTGGCAGTGGAACACACTGAAGACCCATGGTTTGTGTCTTTGGAAAGAACCACACAAACATATTTTCATGATGTGAAATGTTTTTAAGCAAGTGGAACCTGAATTAATATAATCAGCTACAAAGCATTCTTTTAAGCTCAACAATGATAAGCTGAATAAGGCGAGAGGATGTGAGTGAGAGAGAGAGAGAGAGAGAGAGAGAGAGAGAGAGAGAGAGAGAGTGATAGACAGTTTGATGAAACATTCTTATTACCAGGTCCACTTACTTAGTGTTTCTGGAGCTTTCAGCTGTATCAGGTGATGGAATTTGCTCAGTTGTTATCCAAACACAACAACATAATAACATATAGCCAGCTATGGCAATCTTGTAGAATAAATGAAGAATCTAATTCGCTCTCTCTCACTGTGGATGGTGAAAAAAGAACAACCTTTGCCTTTTGTCTAATTTTGTCATACAGTAGATCTACCTGTAACACTCTTGTTATTGTGATTGTTTTTATTGTTGACAATACAATGTTTTATTTCTGAGATTCATATGTTCTTGCATTGTGTACAGTGTTTTGTTTACAATAAAGAAAAACAAATCACAGAGAATCAGCATCATCATTCACATACTGTATAATTAGAAGTCTGTCCTAGGTGGTGGGTTGGGGGGGTTGTTGTAACAGGGATCACTGAGACATAGAAAACACATTCTAGGAGGACCAGTTTGAGTAATACATCAAGAGTTTCATGAGACATGATTTTATTATTTTTTACTTTACTATATATTTTGAAATACCACTTGCAATTTTTGCCTATCTCAGTGTGTTTCAATGAACACACAGTGAGTAATCAAGTTACTGTCTTCTGTCTGCAGTATGTCATATACTATGTGATAGTGTTTTTTGTAGTCAGGTCAGGGAACTACTGACACCGATTTTCCTGTTTTTCCATGTGAGCCTGTCCAGGAAAAGTATTAATCATTGCATCCTTGTATGTGGTTTTTAGTGACTTTATAGACAGTATACAGGGTCTTATTTAATACGACACCAGCTCATTACGCTGGTCTACTCTAAAGTGATGAGACAAATCAAAGACACACAAAATATACACATCAACCCTTACAGTCCCCCTATACAAACAACCCTTTTCAATGGTCAATTCCTCCTCTTCCCCTTGCCACAGACTGCTTGATCAATTTAAGACAGCTCGTGTCTAGCTGCTTTAAAAGAAACGCAGCCTGAACAATTTTATTTCTTAAGTACTGGAAAAAATAGTCGCTGAGCAACTCCTTCAACTTGTTGAAAAGAATAAAAATTTTCATGGTCAAATCTGGATTTTACCAAAAACACAGTACTGAAACAGCTTTGTTAAGAGTCACAAATGGCCGCCTTTGGTATACCATTGATCATTCCATCCTCAACAATTGACTAAATAGTTGGTGTCTCAGGGAAGGCCCTAGAGTGGGTTGTGTCATATTTGTCAAACAGATGCTTTGTGGTCTCTACAGGTAACTAGGCTATGTATCCATTCCGTGTTCCTCAAAATGCTACTAATGACATTTTCCATTGCATTGGCCAATTTGATCCAAGATTACCCTTTTGCTAGAACTGCTGTATATATCACATCCTTCCTATTTTAGCCTTGCTGCACTGGCTCTCAGTAATGTTCAGTTGATTTAAATGCACGGTGGTAGCACTGTCACCTCACAGCAAGAAGGTCGTGGGTTCAAACCCCGGTTGCCCTAGCCTTTCTGTGTGGAGTTTGCATGTTCTCCCCGTATCTGCGTGGGTTCTCCGGCTTCCTCCCACCAAAGACATGCAGGTTGATTGGTGACCCTAAATTGTCCTTAGGTGTGAGTGTGAGCGGTTGTTTGTCTATGTGGCCCTGCGATGGACTGGCGACCTGTCCAGGGTGTACCCCGCCTTGCGCCCGATGTCAGCTGTGATTGGCTCCAGCGACCCTCTACGCTGGATAAGCGTTTGATGAAGGATGGATGGATTCTTACTTACAGACAGAGAGGACAGAGCATCAGGTCCTGCAGCTCAGAGCACAAGATGGTGTTGATTTAGATTTTATACTGAGCCAACAGAAGATTATTTTGCAGTTTAGTTGAAACTTGTGCTAAATGTACAATTCATGTCAAGTTCAAATTCTAGTTTGATGAACGCAAACCAACTCCTTCTTCGTTTGAGTTACAGTATTTAGATATTGTTCAGCCAGATTTCTTTCTAATAATAATTTTTCAGTTATACTGTATATTCAGTGTCTTGGGTTCAGTAACTGGATGACCCTCTCTACTTGCTCAACCACAGCAGCCCCAATTTTCCCTGCAAAATGTTATGAAATTGAGCAGAATACATGATCAACCTCTGTAAACATGTCTACTATTATTATTGCGATCCTTCCCTAAATTTAAATGCAATGAGGAGAGAGATGCACATTAAAACACTCTCACAAATGACTTACAAACTGTGACTCCAGTCTGTTGCATGTGTTTGATTAATAGAGCACATATGTCTGGAACATAATGCTGCACATTTGCACCTAAAAAGCAGACACATATGCCTTAGTAAATTTGGCCCTTTATAGGATCTATTTTGATGTAGATGCATGGTGAGAAGCGCAGCTCTGAACTGGCAAACTTCACCATCAAAAAGTTATTTCCTCAAATGCACTAGTTTGATATCTCGGTGACTCACTATTCACTCTAGTGTGAGAGGTGCAGTTTGGGGTGTACTGTTTGCCAATCCAGCGGCATACTGCAAGAATGAGTGTGTCTCACAGTCCAAGCATCACATTGCCTGGGGGTGCCCCACAACTAACACACACACATAAAAGACCAAAGACCTGAAACTATTCTGCATACTCTAGCTCTGTGTTGTCTTTCTCTGAGTTAGGAGCCCACCTAGCAAATAGTTGGGTTTACACTGACTGATTGAGCAGACTGCGATATCTGGACACGTGAGTTGGAGTTTTAACATGTACAAACTTCAGAGGCATCTATTTAATCATCTGCTGTCTTTGTTCCAGAAGTGTGTCTTTCTTTTCAGAGAACTGTTTCTTCACTCTGTGCTTGTGTGCGTGTGTGTGTGTGTGCGCGTGTGTGTGTGTGTGGTTTCCCCTTCTCTTTCATCTGCTTTTATTATTATATAGATGTTCAGATAGAAAGAAAGAGAGAAAAAGAAACACATTCTCAGCCAATAACTTTCCACCCCCAAACACAAACTCACATTATGTGTATACATCCAGACAAAACGAGTGGACACAGGGCATCACACTATGGGTAACTAGAGACTGACTAGCGCCCATACAGTAATTATATGTCTACACCAGGAAAGAAAAGCGAGGAGAAAGGAAGGGAAGAAAACTTTAAAGAGAGGAGCAGGAACGAAGAGCTGTTTGCACAGCCCACCTACGTCGAGTGGAGAGAGAGATGGCTCAAAGCAGGAAAACAGAGACAGAGTATAAAGACAGAGAGAGATTATGAAAGACTTTGACGAAGCTGCCTTAGCTTAAACAAATCTGACTGCATCTCTACTTCTCCCAGACAAGTCTGTGTGAAAATGTTTGGCCTCAGCTGTCAGTTCCAACCATAACAGCTCCTGGTAATACATCACCATAATCACCCCGCTCCTACTAAATGTAGCCATCACATTCACTTAGCACATAGCAAACACGCAGTGTCATGGCTCCAAATGGTTACTTACACCTAGCCTTTAGTCTGTGGATAAAATTCTGGGCAACTTCTTCGAATTCTGCTTTTGAACACTGAAGAAAAAAAATTCAGATTCAGATAATTTAGTATTTGGTATTTCAGTAGCTAATTGATTGCCACAATTATATATACTTAATGATTAACTATATTTGTGGGGTTCTGGCGGTGCTCAAGGGGCTCTTGCTGCAAGCCCTGGAGTGGAGGGACCCAAGCCCCTCTGGCTATCTCTCACTACATACACCCTTAGGATTCTGGGGGGGTGGGCAGGCTGGGGACGTTTGGTGGTCAGGGCTGCTTTATTGCAGCCTCGCCCCTTTCTTCCCCACTACCCGCCCCTCAATTTTAATCACACATTAGACATTGAGGGCTTGAGGGGTGGGAAGGGCGTGAACCCACTGGTGTGGGGGCGTGCTTTGGACCCGGGGGCCTGGGGTCTCTAGCTTATGCTCATGTCTGGGGTGGGTGGCGTGTCCTTGGGCCATTGTCTCCTCTCCTCGCAGGGGCCCTCTTTGGCAGAGGTGGTCTCCCGCTGCTGTGCCCTGCCAGCTCTTACCCAACGAGGGTGAGTGGTTGTCCCGGTGGCGCATGGCCGGTGCATGGAGGGTTTTGGCCCGCTTCCTTGGGGGTGGCTGTCTAGTGATCTTTTGTTTGCTAAATCCAAAACATACCAGACATACTGTCTTTTTTGCCTGTGTTAGTCCGGGGTAAGACTCAACATGGTTTTGACCCATCCTCAGCCCGCCATCAACTCACACTAGAAGCGTTTCAGAAGCGTTTCAGCAGCGGAGCGTTTAGCCTGCCCCACATTGTTGACTTTTTGTTTATTTGGTATTTTGTGTGCTTCTACAACCGATCACAGCTCTGTGAACTGTTTCCCCCCAGTTCCCTGCAGGACTGAATTTCTCACATGGAGCATTTCAGAATAAGAACGTTTTGCCTGCCTGATTTTGCTTTTTGCAATTGTTTAGATTTAGTTGAGTTTAGTCCTTGTTTTTTATGCATCTACCATGGTTAAGAAGGCTGCGTAGTTAAATTGTTTCTTTTTTGGTCTGTTTTAACAGAGTTTATTGTTTATATACAGATAATCCATCCACCTCACAGGTGTGGCATATCAAGATACTGATCAGACAGCATGGGGATTGCACAGGTGTGCCTTAGGCTGGTCACAATAAAAGGCCACTCCAAAATGTGTGTCCAACCCGTTCTCATCCAAGGGCGTCACATATGGACGCTTCATAAAGACTCCTTGGTCTTAGTTTTTTTTTATTTTATTTTTTTATAACCCTGTCCTGCCAAGTAGCCTTGTATGCAGTATGAGGAGCTGGATACCATGTTGTGCCAGACATATTTTGCTTTAACAAAGGAATTTTAATTAAGTCTTTTGTCGTCCATAATTAATTATGTGTGTATATATTTGTCACCAGGCCTTACAGGGGGGTAGAAGTGCAGGTGGGGGATAAAAACATCATACAAAGAGACACCACAAAGAAACGACAGCAGCTGTAAGAGAACGTACATACTATGAAAAATAAATATTTTAGATTGTAGATTGTTAGATTTGGAAAAAAAGTATTTAACTTTGGGAATATGTTTTTAACCAATCTGTCACCTAACGGACAGCAGCAGTGATTAAAATATCAAAGAGTCATTCTCTTTCAATATAAACTCTGCTGCCATGTAGGTGAGATGTTATGGATGCTGGCGGTAGGCAGAGAAAGCTATATACCCACTATATCTTTCTCTCTGTGCTGCACGTATAAAGAATTGACTCATCACATGTCTGACTCCGAACTTTCTTCTTTGGGAAAAAAATTTCATTCACAATACCTGCAGGAAAACGGGGGGGGAGACAACAGCAACGAACAGCACTTAAAGGAAAACAACAGTCATGCAGAACAAAGAAAACAACACAGCGCAGAAATTGGTAGTGAAAAAATGACAAGGAAAGCATAAATAACAAGGCAACTACCAGTTGGCAACCACAGCCAACCCAAATTTGTGTGTGTGGGTGGGTGTGTAGGCGTATGTGTGCGCGTGTGTGTAGGTGTATATGTAGGGGTGTAGTAGGTGTATGTGTGTGCGCGAGCGTGTCACATTATATAGTTGTCAGTGAGAGCGAGGTGCCGCAACAGCGCCGCACCGAACCCGGAGGCAGGCAGGGTAGGGTTAAAAATTTTGAAATTTAATAATTAATAATAGAATAAACTTAAAGACATATTCACCTCGGGGCTCTTAAAAAAAGGAAAACTGCTAACCAATTACTTAATTCAGTCTAATTAAGATATACAAAACAATCAATTCTGATTAATTAGATTAATAACTATAACCAAAATTACTCGTAGATAGTGGGTTGAAAGATATGGAGATGCTGGTTTGGAGCAACAAGATCAACAAAACCAGACATACCAGATGAAAAAACTAAACTGCACTAAACAACAGACAAAGAGATGTGTGTGTGATAAGGACAGTGAGGGGTTGTGTACCTATGTGTGTGTCTTCGTTTGGCCACCTGTGTGTCTTGTGAACACACCTGGTGAGTCAAAGAAAGAATATGCAGCGGGAACTTTAAGATTCTCTCTGCATGTGTGGTTGTGTTTCAGGCAAAATCAGAAGTTTATGTTAGTGATCTGTGTAACGGTGCCAAGTTACAAAGAGTTAGTTAATCTAACTGACTCTGCAAATATGAAAACAAAAGAATGAGGCCAACATTGGATTTGGAAAGCCTACCCGAGGCCTCTACACCCAAATAAGAGTCACCATGAGCTAATCCTTGCAGGGTTACAAGCTAGTCCTTGGAGTGCGCCCATGAGCGACTGTAAGGAGTTACTTTTTCTTCAACTTTGATCTTTTGTTTGCTCAATCCAAAACTTCCTCGATGGACAAGAACGTTCTGTTTTCTTTGCCTTTCTTTTATTTTGTGTGACAAAAGATTTTTTTAGATCCTAAGAAGAGTTAATTGTTCACAATCAACACATTCTCACTCCCAACTCGTCACATATGGATGCTTGTTCAAGGTCCTTTGGCATCACTTTTTAACGCCCTGTGTACCGCTTTAGCGTCATTTTTAGACGTTTAGGGCTCTGCAGTCAAGATAGCCACGCTTAGCAAGAATAAATATAAGTATGGGTTCTCCTTACTCAGTCTTTTCTGTTAAATATCAAATATCTAACTTTACCATTAAAAACTGACACTGAATGCTATAGGGATCCCCAGTGCGTTACAAACTGACACCGTTTGTTCTTGACGATGCGTCCATATGTGACCTGTCGGGGAAGGAGAACAGGTTGGTAGGGCTTCATGGTCAATTCAATTCAATTCAATTCAATTTTATTTATATAGCGCCAAATCACAACAATAGTTATCTCACAGAGCTTTTCATAAATTTACAGAAGCCCAACAATTCCCACCAAGAGCAGCACTAGGCGACAGAGGCAAGGAAAAACTTCTAAGAGGCAGAAACCTCGAGCAGAACCATGGCTCAGGGTGGGTGGCCATCTGCCTTGACCCGTTGGGGGTGAAGTAGAGAGAGAGAGAGAGAGAGAGAGAGAGAGAGAGAGAGAGAGAGAGAGAGAGAGAGAGAGAGAGAGAGAGAGAGAGAGGAACAGAGAAAAAGAGGGCAGGAGAGGAACAGAGAGAAAAAGAGAGGGATGGAAGGAGAGAGAGGGGAGGGAGGCAGCCTACACAATATACACACACAGAGGTACAGACAGTAAAGGTGATGTTGCTATAGACTGAATGGAAAATGGTACAGATATGTATAGTAGTGTTAATGATAACAATCATAATGTTAATGATTATAATAACAATAATAACAATAGGACTAGTAACAATAGTCGTTGCAGCAGAGGGTGTCGAGCAGGAACACGGGGGCAGCAGGTGACCCGCAGCCACAGATCCAGACTCCACAGCTCCAGAGCCAGAAACACCTGCAGGAAGTGATAGGAGGAGAGAGGAGAGGGACGAGAAAGCACAAGACTACCAGAAAGGGGAGAAGTTGTGTTAGTAACATGCAATAATGGGATGAGGTTGCATACAGAGGGAGAGAAAGTAGAGGAGAGAGGAGCTCAGTGCATCATAGGAAATCCCCCGGCAGTCTAGGCCTATAGCAGCATAACTAAGGGATGGTTCAGGACTCACCTGAGCCAGCCCTAACTATAAGCTTTATCAAAGAGGAAAGTCTTAAGCCTACTCTTAAATGTGGAGATGGTGTCTGTCTCCTGAACCCAAACTGGAACCTGGTTCCACAGGAGAGGAGCTTGATAGCTGAACGCTCTGGCTCCTAGTAACCCTGCATTCTGGGAGCGCAGTGCTCTGGTGGGGTAGTAAGGTACTATGAGCTCTTTAAGATAAGATGGTGCCTGACCATTAAGAGCTTTGTAGGTGAGAAGAATGATTTTAAATTCTATTCTGGATTTTAATGGAAGCCAGTGCAGAGAAATACAATCTCTTTTCCTGGTTCCTGTCAGAACACGTGCTGCAGCATTCTGGATCAGCTGAAGAGTCTTAACGGACTTTTTCGAGCAGCCTGATAACAAAGAATTGCAGTAATCCAGCCTAGAAGTAACAAATGCATGGACTAGTTTTTCTGCATCATTTTTAGACATATTACATATAGGCAATATTACGTAGGTGAAAAAAGGCGGTCCTAGAAATTTGCTTAATGTGAGACTTAAACGACATGTCCTGATCAAAGATAACTCCAAGATTCCTCACAGTGGTGCTGGAGGCCAGGGCGATGCCATCAAGGGAAACTATATCTTTAGATAATGCGTCACAGAGGTGCTTAGGCCCCAGAACAATAACTTCAGTTTTATCTGAGTTTAACATTAGAAAATTACAAGTCATCTGTAATGGAGCCTCTGGGTCTGGGGCGGGTCTGCGCGCTTGGGGGGCTGGGCGGGGTTGTCGCTGACTCTGGGGTGCTGCCGGTGCTAGAGGGGCTCTAGCCATGCTAGGCAGAGTTAGCATCGGCCTTGCGTGGCCACAAGGAGACCGCGTCCTCTGACAACCCTGGCGTTTTCAGTAGATCTTGTTGCCTCGCTGGACAGTGTGTCGGAGGAGCACCTTAAGACAGCTACCGTTTTCAAAGGCACCTCAAAGACCGTGCAAAACGAACTTTTGGACTACATGTTGTCCGTTCTTAAAGATTACATTCTGGAGCAAGTAAAAAATGCAGATTAACTTGCTGTTCAGGCAGATGAGACAACTGAAATTTCCACCCACTGCCAGTTGGTGCTTGTGCTACGGTATATGAACATGGAGAACAACAGGTGTTGGCTACAGAGGTAAGCTGTATACTTTATAGGCAGCTCTGAATTGTTAAGATATGGTTATTTCCAGTGGTGGACACAGTAACTTAAGCAGGCCTACTGTACTGAAGTACAAATTAGAGGTAGTTTGTACTTTACTAGAGTATTTTATTTTCATGCCACTTTCTATGTTTATGTTCACTGTTTATGTTTTTGTATAATAATATAATATAATATAACATTGGCATTAAATCATTTCTGACTATTTCACAAAGCACTGTTATCCAGCAGTTTGTGTTAAAATGTATTAGGACTGGATATGGCACAACACCAACTAAAATATTTTTCACCAGCCGCCACTGCCCGAATGTTTTGACTGTAGCCCCAAATGTAACTTAACGACATCCAAAATAATCTCCATATAAATATGCAATAATCTTTATGATGCAGCCTTTCTCGGAGGTCTTGGAAGAACAGAGGCTAGTCGCTATAATAGTTCACGTAATATGAGCCCCTCACTGTTACTCAGCCTGCCTGCATTTAGAGAAAGAGAGAGTGAGAGAGAGAGAGCATTGCTCACAGCTTCAGGGCTTGACAGTGACTACTGAATTGTCCCTATAAAAATTGTAATCAAAACATTTAGATATGAATGTTGTCGGTCAGTTTCTAGTCAATGTATTTGCTACACAAACAGTTATCAGTCTGCTTCAAAGTAGCGAGAGACACACCTGACCACGACACAGACACTTGCCGCTCTGTGTCACTTCCTGATTTTGCTGACATGTTTAGATTTTGTTGATTTGGTTATCAGTGTTTGCTTTTTGTGCTTCTACTATGATTAAAGGTTAAGTGTGTAAGTGACATCTAATGGTGAGGGTTGTGAATTGCAATGAATTGCAAAAACAAAATCATCACTCAACTCACCCCTGCGTTTTGTTACATCTTGGGAGGGTTGGCTCATCTGGACTAACATACCAAACTAAAGAACATCTCAAAAAATCACATCTACTGCAAGTTTGACCATTGACATAACAGGAAAAAGCTCACTGTTTCTGCACCACAGTCTATTATAATCCACACAATACATGAAGTTTACAAAAGCAGGTGAGGAACAAGGCGCCTCTCCACACGGTCTTGTTATCATAATGTTGTTAGCAGTAAAATGTGAACTTTAGCTGGCTGATTTGAACTTCAACAGACACATTTATGTCTACGTTGCAAAGCCAAGACACAATTAAAAAATTACAATCCAGCTTCCAGCTGTAGGCTACGGTTTTATTGGCAGTTAGTCAGCTGATTGTCTCATGAATGTAACTGACAGATTTATGTCCACGCAAAGCCAAAGTCTGAAGAATAACTAACGTTACATGTCATTTAGAGCCCGACCGTTATGGGATTTTTAAGTCAAATACCGATTTCAATATTTGAGGATTTTAAAATCCAATAGCTGCTATATCAGCCGATATTCTTTTTCCACCTTATTTTAAGAAACACATAACATACACAAAGATTATCCTAAATGTTTGTTATGTTGAGACCTCACCAAGACACATGACATAATGCAGTTTAAAAATAACTTTAAAATATAAAAATATATTAAAGTTTTGATAAATCAAATCTACAGAATTTTTTTTTTAAATATCTGATTTATTTTAAATTAGGGCTCGAGCATGAAACATGTGAGGTCCCTATTGAAACTGAAGGAATTATTATTCTTTCTTTTTTTCTGCAAAGTAACCTAAATTTTTGGGGCCTAAACTTGCTTGAAAACTCACCAAACCTTGCACATAATTCAGGCGCGGATTTCGTATTTTATGGGTTATGGGCAAAATGGTTCGCTAGCACAGAGCATCCCCTGGACGAAGTTTCACCTATGTGTATGAAACTTCTGTGGTACGTGTGTCATGTCCAGACGTACAAAAAAAGCCTCTTGGAACAATGCCCGACACCCAACAAGAAGTCAGCCATTTTGGATTTAAGGTCATTTTTGTCAATTTACACACTTTAGGAACTCCTCCTAGGGAATTACTCCAATCGACTTCAATTTTTGCTGTGCACTCTAAACCCATTGACGATTAAAAGTTTTACAAACAGTTATTATCAGTTGACCAGTTTAATCAATCACTGGTTAAATCATTTCTGACACGCTGACTGTAATTTGAGACACTACAATATAATCGGTCATTAATGTTAGCCTTCCACTGATAAACACGGCATACTAATACTACTAAGCTACTCACCGTAGCTCCGGCAGAGCCAGCTCTGAGCTCCAGGAGACTACGGTCAGCTGTTGTTTTCTTCTGTGGTGCTGCAGTGTTGTTAACAGAGGAGCTGGTGGGCAAACTATGCAACACTCATAACACGAGGGAAGGATCCGACTCTGTTTCTCTTTTTTAAGAGATATCGACTGTTATAAACGCCGATGCAGATATATCTGCAAGTAGCTTATATCGCCTATATATATAGGCTATTAGTTATGTGTAATTCATCAGGTACGTTTATTAGACTTACTATATATAGAAGTTAGGTCAAAACATAAGGCAGCACTTAAGAACAAAATGGCTCAAATAAAAACTGCAATAGCCATATATAAATAAAGTTGCCTTACCAAAATGCCCAGATATATCTTTCTATATATGTCATCGTAAACCATCAGTTCTAAGGAGTATGGCAAGACCAGTTTTTCTTGATGATAGACAATGAGGCTGTGCACAAAGTTAATTAAATGTCACTAGTTAGTACAACTCTGAATGGTATTATGGGAAGCCCTCCATACATTTAGAGTACAAGGTGGCATTTTTCCCACTCTAGTTAACCCTGTCTCCGTACAATTATGCACCATAGTGTAAATGTATACTGTATTTGCAACAGCAGTACATTTTGAAAACAAATCTTTTCATGTCTCAGTGACATAATAAAGAAAACATGACATCTATGCACCAACTGAAGGAGGTTTGAACACGTAACCTTCTCATTGTGAGGCCACAGTGCTATCCACTGAGCCACTGTGCCACTTATTCAAGGAGCAAGTGTATTTAACTACAGGACCAGATTGGGACACGTTTCATCATTGGTCATCAGGAATTGTGTTGCTGCTTTATATGGAAAAAAAGAAACCATTTAAATTTAATTTAGAGGATACATAGCTGTTAGCAAATCACTAATAATAGTCTAATGCAGAGGTCACTAATAGGCGGACCGCGGTCCGGATCCGGACCCAGCCGCCGTCCTCTCCGGACCGCCGACCTACAGCACATTTATTATTGAGACTTACTACCTCGTGACGGAGCGTTTCTATTTTAACCCGCGCAGCTTTTCTAGCATTTACTGTACTGGTTTAGAGGACCAGGAAACTCACAGACCAATCGCATGTGCTCCAATCGTCTCATGTGACGCTGCTCAGCCAATCAAATCTGTGCATACCGAGGCTTGCGAGTGAGTCCGCGAGATTCACCAGAGACGTTTTGGAAACACACTCGAATTGAGGAGACGAAAGATAAAAGAGATTTCACATGACTTTTAATCAAGAATGTACAGATATTTACATGTACATTCCTCCCACGGGCAGTTCAAAACCAGAATATCTCATAGATCTCCAACATGCTAGCTGGAGCTCACGTTTCTCACTGAACAACAGAAAGTAGGAAAGTGGTAGCTCTGTAAGAGGAAATGAAAGAGAAGAGGAGGCATTACAGCTGTTCATTTGTTATGATGTGTTGAGTGTTTATTATAAAATTGGTTAAGACTACACTTCATCACTTCAAGCTACACTTTTTATTACATTTTTTCTAAAAATTAGGCACTTTAATTTAGTTTACTTAAATTTAGAATTTATCATTTGAATAGTTATTATTTATTATCCTTCCAGTTTGGTGAATCAAATATTATTTGATTTGACAGTCCGTTGTTGACTAAAAACGTGTTGATACAACTATAGGTTATAGTACTGAATGATAACGTTCGTCGTTTTGATGTTCCGGACCTTTGCTTCAGGAAATTTTCTCTAACTAGACCTCTTTGAAATCTAATTGAATACCCCTGGTCTAATGTGTGTTAGTATAGCAACAACGTTATCTCCTGTACCCTATGGAAGGGAGTGTGAAGTGGATAGCTGCTGATGTTAGCACATGATTATGGCTTGAGGAGGTGTTGATAAGAAAATACAGATTAGCATTGATAGAAGGTTTTGGCTTAAGCACTTGATAAAAGTCTTTGTGACACTACATAAAGGCACAGGTGCACTGGAAATAATACTTACACACACAATAGATTATAATGTAAATGGTAAGTGCACTGTTCATAGCGTACATAGCATGTGTATAGTGTCATTCCACACTACGTGTCAGATTCACCCCACGACACACATTCATACATTGATGGCAGAGGCTGCCATGGAAGGTTCCAACTGCACATCAGAAAGGAACTAACATTCACACACCACACTCATATTCACACTCACACACGCAATTTGTATCTTGTGCAAGGACCCACTCTCCCTCCTGAGGTGCGCCTCAGGCGCTTCTGTGTTCTTCTGACCTTGTAACACACTTAGACTATATAGTGTTTATACTTTTTTATGTAGGGCCAGAGCATGAAACATGCCCTATTGAAACTAAAGGAATTCTTTTATTTTTATTTTTATTTTTTATGCAAAGCAAGCTCATTTTTGTCAGCCTCAACATGCTCAAAAACTCACTAAACTTTGCACACATGGCAGAAGTAGAGAAAAATTATCTTTTTTTTGTCTCAGTGTACATGCACACATCTGCACCAAATTTTTTGTTTAATATGAGTCGCCGCCTGAACACATCTATTCAATTCAATTTTATTTATATTACATTTATTCATTTAGCTGACAGTTTTATCCAAAGCGACTTGCAATTGCTATAAATGTCAAAGGTCCAGCGCCTCTGGAGCAACTAGGGATTAAGTGTCTTGCTCAGGGACACCTTGGTGTCTCACAGTGGATTCAAACTCGGGTTTTCCACTGCTTCATCACCACTCCCAATTTATAAAGCACCAAATCCAAACAATCTATCTCATAGCGCTTTATCATAAAAGAGCAGGACTGGAACGTACTCTGTGATATGACGTGACACATTTACAAGCCAATATTCACTCACAGTCATAGCGCTACCTACTGGCAACAGGAAGTGACTAGTTGTGATGAAGCACTTCTTGCAGGTTGGCTATATCTACTTCAAAACTACCTCAGAAAATCCTTAACACATTGATGATATTATGTTGTATCAATGCCATATCCATGGCGTGGCAACTTCACTGTACATGCTCAAATCTGTACCAACCTTTACATGCTTGATAATGGTCCCATCTCAAACACATATAGATGCGTTACTAGAATGCACTATCCTTGATGTTAATGCGTGACTGCGCTGCAGCTCAGTGGCGCCAGACCTTATGTTTTTCAAGTCAGCTGTTAACCAGGAAGTTAGAGGAAGAATGGAGAATGAGGAAGATTGGCGTTCTTTCCACAGCTGTAAGTACTGCCAGTATTTTGTCACAGTGAGATGCAAAGAACATTGTCGTCCTTTGTAAACTTTGTGCAGCCAGCAAAAAGCTTTCAACCGCAAACAATTCTACATCTAATTTATTGAAGCATCTGCTGAAGCAGCACAGCAACGTGAAACTTAGAAAGAAACTACAGCCACTACTGTAGTGAAGCATGCACTCGCTGTGACAGAGTGGAGTTAACCAATTTTCTATACTGAATTATGAATACCGCTCTTATAAATACATGTGTAGAAAAACAGTAGTTCAAAAGTCAGGATTTACTTGCTTTTTTAAATTTATTTCTGCCGGTGGCGTTAAGAAACATTATATGTTTTGTAAAAACCATACTCCTTGCTGCTTACTAAATATGTCCTGTTTTTTCATCATTATTCATAATAGCTCTGTGGTCAATCTGTGGTCAATCTGTGGTCAAAAATTACAAATCATGCTTATAAGTTCTTTCTTCGTGAGCTCTTATACAGATCAAAAGCATTGAAGTGCTGCATAAACTTCTGTTAGGCACCAGAATTTGATTTCCCCACATGGGTCAACAAGTTACCTGAAAGTCTTTATAACGTCATGGTTACTTCTCTTGCTTTGTTTGTAAAACTGCAGTGTGAAAATGAACTGGACCAGAAAATGCAACAGTGTATAATTTTTTTTTACTTGGTGACCAAATGAGCTGAACTCAAGGTGTGAAATCACCCTAATATGCAGTTAGCCTACTTATACAAGTCTTGCTGGGTTTAAAAACTTATGGCCCAGCTGACATTAGGCGAAAAGCGGGGTACACCCTGGACAGGTTGCCAGTCCATCACAGGGCCACACATAGACAGACAACCACTCACACTCACATCCACACCTAAGGACAATTTTAGAGACACCAATCAACCTAGCCTGCATGTCTTTGGGTGGTGGGAGGAAGCCGGAGCACCTGAGAGAACCCACGCAGAGAAAATGCAAACTCCACACAGAAAGGCCGGGGCACCTGGGTTTTAACCCACGGCCTTCTTGCTGTGAGGCGACAGTGCCAACCACTGCACCGCCACACCACCCTGGACAGTGGCCCATGGGGTAAAAAAAAAACAATCAGATCTTATTAGCTCTTCCCCCCCTGCTTTGCTCTGTGTTTCTTGCGTTGTGGGTCTGCAGTAGCTTCAACATCAGCACAGCATTTCTGTATCACTTTAATAGAAAGATGTATTGAAATTCATGCTGATTTCTAAATAACCTGGTATACTGTAATACCACAATAATGCCCAAGTTCAATACACATATAAAGGTAGTTGATGGAAACATTTTATTTTGCCACAGTTTCAGAAATTCTCTTAAAACCTTTACAACAATTTATTGAAAACATGACTACTGTCCTGGACTATATGAATCTTTCCCAGGTTTTCATTTAACCTGACATTTTCCCTTTGGCTAAGGCTGTTCTGTAATCAGCTGTATTTGTAAGAAAGGCTCCACTCTTTATGTGTCCTCCCCTGTTAAAATGAGAGATGAATGACCAAGAGAATGAAGGAATAAACTTGTCAGCTCTCAAAACTGCTGGTTCCTGAAATTGGTGTGTTGGTGGTAGACAGAGCAGCAGCTAAACTGTAATTTCTGCCCCTAAAACAGTGTTTAGGCCGGTGTTTGACGTTAGGCTGCAGACTTGCTGTTTGCATCTGCAGTCTTTTACACTCCATTAAGGGCAATTTTGCCTCTCATCTGAGTGATTGGCCCTGCTGTGGGCTTTGTTGTTTATGATGCTTAAATACTTAAATACACCACAGACACACCATGTGTGTAAACTGACCCTCTGCCTGTCTTTACGTGTGTGTGTATGTGTGTGTGTGTGTGTGTGTGTGTGTGTGTGTTTAATGTGCAGCAGTGATGCATCGTCATGCCTGTGGTCCTATCATTAAGGTACTGTAAATAAGGCTCAGGAGGGTAAATGATGCCAACAAGCAAAAACACTTACCGACAGAGACAGAGTTGCACACACACAAACACACACAGCACTATCATTCAATCAGACTTTGGCACAATTCTGTCTTATTACACAATTCAGAAATAAACCTATTTAGTCAACTATGAATCCAAAGCAGCATTTCAGTCAACTGTTGTGTGAATGGAAGCTAAAGGTATGATTCCAACCAACTAGTTCATACAATGTGTTACCCGACCCCATCTGAAGTCAGAAGTGTTTCTACCTGTTATGAATGTCCACACTGGAAGGTGGGGAGAGAAGCTTGCTGTCACAGCAGCATCCTGGCTGCATCACACTGCCTTTCTACAACAACTCTATTCTGAACTTCCAGACAAGAACTTTGATTTTGGACAATTCAGCAAAGCTCTGGATTATGTTCAATGCCCACATTTTTACCCTTTACAATACCTGCACATGGCAACTACAGTGTGGTCAGGCAAGGGAAATATTGTGATTATGGTAAATAAAATGGAGCCTTGGGTTGTTCAGGCAGGCAGCTACTTGTTCCATACGCCCTTGAATCATGTACCGCATGTCCAAGATCTCTCTCTTAATAATCAATCCATATAAACATTTGGCAGTCATTCAGTCAGCTTACAATAACGCTGACTGCTACACTGCTGCCTGCTTTCAGAAACTGTACTCCTTCCACCTCTTCTGTATTGGTATTTGATATATGCATATTATAAATGTTTCTTTTAACGTGTTCATCTTCATGAAATTGAGACACACCACCAAATGAAACTGTGTACTGTTGCAATCAATGGTTATACCTTGACGTGAGTGTCCTGACTGAGTTATGGTAAAGGTTTGGTTGAGGTTAGACAACTAAAACACTTTGTTACGGGTAGGGAAGGATTGTGGTTACAGTGACACTGGGGAGGTCAACTTTTTTCTCCAGGTCATAAAGGAAATCCAGAACAGCTCAGGCGCATGCTTCAGTGAACTAAAATCTTCCAATGCTTACAATATCTTTGCTTGTTTACATTTATTCATTTAGCTGACACTTTTATCCAAAGCGACTTACAATTGCTATATATGTCAGAGGTCGCACGCCTCTGGAGCAACGAGGGGTTAAGTGTCTTGCTCAGGGACACAATGGTGGACGGGTCACAGTGGGGAGTTAAACGCGGGTCTCTCAAACCAAAACCATGTGTCTTATCAACTGCGCCGTCACCACCCCATAACTAATGTCTATGCAGTCTGTAGATGATGATAAATCAAATTCATTACACCAGTTCATGAGTGCCCCTGTGGGATGCAAACTCTGGTCTCCTGCTTGAAACACTCCACACATCCACCCACCACCCCAACCTCCAAACCCGTACTTTTCACCTTGCTATATAGGCAAGAGTGGTATATATAAATAGGTGATTTGAAGCCTGTGTTGAAGTTGCCACCCCTTGTTTCTCGGCAACCAGAGTCAAAATTGGTCATGTGACCACACATTTTTGAAGAGTCATCCATTTTAATCACACATTTAAGTTCAAAAAATGTTTTTTCAAAGTGATTTTTTATGTTCAAGCAGTCCTGATTCTTGTGTCTGAACAATTACAGACAGGTTTGAAAAAATGTTACGCATGTGTTAGTGCTTTAGGAAGTTACAATATGAGGCTATACTGTTAGCGTGACGTTACCCATAAACTTCTGGATGACACAATTTTGTTAACATGGCTGGGACGGGACCCCGCCTTTCGCCCGATGTTAGCTGGGATTTGCGCCAGCCCCCTGCGACCCTGTACGCAGGATAAGTAGTTGACGATGGATGGATGGCTGGGACGGGGCAATTTGAGCCAAAAGACCTGGGGGAAGTTGAGCAAGATATTTTACATTGCATTCTTCCGCTTCACCGAAATGATGTGACGTTACGCATTTTACAGAAGAAACCATCACCAGACAGGCTTCAACTACTCTTGTGGATTTGGACAGAGCAGTGGGAGAGGTACAAAAAGGGGAAGTCCATACATCAGGTGGCACAGGAACTGACTTTAGCGATACAATGACATGAAACAACTAGAAGACATAGCTGCAATGTTTCACTATCTAAGTGCAATTGAATGTTGGGACGTGGCATTTGAGTTTGCACAATAAAATGACATTTATGTCCCCGACCCCCATGTGGCTCAACTTATCCTCTCCCTTGACTCAGCAAGTTTTTTTTTGGAAAGCCATATTTTGAAAACAGTTTATTTTAGATCCAAATAATTCATTCCCAGGAATGCACCACAGCCTAAAATATATGTATATATTTTAGTTGGAGATATTACTGTCATGTCCTCACTTTAAAGACACCTCAAGTAAAAACTGTTCAACTCACCCTGCTCTCCCATAGAGGATACATTACTTCCTACATTGGCACAGACTGGCCTTGGATGTAAATCATGAGGTGCATAATTGTCCACTGGGCTGCCCAACTCTTTAATCCAAACATGACATCATAAACATAACATACTAAAAATTTAATTAGTTAAGATTGATTTTGAATTATTATTTTTTTGCTTCCCTTCATGATGTTTTTTTTTTTATCACTTTGACATAAAAATTTAATCAATGAAAGATTTGAAATAAAGTAATATTTCCCTTATCAGTTATATATTTCTGTTGTGCACTACTTCTGTTTCTTATCATGGAGAGAGCATGGTGTGTCTTTCTGGCTCCTCATTTCTGTGTCATGGCTGTCTAACTGTGGTCTGAAACACCCTGCTCATGCATTACATAACATCAAGCTCTATGCCAAAACTGTATCCATGGATGTCATAATCCACCAGTCGCCATCGAAACATTAAGGGGAAATTTTAATATATGACTGTTTACAATCTTTCTCTCTATATTTAAAGCACCTTTTTTTTCTTTCTATCTCCTATCATTGTCTACCTCCTTCTAGGTCTCATTTTCTTTTCTTTACTCTATCATTCTTTTTCAGTTTCTACTTTATTTCAACTATAGTTGCTGATAACAGAAAGTATTACTCATCTCTCACTCAATTTATCTCGCTGTCCCTGCTGTCATTAACCATCTGTTTTGTTTTGCAGAAGAAGTATTACACTGTAATGAAAAACAGGAATGGCATGTGTTGCAATTGGACTGACAGTCCCACGCAGAGGCTGAGACATTGGGAAACCAGTAGATAGTTTAAAGTGGTTTGGATTCTTCAGGTCTGGTGGTTTGAGTGGGTGACAGGATTTACTGGATCACTACAGTAAGTTCCTATGTTGGCTGGGATTGTGTTGTCTGACGCAGCAAGTCTGCAGACAGACATGGGGGTGCAGATTCACTGTGTGTGTGTGTGTGTGTTCTATGGGGGAGTTATGTCTAACGCTATGGGAAATAAATGTCTTCATGAAACAGTATAATCCCATTTGAGAGGTGACATTTTCACTGTTTCTGACTTTAGTTTAAGTTTAAGATTTGTATTGTGAAAGTAAAATACATTTTTTCCAAGACTGACCTATTTACCTGGAGCTGCTGAAAAGTCAAAGGCAGACTTACTTGTCATTTTATAACACAGTGTTGTATAATGAGATGAAGTGTGTAGTTTATTTTATGCCACTCACAAAAAGCAAATGTTATATACAAAAATGATAAAATATACAGAAATAAAACTATTTTATATGGTGCAGTGAGGAGGATGAATTTAGTAGTATCAGCCTACGGGAAAAAGCTGCTCTGCTGTCTGGTGGTGTGTCAGTAGAAACTTCTACGGGTGCTTTTCAAGTCTCTTATTTGTCGTTTCCTCGCTCCTCCCTTGAACCGGAAGTTGTTCCGCTCCGCCATCTTGCAGGCCGTCCCAAAGCTCTTATTTGTGCTCCGAGGAGCGATCCCTGAGGAGCTATGAGCGAGGATACACCAATGTGTCCTTCGCAGAAGTCTTTTACTGACCGGCACGCCCCCTTATTGGGTAGCCATTATATTGAGTGGACGCTGCAGCTGATCAGAAATGCCAGAAGAAATGATCCTGTGCCTCTGAGCTGGACATACAGTAACCTATAATTATTCATGTGCAGGTGTTTGTTAGCAGGTAACAGCTACAGAGATAATCATATGCTGCTTTGCACTGATGACTGAGACTTTATTAGTATCAGAAATGTGCACGTGTGCAGACACAAATTCCATCAAAAGTCTATCCAGCTGTTAGAGCCGACTGACAGCTGATCCAGCTGTGATCAGCTGTCGCCGTCATCACAAACGGACGTCGTTCACGTGACGCTTTGGAGGAAAGAACGTCTCATGTCTGTAATAACATATTTCCGCGTTCTTTCTTTCCTGGCTTGGAAAAGATGCAAGTGAGGGAAACGTGGATGCAATTAAGAGACTTGAGAAGCACCCTATACCTCTTCTTAGAAGGCAGCAGGGTGAACAGGCTGTGGCTGGGTGGGTACTTTAGTATCCTTTGGGCTCTGTAGGCACCTCACCTCACTGATATCACTGATGCTCAGGAGATGGGTACCAATGATCTTCTGAGCAGTTTTAATAACCCGCTGCTGAGCCCTCCGGTCCTGGGCCGTGCACATCCCATGCCAGTTAGTGATGTTTCCAGTCAGGATGCTTTCTATTGCTCCTCTGTAAAAGCTGACAAGAACTTGGCACAGGAATTTTTGCTTTCTTAAGCTTCCTCAAGAAATACAGTTGTTTCTGAGCTTTCTTCATCAGTGTGGAGATGTGAGACAACCATGTCAGGTTGCGGATTCCTGGGAATCTAAAGCTGTTCACTCTGCAAAAATGATCGATTACCTCCCAATAATGGTCGTGTCGTCCTCAAACTTCACAACAGACCAGTCGTTGTGTTAGGTTAAGCTAGCAGATCCAGAAGCAGGCACAGAGACTCTGGTTAAGCTTGATACTAGTGAGTTTATTTGCACAAAAGCTGAAGGGAGTACTGTAGTGATCCCGGAGGCAGAAGGGGAGAGTGGGCAGACAGGTGGGTCCAAGTTTCCAATGCACACAGTTCAGGTCTGGCAGCACGGCTTCACAGCTTGAGCAGTTCCTGGAGCGGATGCAGAAAAACACAGGTAGTTAGGCAAAGGTTCAAAAAACAGGTAGTTGGCTGTAGCGCTTGTTACCAGCAAGGATTGGATGTCAAGGAGTTGATTACTGACATCTGCTTTAGGTGGGGAGCCGCTCCAGGCAGACAGGTGAGGAGAGAGCGAGAGAAAAAGAGACAGACGCACTGCGTCCACACACACACACACACACACACACACACACACACACCAGACTGACAGACACAGACGGGAGGGGAAACAGAGGAAAACACAAGGCCTGGGAAAAAAGGCACTGCTGACTTTGAATGAAGTGACACGTTGAAGAAAAGCAATACATTATGTTACTGTATGTGAGGACTTGTACTGACTTTAAAGTAGATTTTCACATTAAGAACACACATACACATTCCAACAGCTGGACCTGTTCTAACATAATAAACAAAGGAATGTCTCTCTTGATATTCCAGAAATGTGTTTTTCAAAATAAAAGTGACCCCAAACCTGACTCTGTGTATGTGTGTCTGCTCGAAAACATCATGGATATTTACAGTAGCTACTTTAAAGGAAGGAAAAGGAAACGTGTATGTATGTGATGGGCTGGATTTATTTCTCTTTGATCTGACGTAGGCTACCATTGGACAACAGAATATCTGCCCACACTTGTACTGTATGCGAACCTGATCCCTCAGTGTGTGTGTGGACTTTACGAGTTCCTGTAGCGTTTCCTGCTCTTAAATGTGATTGGCAGTGTTGTTACCGTGGTGGGTAAATATGTATCAAACACCACATACTGAGTCACTAAACAAACAGAGAGTAAGAAATGGACCTGGGGGCGAGAGAGATAGTGAAAAAAGTGGTCTGTTTGTATTGAGGAAAAGAAAGCAATTCAATTCAAGGAAATTTTATCTTGCCAACGATATATATTAATAATATCTGATTGCATTTTTCATACAGAGCAGATCTTGACAATACTCTTTGTAATTTTATTAACAGAGACCCAACAGTTTCCATCATGACTAAGCACCTGGAGACACAGGCAAGGAAAAGTGGTGAAATATTCATCTGCAGAGAAACGCTGGTGGAACATTCAGGTCTCCCTTTTTTTCTATCCAATTAAAGCCCCCCCTCCAGTGTATTTTGACATTTCTATGATATTTCATATTACTCATTAAGTAAGAGCATCAAACCCCTAAACATCGCTGTGAGCTAGCTAACCAATTTATCATGTAATTTACTTACTTACAGTAGGTATGTGTCTCTGTGTCTGACTGTTGGTTTGTCTTTCTAGTTTAGTTAGCTAAGTTAACTAAGTTGTAGTTATCCAGGTGTAGTTAGCTAACAGAGGGTCTTCATTTTATGTTTTAGTTTCAATTCAATTCAATTCAATTCAATTTTATTTATATAGCGCCAAATCACAACAACAGTTATCTCACAGCGCTTTTCATAAAAGAGCAGGTCTAGACCGTACTCTGTGATGATATTTACAGAAGCCCAACAGTTCCCACCAAGAGCAAGCACTAGGCGACAGAGGCAAGGAAAAACTTCCTTTTAAGAGGCAGAAACCTCGAGCAGAACCATGGCTCAGGGTGGGCGGCCATCTGCCTCGACCGGTTGGGGTGAGAGAGAGAGAGAGAGAGAAAAGAGAGAGAGAAGAGAGTGAAAGAGAGAGAGAGAGAGAAAGAGAGAGAGAGAGAGAGAGGGATGTAAGGAGAGAGAGAGGGGAGGGAGGCAGCCTACACAATATACACACAGAGGTACAGACAGCGAAGGTAATGTTGCTATAAACTAAATGAAAAATGGTACAGATATTTATAATAGTGTTAATGGTAACCATCGTAATGTTAATGATTATAATAACAATAAGACTAGCAACAATAGTCGTTGCAGTAGAGGGTGTCGAGCAGGAACACGGGGGCAGCAGGCGACCCGCAGCCACAGATCCAGACTCCACAGCTCCAGAGCCAGAAAACCTGCAGGAAGTGATAGGAGGAGAGAGGAGAGGGACGAGAAAGCACAAGACTACCAGAAAGGGGAGAAGTTGTGTTAGTAACATGCAATAATGGGATAAGGTTGCATACAGAGGGAGAGAAAGTAGAGGAGAGAGGAGCTCAGTGCATCATGGGAAATCCCCCGGCAGTCTAGGCCTATAGCAGCATAACTAAGGGATGGTTCAGGACTACCTGAGCCAGCCCTAACTATAAGCTTTATCAAAGAGGAAAGTCTTAAGCCTACTCTTAAATGTGGAGATGGTGTCTGCCTCCTGAACCCAAACTGGAACCTGGTTCCACAGGAGAGGAGCTTGATAGCTGAACGCTCTGGCTCCTAGTCTACTTTTGGAGACTCTAGGAACCACAAGTAACCCTGCATTCTGGGAGCGCAGTGCTCTGGTGGGGTAAGTTTCCTCCTCATGGTTTAGTGTGCTGTTCATTTTGATTATGGCATCTGTGTGTGCGGTGTTGGAGGACAGATGACAGAAAACACGTCGCACTTTCACCTGCCACCGTCTCATACACAGACTGCAACACGCATTTTACTGATTTTACCAATGCATCAACGGAGGGGAGACTCTCCAGCGGGTCAGTTTTTGGTTGTCATGGTAATGTATTACGTCCGACTATTAACCACACCCCCATTCTCTTTTTGAGAAAGAACGTTAACCAAAAAACGGCAGTTAAAACTAGCTGGAGGGGGGCTTTAATTGCCTCTTGACGCAGAGAACAAAACAGTACTCAGGTATCCAGGTAACACACATATACAGGTCAATGAGCTCCATGCCAAAATATGAGGCAATAAAGTTTCAGGATTACGGAACACAAAACAGTTTTATCTTTAAGAACTGAGGGATTTCTAGATTTACTACAAACAAGACAAAAGTCATTGGCATGGATGTTACATCTACAAATCAGTAAAGATTAAGAGAGTGCACAGCTTGAAAATCAAACAAGCTGTCTTCTTTCCTGACCTTAAAAATATTGATTGACAAAAGAATTACAACTCCAGGTCTACTTTTACAGAGCTTTATACTACATCACACATTCTTCATTCATATGTGAGCTCAGTATGCAAAACTAAGTATAAATTTATAAGACAAAATGGTCCTTAAAGTGCCATGGATGAAATTATAACTGATGAGCGCACATGGCAACAGTTCTATGACAATTAAGCATAGTCCGTCCACTGAGAAACACAAGGTGGTATTGTTAAAACCTGGAAACTTCACTTCAAATCACTAAGCAAAGCGAAAACAAAAAGCAGAAATCTCTCATGTGAACCAAAACTGTCCCATCACTCATGTTAAGAACTTACTTGAGAAGATAAAAGTCATTAACATAACCATAGAGGTGTGAATCAGCTTTAGTTGCCACAAGCTGATATTGTTGGAAAACAAATAAAATATGTTGTCAGAGACACTTTTGCACATCTGTTCCATATGAACATTTTTCAATTTTGTAGATATGTTCATTAGAAATGTTTCCTCATTATGTTTCTATGGAAAAAAAAACAGGTGACACACATTCTTTGAAAATGTACAGCTGTTACAAATAAAAAGACTGTTAGCAGGTTCATCTGCATGTTTTCTCAAGATTTACATGGTGCATTTTCCAAAATACATTTGTGTTTATCTATATTGCCACAAACAAGGTTTTTGCCGTGGGGCCCTCAAGCAGGTTAATCAGCCCATACAGAGACACCCATCTATATTCTATTTGAAATTCAAATTATGTTTAGACTTAGCCTTAAGTATAATGTTTGTTTAATTCATGTAGCCTAATAGCTTAACATTCATCAAGTTCATTAAAGGTTACGGCCAAGTTTCTGCTACTGTTGACTGGATATTGCTTTTTAAAATATTCTGTAGAACTGAAAGACTCGAGGACCGTTAACGTTAATTATTTGAGACTGCCAGGCAGAGGAGGAGGCGTGTGACAGCAGAGCAGAGGGACAAAGTGACAGAGAGCAGTAGAGTGGAGTTGAAGTGGTAAGCATGGAGTAGTTTAACAGAGATCTGTAGGGAGGGAGAGAGGGAGGGAGAGGGAGGGAGGGTCATAGGTGTCATTTATACTGGTGATGCTGGGGACCACTTTTGAAAGCATTTGTTAAAAATGTTCCAAAAAAAATCTTGCACCAAGAAATGTTGATTAAAAAATGAAAATGCTTTGAGAAAGCTTTATTTGCACAATAAGAAAACCTGCAATGCATGTAAATATAGAAGAAACATCTGTTGTCCAAAAATTAACTTAAGCAAAAATAACAACAACAAACTACTGAGTACTGCACTATATTCCATTATATCTTCATATTTTGAAGTGTCATCTACCACCTGAATTGTGTGCTTCCCTTTATGTAAAGACATTTTTACTATAAAGTGGTGCAGAATGCAGTAAATTAAGTATTGTAATGCTTAAAATCTTCTGGGGGAGAGCACTTGCACTGCACTTATCCACGGCACTTGTACTCAGCTTTGTAGTGGTTGGGGGGAATATTAGGACTGCAAGGTCGGTGTATTATATCATTTCACATCTCAGATTGCGTTTACCTCTGGGAGTTGCACTCCCAACCCTGCAGGCTACGTGACAAAGCTCAAAGTTTTCTAAAGGCAACAGCAGCAGATAAGATTGTCAACAAAAGGTGGTGAGCTCATAAAATGAGTTAAAGTTCAACAGAAAATTACCTTTGAGGAGAAAAGGTCTTTATCTTTTATTTTTATTTCAGTGCCGAATTTATCTATCTAGGTTGAGATAAAATCTTTGGTTAAGGAATGACCTGATTGGATGGCGCAAGAAGAGGAAAGTTTAATTATAACACCAATAGTCACCTGTTATATTTCCAAGAGTACAACTGACTGCCTAATCTAAATAAATAGTATATAACTCCTCTAAGCTTACCTCCTCCCCCCATACTGCTGTTCTTTTAAATATTTGCTGAACCTCAGATGATCTTTGATGGACTTAAGAACATTAATGAACAAAGACCTAAAACACACATTTTCAGAGATACACATGGACACACTGGACATTTACATGGGGGCGGCTGTGGCTCAGGAGGTAGAGCGGGTTGGCTGTTAATCGGAAGGTCAGCGGTTCAATCCTGGCTGGTTGCATGTCAAAGTGTCCTACGTACAGTAGATCTACTCTCCACACTCAGCCTGCCCTTATACCAGCTCCTGCGCTCCTCCTGGGCAAGATACTGAACCCCGAATTGCCCCTGGTGGCTATTCCGCCAGTGTATGAGTGAGTGTGAATGTTAGTTCACAGTTAGATGTTTGAGCACTTAGGCTCAGTGTATGAATGTGTGTGACTGGTGAATGCAGATGTAGTGTAAAAGCGCTTTGAGTGGTCGAAAAGACTAGAAAGGCGCTATACAAGTACGGAGCATTTACATGGCAGGAAATCATTGTTTCCTCCAAATATTCACCTTCCTTTTTAAAACAGTACTTTTACTCTTTATTTTTGGGCCAGTAATCTACTATTAGCTTCACTACATTTGCAACTAGTCTGTTATCAGCTATGCATTTTGCTGCATTAACCGACATGAACTGTCATCTAAGCTGTGTCACGCAGGAGATCTATAACCCGTGCCTGCACCGGCCTCACAAGTGGGCAAAAATTATTGGCATATTAAAAGCATATTATGCATAGTATAAAGTCAGATGATCATGGTACTGATTCTGATCTATTAACAGAATCCTCTCGGTTGATGGAAAGTAGCCTCTTTCTTTTCTTTTGCTCGCATTGGTTGCTATTTTTTCTATAGCGATGGCCATGGTAAATTTATTAAATAAAATGTCACCGGTGAAACTTATCTTCGCTTTCACTCAGCAGGCAGTTGTTATTTATTTAGTAAATCATATGCAGTGCTCATTTGCTCACAAGCATGTGGTTTGCTAAATGCTCCATATTTGTATAGCACCTTTCTAGTCTTTTCAACCACTTACAGCACTTTTACACTACATCTGCATTCACCATTCATTCACTGAGCCTAAGTGCTCAGACAGAAACATTCACACACATTCATACAACAGAGGCAATTCGGGGTTCAGTATCTTGCCTAAGGACACTACGACATGCAGCCTGGAGGAACCGGGGATTGAACAGTGGACCTTCCAATTAACGGGCAACCAGCTCTACCTCCAGAGCCACAGCCGCCCCGACTACATGTCTATCTCAAGATACCATCATATACAGGCAACAATAGTAGGCTAGCCAGCCAGCACATATATTTTAAAGTGATCTTATTGATACCATCATGTAAATTTAAAAAATGTGATAAATGTAAAGAAATAACTAAAATAGAGATAGAAGTAACCATGTTGTACAGTGACTATTTGAGACTTGGCTTGGACTTGCATAAAATGACTTTTAAAGATCTCTGGTCTGCACACACTAAATGCTATTAAAGGTTCAGTGTGAATTTTTTCTGAGGATCTATTGACAGAAATGCAGTATAAGATCCATAACTATGTTTTCAGCGGTGTATAAAGACCTTATATAATGAACCGTTATGTTTTTATTACCTCAGAATGAGACATTTCTATACATACACTGCGGGTCCCCCTTACATGGACGTTGCCATATTGCAGTGCCATGTTTCTACAGTAACCCGAAACAGTCACACAGCGCTACAGTGCACGTTTTGTCACTATGTTCTTCTTCTTCTTATAGAATTCTGGCAGTGTAGGGTTTTACCCAGAGGTAAAATGGGCTATAAATAGAATACATAAATAAGTCCTTAAATAAGTAAATAAGTGCTTTATGTTGAAAAGATTGCTTGTAAACATTAATATCATCCATTACGAGGGCATATTGTTATTGTGGCATTAGCCTATTTGTCTTGAGTGTTATTACACCCTAGCCAATAAAGTTTTTGCGCTGGTGAGGGAGACCAGAAGTGACACCAATGTAACTGACTCATCGTAGCGGTACATAAATTAAAAAACTTTAAGTGTTAATATAATATATATATAATTCTGTGACTTATGACTGTAACCAATAGTGTGAAACACTAGAGAGAGTCTAATCCGGAGGGCATGTCCAAGCTAATGTGCCGATCCATTACACTGGTGAGTTTGTTTTGTTCCACTAGCCTATATTCTAAGGTCCACCATAAACAGTGCTTGTAGCCGCGGCCGCTGCTAACTAGAAGCTAACGTCTAAAGTGTATTATCTTTGTTAACTTACTAAAATGTATTTAATGATTAAACAGGATATTTTTACTGTGTTCCGGACTACTACCAGTGGTCAGGTTTTTTCAGTCAATTCAGAGTTTCGGAGATCGCGGTCTGGTTGAGTCTAGATCGGCAGTGGAAATCCTCAGAGAACTTGGAGAAATGGTTCCAGTACTGGAGGCGAGCCAACCAGTACTGGAACCGCTTGATAAAGAGCCCGGTTGTAGCCAGAGGGTTGCAAACTAGAGACATTCAGCCGGAGAACCTTGATCTATTACCCCCTTGAACTTGGAACTTGGAATAGTTGTTTTCCTGTATGTGATTTCCTGAGATAACTGTTGTTGTGATTTGGCGCTATATAAATAAAATTGAATTGAATGTTCCAGTAGACCATTTTCCTACTAGTAATGTGCTCTTCATTCGCCACTTTTTTTCCGAGCAGGCAGACTGCTTACAAATGAGGATTTTACATTCATCATAATATATCAGTATATGAACAACCTCTTTCCAAAAGCTTTTGACGGCTGGCCAGAGCCACATTAATGTGCCAGCCTCACCACACTCATATAGTATTGTTACATTTTACTTCATTACTTGATGGTAAGCTGTAGTATCTCTGACTTTTGTTCTCTGTGTCTCTTTGGCACACACTGTGGGCTCAGTGTTTAAGGCCAAATTGTAAGATACTGATTCAGCAACCCTGATGAAAGATCTCACATGAATATACGAGTGCAGAGTGGTGCCCTATAGGATTTAGAGAAAACTTATGGTCCAGTACTGTTTTGGGCCAATACTATGGCCTAACTGCTTCCTGCTTACTTACAGTACAGACGTTTTGCTGCTTGCTCTTACCTCTGCTTGCATTCTTATGCTTAAACTCTGGCGGGGCTCAGGAGGTAGAGCGGGTTGGCCGTTAATCGGAAGGTCGGCGGTTCAATCCCTGGCTCCCCCTGGTTGCGTGTCGAAGTGTCCTTGGGCAAGATACTGAACCCCGATTTGCTCCTGGCGGCTGTTCCGCCAGCGTATGAATGAGTGTGAATGCTAGTTTCCGTTTGAGCACTTAGGCTCAGTGTATGAATGTGTGTGACTGGTGAATGCAGATGTAGTGTAAAAGCGCTTTGAGTGGTCGAAAAGACTAGAAAGGCGCTATACAAGTACGGAGCATTTAAACTCTCTTTTTTTCTGCTAGAAATCAGCAGCTCTTGGATACTTTTAAATCACTGGGACTGTCAGATAAAGTTGGCTCTTGCCATACTTCAAAAACTTTTATAATTTTAGTGCTTATCTTATCTTAGTGCCTATCAATAGCACTAGCCTGTACTGCAGTGACTGGAGTTATAGCTAATGCTAATTAGCAACAAGATGCGCCTCCTTCTCCACGGACGACTTCTGCAAATAGAAAATTGCAGTGCTTGAAACCAAGAACCACAGGTTAGAAGTGAATGTGGAAGTGAATGGACTATGTGGGAATGACACCACTTTACCGTGGACCCAAAACAGTGGACAAGAGCATGCTAACACATGGCTAATTAGCACCAACAAGACTACCAAGAAGCAGGAGGCCGTGTACTGGGTAATAAATCTAAAAGTGGGAGTCCTCCCTGGAACGCTCTTGGTGCAAAGCCTAAGAGTAAATCATTTCCTGGGGAAATGGGAGGACGAGTAACAGGCAGAACCCAGCGCCCTGAGATTTGTGATGCGACTGGCTGGCCTGCATTATCATCCAGGCAGAGCGCCTCTTCAACCCCTGTTCGTGGTAGGACACAGCCGTGGACAGCTGCAAAAGGGAGAGTTAGCAACAAACCTCCCCAACAACTGAGTGTGCAGCAGCAGAACAGATTTTCACCACTATTGCAGAACCCTGGATCTCCGTCTGATGACCTGCATAACATCCCGTCCTCACACAGAAGGGTAAGGACTGAGAGTAAATCAGAAAGTAAAAGGCTGCAGGGAAAGCTAACGACTGGGCCTCAAACTCTGATTGTGGGTGACTCTGCTGTAAACGATGTAAGAAGCATGTGCAGTAAGAACACCAAAATACTCTGCTTTCCGAAGGATACGGTGTCTGACTTGGCAGAATCCTACTGTGAAAAACATCATACTGCACATCGGGGCCAATGATGTTGTGAAGCAACAGTCTGAAGTGTTGAAAGAGGACTTTAATAATCTGTTGAACACAGTCAGCTCTTTGAATGCTGAGGTATTTATCAGTGGCCCTATACCGCCAATCCAAAGAGGAGCTGAGGGATTCAGCAGATTGTTGGCATTGAACACGTGGCTCTCAACGGCATGTACTGTCATTCACTGCATTTCATTGAAAACTTTTACTTTCTGTAGGACCGCAGACATCTTTTTAAGGCAGATGGACTTCGCCTTAACAAGTCAGGAGTAAAACTGTTCAGCTCCAACCTGTTTTACTTTCTGCGTCACTCATCTGTTCCCTCTGCCAAGGACAAGAGACAAGAGGAATCAAAACAAGAAGACATAACACAACACGCCAGAAACCTTGAAGGAGAGCCACCTCAGCCCCCGCCGGAAGAGAGCTCTGATCACGGGAGACAACTTAGCCAAGAGGAAGAGCCCCCACCTCCCTCACTGAAAACCAACAGTGAGGATTCACCATCTTTACCCCCCCAATCCCCATCCAGGTCACCCTTATCTCCAGACACCCTTTCTCCCCTCTCCCCCCTCTTGGACTTCACCGATCACATGGAAGACCTGGTTAGAGCTGGGACAAAATTTACTCCCCGCACCTTCCCTCGCTCCACTCCCATTTTCTCTACCCTAAACCCCCCTCACCGTCCACCTCCACCACTGGTTCTAAGTCCTCCAGGTTTGACACGTGTCACAAATACAGCACACAACCCGCCCCAGTAAGCTCTGTCTGATATGTGCTGGGTCCAGGCTACAAGGAAAATAGCACTCATGACTCTTCCCAGGACAAGGGCCCAGTGTGCTGGTAGTCTTCTCCATCCCTGTCTTGATAGGTAACAGAAAAAGCATGGTGAATGTGTTAAGAAACAGGAAGAACTCAACATATCCTGCAAATTTAGTATTAATTCCTCGTCAGCCGCAGCCTGTTGAAAAAAGTGGGCCAGATAATGTTTTTAACACACTAAAATTAGCTTTGTTAAATGTTAGGTCTTTGGCAAGAAAAACATTTTTAATCAATGATTTTATAATAACTCACAATCTTAATTTCATGTTTTTAACTGAAACTTGGTTGGACCAAGATAACAGTGAAGCTGTTCTTATCGAGTCTACCCCTCCCAGCTCAGTTTTATGAGTGAAGCTAGAGTGCATAAGAGAGGAGGTGGAGTTGCCATTTTGTTTAATGACTCCCTCCAATGCAAAAAGATGTCTTATGGGAATTTTGCTTCTTTTGAATATGTGGCTCTTCAGCTGAATTCCTCTTCTCGAGCTATTTTTCTAAATATCTACAGGCTCCCTAAATACTGTGCAAACTTTTTTGATGACTTTGGTGAACTGCTGTCTATAATCTGTATTGACTTTAACTGTGTAGTGACGGAGCCCACACACAATAAGGGGCACACTTTGGACTTATTGAGCAGGTCAACGGCTGGATGTGCCAGAATTTTCTTCAATTGAACAAAGATAAAACTGAAGTTATTGTTTTTGGAGCCAGGGAGGAACGATTGAAAGTCAGTGCTCGACTTCAATCTGTAATGTTAAGAACCACAAATCAAGCCAGACCTGAATCTGAGGAGCCACATTAAGACAATTAAAAAGTCAGCCTACTATCACCTGAAGAATATATAAAGGATTAAAGGACTTATGTCTCAGCAAGACCTGGAAAAACGTATCCATGCATTTATCTTCAGTCGATTCGACTACTGTAACAGTGTCCTTACAGGGCTCCCTAAGAAATCCATCAGACAGCTGCAGCTGATTCAGAACACTGCTGCTCGAATCCTCACTAAGACCAAAAAGGTGGATCACATCACTCCAGTTCTGAGGTCTTTACATTGGCTTCCTTTATGTCAAAAAAATCATTTCAAAATCCTGCTGTTAGTTTATAAAGCACTAAATGGTTTAGGGCCAAAATACATTTCTGATCTTCTGCTTTGTTACGAACCATCCAGACCTCTCAGGTCGTCTGGGGCAGGTTTGCTTTCTGTCCCCAGAGTCAAAACTAAACAAGGAGAAGCAGCGTTCAGTTATTATGCTCCGTATATTTGGAACAAACTCCCAGATAACTGCAGGTCTGCTGAAACTGTCAGTTCTTTTTTAAATTAAGACTGAAGACTTTTTTTTTTACCATTGCCTTTAACTAGTAGATTGATAACTATAACTTGTATTGTTTTCTTTTTCTTTGTTTTTTGCTTTTTACCATTGCTTTTAATTAAATATTTACACGGTGAGAAATGAGTAGGTAACAGATAATGAGAGTGAGATTGAACAGAGTGAAGGAAGTGGTGTTAAATCTCACGCCTGAGTGATTTGCAGGAACCTCTGTCCACCTGTAAACGTGCAGGTGGGTCCAGAGTATACCTGGATGAAAGTGGCCTGCGGACAGACATGTCCTGGTTTCTCTGTAGTGTCAGAGGGTTTTGGAGTTTCAGTGGACCCAAAGATTGCTATGGAACCGAGTAGATTAAGTGTACTTATCTGTTTATTCTCTTTTCAGAATAATTGTAACTCAATTATTTGCTCAACCCCTCAGCCTGTTTTTATTTTCCATTCAACTCTTTTAACACTGATTGTACACTGCACTGTAACTTTTATTATTTTTTAATATGTATTTTTTCAATTTCCCTATGTTGCTTTTAAACTTTTTTATATTTCCCTGTTGCTTTTATGTTTTATGTGAAGCACTTTGAATTACCTTGTTGTTGAAATGTGCTACACAAATAAACTTGCCTTGCCTTGCCTAACAATTCTGAGGCTCCCAGAAACTGAACTGGTTTGGTCAGTCAAACACACCTCAGATCCGGTTCAGAATCGGGCTCGAGGCCAGCTGATTTTGGAATCAAGATGGCGGTTCAAACCATGTGATTTCAAGATCGAGATGGTGGAAAATCACTCTCCCTTGAACTTAAAAAATATTGGAGACCTCTGATGCTAGCCCGCTGTGGGTCACAGGTCAGGTTCTGCTTTTAGGTCAGGGTCACTATTTTGCACCTAGGTGTGAAGCGGGTTTTGGCGCCTGTTTTACAGTCCTTTCTTTGAGAAAACTCAACTCTTTTGGGACTCCAATAGGTCTGCAGGATGTCACAAGGCCCAGTCTTTGTTCTCTAGCTTGTCCTTTGTCTACGGACTTAACAGACAGGATCCTCAGTAACCTGAAAGCCCATTTTTGTTGTCATGGATGTGAGGCCAAACGCTGTAAATGAGTCAGGAAAAAGAGGCAACAAAGACAAAGATGTATTCAGTCAGTCGGAGTGCTTTAATAGTTGTTAAGTGCAATTTCCAGCTTTCTTTATTTCTTTCATTAAATGCTAATGCATATGATTAAGCACCAATAAAGGTCATTGTGCCTGAGGCTTAATTATGTGCTTCAGTGGAGATTGGAATGTCACATTGTTCCACAGCACACACATACACACACACGCATGCTCAATCATAAATGTTTTTTACATGATGGTGCCTGTCCAAACCCAGGTATACACATGACTCTGGACAGCAGTAATGTAATGGGAATGATCAATCTGCTGCACACATCCATGTAGCTATCCTGAATCTTCTTTCAGTCAGGAAATGTTTCTTCTTAGTTCTTAGGATCTAGTAATGTATCGCTAGGTCCAAATGTAACCCAAATCTTAACAGATTTTCGAGAAAGAAAATGGAAATATTAGGACTTAGTTTGTTGCACTAAACAGTTGGTGGCGCTAATTTTCCAGTCAGGTGCCATTAAACCATTGCAGAAAAGAGAGTGCAACAAGATTGTTGTAATTAAATGAGCGGCAGTCAAATCTCAAATGATGTACAAAAAAAACACAATGGAAAAATGCCATTTATGTTTGTTTCATGTATTAATTTGAGTTCTCGCTCCACACGCTTTACAACATCTCTTCAGTGGATGCTTAAGCCACATGCTTCATGTACATCATGATTTATTATGATCCCAAGTCTGTTTCTATTGTACTTGTTCGGTCTTGTTGCGTTTTGCTTTTTAGTAAAGCCACCTTTCCCACTTCAGCCAAGCATAAAAACCTTTTCTTTTATCTCAATATTTTTTTTAATTTTCATTGTTTCCACTCAGGTTTTTTATGCACAAATTATATGAGATTATTTTCCTATATTCATTCAAAAGAGTGGTATTTCAATTTAGGAGCATGACTTATTGATTTCACATTCAGATTTTATGTTTTTCCTCAAAACCCTGTCCTCGCTCTCAAACAGCCACTGCTGTCACGATTCTGCTCTGTGTTATTTTATTTACCTCTTCCTGTTTTGTTGTTTGATGTCAGTCTGTTCTGTGACCCTGGTTTCACTGTTTCCATATCTTGCTTGGTTTTGGTCTGTGCTTGTGATTAGTTTTGACTTGTCTTGTTTTCAATCCTGTTTATTACTCTGTCTGCCTGTGTGTCATGATTCTATCTGTCTGCCCTGTTTTAGTTAGCCTCTGTGTATTTTGTTGTTGGAATTTTGGATGCGGGATACTGTGTGTGTGTGTGTGTGTGTGTGTGTGTGTGTGTGTGTAGAAGTAGCAGTTCCTGGATACAGTAGGCTACATAACTGTTTTGGAAGATAAGTGTGCTTGAGATGATGGGGACCACTTTTTCGGTCCTCACTGTTAACAATATTCTGTAATGAATGAGTTTTGGTGATACAATGCACACTGTAGGCCTATGTTCATTGTTATTATTGCTACTGATAAGCCTCAGCTTTCTGTTATTGTTAACAATAGTTAAATGTGCTTTGAAAATTGCCAGCTGATAAAACCTGTGCTCCATTGACCAGATTTATGTAACATGTAGCTCCTAACCGGCTGAGTTAAATGGTTATTAACGCTAAACATTAGACAATCAGTCTATTCTCCCCACCTGCATAGGTGTAATTTACACTGGGGACACTGGGGACATGTCCCCACCAATTTTTGAAAGCATTTGTTGAAAATGTTCTGAAAAATAGCAACAACAAACGTTAAATGACAAATGCAAGTACTTTGGTGCTATGAGAAAGTTTTTTGGCACAATAAGAAAACATGCTATGCAATGTAAATATAGAACAAACAGATCTGCATTGTCCAAAAAAAATTACATAAGCAAAAAAACAAAACAATTTATTGATTACTGCATTATATTCAATTATATTTTTATATTCTGAATTGTCACCTGAATTTTGTGTTCCTCTTCATATAAATAGAGCATTTTGGTGCAAATTGGTGCAGAAAATGTCTCCAGAATGCAGGAAATTAAGTGTTTAATGCTCGAAATCTTCTGGGGGAGGACCAATTATCAACCATTATCCTGCGTACAGGGTTGCGGTGGGCTGGAGCCAATCCCAGCTGACATTGGGCGAAAGACGGGGTAACACCCTGGACAGGTCGCCAGTCCATCGCAGAGCCACACATAGACAAACAACCACTCACACCTAAGGACAATTTAGGGTCATCTATTAACCTAGCCTGCATGTCTTTGCACGGCGGGAGGAAGCCGGAGCACCCGGAGAGAACCCACCACAAGTTCCCACGCAGGGAGAACATGCAAACTCCACACAGAAAGGCCTGGAACGACCAAGCGCTAACCACTGCACCACCGCGCCTCTTAAATATCATTCAAATATATTCTCGTCTTGTTCTTGTGACCCCAATATTCTGGATTGTCACATGTCATATGCTAAGTGTTTTGTCACAACTCTAATCTGAGCCCTAAAATAGGGGGGTGATGGCGCAATGGATAACACATGCCTTTGGTGTGAGAGACCCAGGTTCAATCCCCCACTGTGACCATCCACCATTGTGTACCTGAGCAAGACACTTCACCCCTAATTGCTCCAGAGGCGTGCGACCTCTGATGTATCGCAATTGTAAGTCGCTTTGGATAAAAGCATCAGCTAAAAATGTATAAATGTAAAAAAAACCTTTAACACAAAGTGAGGCCCTTGCCCAACTGTAACTGTCATTGGCTGTTTAAGTCTTTGCAGTGTGAAAACACATAACCTAAGCAGTAATTCAGAATTCTCTCTATTGTATCATGTAGTGGTGCTTATGGGACAAACAAAACACAGTATACTCACTACAAAAAAACTAGACTACACCAGTGTTACAAGGGGAATCCCGGAAGAGATAAATCGGGGAAATACGCCTTGTAAGTGAAAAAGAAGAACGGTAAACAAACACTGACTTTATGCATGTCGACCGGCTAACCCTACAGCTACATGCTAACAGGTAGGGTTAGCCTCCCCTCGTGGTGGAGGGGGGGAGAGTGAAGACGGTTCTGGTGGCTACTCGGTGCCAAAACCTGCATCAGTGTAAAGTTGATGTCTTCAGGTTGGGCTATGTGGTCTTCGTAAGAGAAAGAGATGCCTTTCCAAGAAGAAAGGAAGTTGCGTCACAATATTGCTTATTTTACCAGTGTCATTGGGTACCATGTGATCATGGAAAGACGGTGCTGCAGTGGATAATAATGGTAAGTGGGAAAGAAAGGATTGGCCTTGTGGGATGATGCGGATGGGGGAGTTTTGGTGTCCAGTGAAGAGAGAGAAATATATTCTTGGTACAACAGTAGAGGAGATAGTTTGGAATGTATGAAGAAATGTGAGGTTGGGAGGGAGTCTTAAAAGGAAGTGGATCAAATATCTTGGTGCTGCTCTAGCACCCAAACGTGGGGCTGAAGGTGAGTAAAAATAGACCGTTCTGAGAAGTGCTGAAAAGAAGAAAATCCAGGTGTATGGGTGGCTGTTGGTAATGGCAAATTGGGGCAACCAGGCACGTTGGCCGGGGCGAGATGGTTGAGGTTGGTGTTGTGTGGGCGGGTCGCATAGTGCTTGGAATTCTGGACTGAGGATGAGGCTATTGCCTGTTGGTGCTTGGCGTGGTGGTGTCCGGGGGGAAAGAGAGATGGGTCTTTGCCAGCGTAAGTCCTGGTGGTGATGCTGATATGGCTGGTGCTGTGAATTCGGAAAGGAGAGTAAGGCTGGTGGATGGACCTGTAATGAGCAGTTATCGACTTCTTAGCTAGGAACTTGGCTGTGGTATGGGCTTGGCCAGAACGGACTGGAACTTATGATGGATCTGGGAAACCCTGATGCCCGGTTGGGAACCAAAAGTGGATGGTGGTTGCTGCGTGAGAGAGAGAGAGAGAGAGAAAGAGCTGCTTGAGCGGGGGGAACGGAAGAGCTATGTTAGCTGCATCTGAAGGAAGAGGAAAGGATACTGGGATGGAGGGATGTATGTGCATGGGTAGGGTGTGTAGCCTGCTGAGACATGGGTGGGAGAAAAGGGGAAACAAACGGGAAAAAATCTGACACAAGGGGAGCAGGTAGGATGGGGTGATGCAATCTTTCCCTGTTTGGGGTCTGGAGCGGTTTGCGTTACTGCAATGGGCGTCGTCGTGACGTCACTGGCGTGTCAGGTGTGTGTGGCGCTGCGACAGGAATGCGGAAGTGAGCAGCTGGCTGGAGCGCTGTTGGAGGTGGCTGGGTAAGATGGAAAAAACCTTTTGGTAGAATGGTATTGCCTTTCCTTGAATTCACGCTGGAGGCAGACGAAGATGGTTGTGGCGTGGGAAGCAGACGTCACAAATAATTGGGTAGACCGGTGTGCGGCCGCGGGTTGGTGGTGCAGCTGGATGGAAGGGGTACGACAGGCGTATGTACATGGGTAGTTGAATTTGGGGAACTGAATGAGGCACAGGTGGTCAAATTAGCAAGAGAGATGCGTGGTCCTGTTCCTGAACTTTAGTTATAGAACTCCATTTTTAAGTTCAGTGGCCTGTACTACGAAGCGAGGTAACTGGCTTATCCAGGTAACTTCAGGACTAACTTTGTGACGTCGGGTGTAACTTCCTGACTACCCATACTACGAAAGGTGGTTAGGTGCGGATAGGTCTGTTGCAATGGCAATTTATGCTGCATCTCTAACTGCTCCAAGCAGGTTATCTTCGTGGTTAACTCGAGGTTACCCTGTTTACATGGTATACAGGGTAACCTCGTAACCACATCTGTACCTGTGTGTTAATGATGAGAAATAGGATATTAATATACACCACTTGATAAAATATTTATGGATTTCATCCTGACTTGTTTCATTGGGTCTGCAGCTGAAATGAAATTATTCTTCTTAATTACACAACAGCATTATGTTTTTTTTATTACAATGGACCTTATGTGTACCTTTACATCTTAAATCATAAAATACTAAATAGAGAATTAGCCTACAATAAGAACACTGAAGATAATTACAGATTTATCGAATTCGATGCCAAAAACGCCACGCTTAATTTGTGCCGGAGCTAGCTAGAGCGCCGCTCTGGTACCTCAGAGTCTGGCACCTCTAAAGTGTGCTCCATCATTGAACTGCCCTTCTACACAAATAAAATTCAAGATTTCATCTAATGGATTTCCTTATATAATATTTGATTTTTTGATTATTTGATCATAAATTATTAATAAATTATTTTCTGCAGGCGGTACATTTCACGCGCTCCGGCACCTAATATTTTACAAATTAAGCACTGCCCGACACTATTACACCTTTTATGCGAGCGCACACCAAATCCAATTAAGTTAACAGCAACTCAACTAACTCAGATTTTGTCAACCCTGAGTTTGCTTGATAACCCTGAGTTAACTCTGAGTAGGTTAAACTTACTTCGTAGTACAGAGCACTGATCTTTAATAAACTTGCAACTGAAGCTTATCTTTTTTGTGTCCTGCGTCCTCAACCTGCTTTTGCCCCTGCCCTCAGCACAAATCCTGACACCTGCTTTAGCTTTGATTTGCTCTGCTTCTGCTCAAACTGTGTGCTTGCACTCAGATATTGTTTCTTCTTGCTTCCAGCTTCTCCATGCGCTCAGGCTGCTTCTGTGTTCTTGTGAAACGTTTGCTCTCAGATTTTTTTGTGCAATAACCCTCACAAAATACCCCAACCAACTTAAGTGTAGTGTTGACCAATGAAATCATCCCTGCCTTATTGCGGTGCATTTGCTTTACTTGGATCTCAAAGATCATGTTCTTTAATAAATGTCGGAAAATGATCCCCAAAAATTTAACAGGTGAACCCCACCTTATGCCAACCCTTGACAAATATGATATAGGCCTTTTCAGAGTGTAGACACAAAAATAAAACCTTTAGTCATATTGACTATTGGTTATACAAACAATGCACTCACTAATGGCTAGAAACACGGTTAGATCGCTAGAAAGGAGTCAGATGAACATGATGGGATAGAAACAAACCCCTAGGAAAAGAAAAGAGGTGATCCATAAAATAATGACCCAAAATGTTTTAAACATCCATCTCATGGTACAGGCCCACTTTGACCAACTGTAGTTGAATGCACACTGTTTTACGTACAATGAGCTGGGATGGAGATAGTACTACAATATTTTACTTTCTTCTGTAAAAATATACTTAGATAAACATAAAAGTAGGTAATTAAAAATGTATCTCTCACATCCCCTGACACTGGCCAGTGACCTTAAACCTACTTCTGTAGGTTTGTGACGGCTGACTGTTGGTGACGGCTACCTCGCTGAATTGCTGCGGCTGCACATATTCTCTGTCCACACAGACAGCACTTTTGACTATGCCATGACGAAGAACAGGACTGTCTGTATTTTACATCGATGATGCTTGGTGCTCAAACACAGTGGATATTGTTTCCCAAATGTCAGACTTCTTTATGTGAACATGAAACCATATTACCATCCCTATCTCTTTGCTGCGATTTACATTCTCGCAGACGCAAATTCAAAAACTGCATTGCAGAATTATTTTCTGGGTGTATACATGTATGTATTGTAAATAAATAACTGTATAGGCCTTTATTGATTTATTTTATTATTTTATATATTACCCTATTCTGATATAAATGTAATTATCTGTGTGTGTGTGTAGCATGAACAGACTACAAACTTTCATTTCATTGTACAACCTTGTGCTTTATAATAATAATTGTAATGATAAATAAATTAACTTGATTCTTGATACACAATACTTGAGATAACAATATGCTGATATAATCACACAAAAACAACTTTACAACTGTTACAACTTTTCTTACTGTGACAGTAATAAGAGTAAATTAAATTCCTTAATTCCCTCCACTATGAGAGATTATTCAAGACATTTCACATGCACTCACTTTCAGTAAGACCTCAAATAAAGTGATTCAGATAATCTGGATAAACTGTTGTTTTGACCTAGGAGACATTCAAATTCTTTCTATATTTATGCATGCAATGCAGTACTGAGGTTTTAAGCTACTTTATCCTATACATTTTAGAGCAATATATATGCTTTTTATATATACCACACTTCTGCTTCAGTTATTGTACAGCAGTAGTTGTTCTGTTCTTCAAAGGAAAAATATGTAGTGGAAATAAATTGAACATGATTTATATAGGGGGGAAAAATGAATTTGCTGATGCTATCAAGCTACCCTAAATAATTTCTTTTATTTCAATTTCAAATTCAACTTGGCAGCTTTTTTATTCGCTGCTTCTCCAATATGGTTAATGATGAATAAGAATTCAGTCCGTTTACATGTGGTGGAGAGCATGGTTCACACACAGGCGGATGAATAGTATTCAGTTTACAACTTTTTTTTTCATTCTGTAGCACCCTACCACCCTGTATAAACGTCTAAGCAACTATGCTTTAGAATTGACTGCTGGGGTATTATGGGTTCGGTGTTTGTTTCAAAAGGTAGCTACCACAACTGTTTTGGGTGACTCCTGAAATACCCTTCCAATGTACACAGAAATTGTCAAACGTAGCATTTTTCACCTCTTTAAAATAAAATTAGTTTTAGCAAGAATATTAAACTCCTTTGACAAAAGTTAGCAAATGAAAACCTGTCTGCGATACCAAAATATTATACCACACAACGTTGATTCTTTGGTCTTATTTCTTAAGCAGCAAAACCCCTTATTTTTCCCATTTTACTCTCAAAACATTAATAGGTTAATACTAATTTTTAAACTACAAATACTTTCATGTACTTCAATTACCAGACAACATCGGGCACACAAACATCGGGCACACACACACACACACTTTCTCTCAATTGACCCTTCGCTAAGCCACACCCCGAATATACAGCTGGCCAATCACAGCACAGTATAGGTCTCGCTCTAACTGAGGTCCGACACTTTCATGGATGCACTCCATTGACTAATGCAAAAAGAGTCATTTTCTAGCTTTTTTTGGCTGTGTTTTTCTAAGATCTGGTCAATTACAGTCGCTACCCAGAGATGTTGAAAGGAGAATTTATTCGATTTATTCTCTTTCCAAAACCTAAAATAAATCCAGAAAAATGTCGGCTGTGGATCGTTCCTAATGCTAACGCTAGCTAACTTCCTACTGAATGTAACATAATAAAGCCATACTGTTCTGCTTTTTAATGACTGTAATAATAGAGGCCTACCCAGCTTTACAGGAACAGTGTTGATCGTTCACGTCGTTATCTTTTGTCTCAATCATCGGGGGATGCGTCGGTTCACTTGCACTGTATGATCGGTAGGTTTTAGCTTCTATCTTTCATTTTTTTCACATCCGTTTCAGTCAGTCTGCCTGAATACAACCTTCAAATCTATAATGCAACTGCAAAACTCTGCTTCTTTCTGAGATCGCTTTTTTCAACAAATTAGACAATATTTCTCCGGGGAGTGCAGTAATAGACAGTGGCAGCACCAACAGTTTGTCGGACTTAGCAACAGTAACTAAGGGGGGGCGGGGCTTAGCGAAGGGTCAGTTGCGCGCAAAAATAAAAAAAGTTGCAGGCCTGTGTGTAGCTCTGGTGCGGTGCAGCCGACAAAATCCTTTTTTCCTCTCTCTCAACAGAGTAACGGTACACACAGTCCAACTGACAGTTCAGCGTTCATTATAAATGTATTAATTCTGTTGGCAAAATTCCACATTCATGAATGTAAGTGCTAAAAAACCTGATTTTGTACTTTTTCTCCATGAAGTTGTACATTATATTAATCTGATCTCTGGCTCCAACAACAAAAAGGCGGTTAAAACTGTCAACATATGGTCCTCTTTTTGTAATAGCCTATAAGCTTCCCCTGGCAAAGCTTTATATAATTTTATCTGTGTTTCATATATGTATTTGTAAACTGTTATGTATATCTTTATAAGTCACATCTGAATTGTAACCCCCTTTTTGCAGTAAAGATGACTTATATAAATAAAAATATAAATAAAACTCCAAGATCACCAGTGGTGTCCTCTGCTCCAGTGGCTGACGTTAGCTCAGTTAGCCCAGTCCCACTCGCACTAAACTTGCGCTCTAACACACTGCGTTTAAGCAAGTACTGTGCTTTACTGTCCTCAACTATAACGTCTTCTACTCAAATGTTACTTAAACATTCACAAACTGCATATTAGAAAGTTTCCCCACTTTTCTCCAGCTCCGTGGTTATCTCTCCTCCTTTGTGTCTCTTCCGTTTTGTCTTTCCCACCCAGTCCAGCTCATTTTCTTAGTTACAGCCATTCACCACAAGTGACACTGACTGACACCCACAGCAACCAATCAAATAATGTCAACATCAACAATCATAGCTGAAAATAAAGGAACAATCTGTGTTTTTTCCCTTCAGTTTACATTACTGTTTTACTTCAATAACACATATAACGGTTTATTTAGTTAATATTTACATTTATGACTAAATTATCTTAATCTCTGAGCTAAGCATTTCTCTTTCCTTATTAAATTACATTTATTTCAGGATCATTTCCATACTGATTATTTTATTCTGCTTTTACTAGGAACTAACTTGTTTTAATACCTATAAAAGTCTCAAGTTAATAACTGAAATCTAGGAACACAGCAAAATCTTATAAATATGTTGATAACAAAACACCAGCAGTCAGAAAATGAGACTGGTTGAAAATAAATCAACAGTTTATTCAGATTATGTAAACCCCTTATCAAAGAGGTGTTTGTCCTGCCCGTGCTGCCCTTCAAACAAAAATACCAAAAATGACAACTGTTACTTAACCAAACAATTCAAGTGGACAAAGGGGTAGTACACCTATTAAACAGCTCGTTATTAAAATGTTATGTTTGGCATGAGATATTGGGGGATATTGCTGCAGTTTTTTCTATGTCAATTCAATGTCAGTTCCAACAAAATATTACAAATACTGGGGAGTGTCTTGCTTTTTAATAAAATTAAATATACGATTCAGCCCTCTCCGCCCACCCCAATGAATTTCGTTCTCTAGCAGGTTAATCTGGCCATGGTGGAAGTTTTAAATTGAACTCCTGCTGAACTTTAATTTTAAAGCTGTTCTTGCTGTGTCTCTATGTTTGGTCACTGATTTTGTTTTTACACTGAAGTACATATCTTAAAGCCCTCAGCAGAGCCTCTCAATGACACAAAACATCATCTCATGTTGACAGACAGAGTAGATGTGATTTTCATAGGTAGTTAACTGCCTTTCAACTGTGCCTCGTGCACACATGAAAGACTTAAGCTGCACACCATTATACTTTTGTATTGTGCTGCACACATGCCACAATGGGGAATTGACAGTAATGGCTATAAAACAGGTGGAACAGAATCTTTGAAGTGTGTGTTTCCATCTTATTGCTAGTCAGAAGAAGGGATTTCCTTACAAATGAAAACAAGATTAACAAATTCCCACAGGATTTTCATTTTCAGCGAGATAGAACGTTCTCAACACTTTCACTTTTATTTCTTCAGTGGGCTTCATGCAAGACCCACTTGTATGAACAGATTTGTTCTTATGTGGCTTGTAGAAGTGACCGCATTCACCATTTTTCTCTGATTAAAAATTTTCTCTTAAGCACAAACACTATTCACGAGTAGTAATGACCTGTTGTAGAAGTCATGTGGAATTAGTGTGCTATTTTTTGTTTTTCATTAATCGATTGAATATTTCATTGCTTTGAAGCAATTCTGAGTATACTCATAATGATGCTGACATTTTATTTGTATAGCACCAATTCAACGTCGTCATCTCATTGCACTTTTCATATAGAGCAGGTCTAGACTATACTCTGTTTGGTATTAAAAGTTTAGAGACCCAACATTTCCCACCATGAGTAAGCACTTGGCGACAGAAGCAAGGAAAAACTTCCTTTTAAGAGCCAAAAATGTTGTGTTGACTCACCCCACAGAGCCAGACTCCAGAGCCAGAAACACCTCCAGAAAGTGACAGGAGAAGAGAGGAGAGGGACAAGTAAGCACACGACTATGGGGGAGGGAAGAAGTCAAGTTACTAACATGCATTACTGGGATAAGAATGCATAAAGAGGAGAGAGGAGCTCAGTGAATCATGGGAAATCCCCCTGCAGTCTAGGCCTATAGCAGCATAACTAAGGGATGGTTCAGGACTCACCTGAGCCAGCCCTAACTATAAGCTTTATCAATAGAACATTCTATTGATATAGGAAAGTCTACTCTTAAGCTGATGATACACAGAGCAACTTTTAGAGCAATCTTGCAGGGCAATGTTGCTGTCAATGGTAATGAACAAAGATTACTACCGTAATCCCCTTCCTCTGAAAATAAAAACGGCAATTGACATTTCATTTTCAAAGATTTAACCTTTTCTACAGTGAACTATAGTCAAATGCAAGTAAAACATGCTCTTTTGATGTCAAAATTAAAATGCTGTCAGTCCTGTCAGCAAGGCGAGACTTCAGTTAGGATGTCACTTTCTCATCTAGCCACAATGTTGTCGCTGTGCAGTGTCAAGCTGAGACTAGCCAACCCTAGCATCTGTATAAAGGGCAATGGGCAAAGGGGCCCTATGGAGCTTTTGTTTGAGTTTATGGGAGGCTTATTGCATTCGTCTGTCCAGTTAATAGGTGTACTACTCCCTGGCTTACGTTCCGTACCTCTCAGCAGCTCATTAAGGGGCTTGGCAACCTTTGATAAGTCCTTAATGAATGGTCCGTAATAGCGTACAAACCCCAAAAAAGAGCACACTTGCCTGACCGAAGTAGCCACCTTCCATTCCTGGACTGTAGTTATCTTCGCGGGGTCAGGTGTGACACCTTGTCCCCCAACCAAATGACCTAGAAACCTCACCTCCTTCTAGAAGAAGTGGCACTTATCAGGTCAAAGTTTTAGTCCATAACGCTCGAGGGACTGGAACACTGCTTCTAGGTGGTTGAGGTGGGCTGAGAAATCTGCAGAGAAAATAATTACATCATCAAGATAAACTAAAGCTGACTCTGTCACCTGATTACCTAGGCACCTTTGCATCAGTCTCTGAAATGTAGCAGGTGCATTACAAAGGCCAAAGGGCATCCTTTCAAACTGGAACAGGCCGAGGGGGTTTTAAATGCAGTCTTTCTTTGTCGCCCTCCTCTAGCTAGGGCTGGGCAATATGGTGAAAAATGTTATCACGATAAAAACATTTCATATCATTCAATATCAATAATTATCACGATATGCTGTATGTCAAATCATTAGAGCGTTTGCTGTCAGGGCCCCGAGGCTCTGGAACAGCCTGCCCGAGGAAATCAGGTCGGCTGAGTCAGTGAACTCTTTTAAGTCCCTTCTTAAAACATACTTTTATAGGAGAGCTTTTCCCGATCTTATTTGACTCTATTTTATCCCTTTTATTTTATTGTATTTTACTAATTTTATATAAAATTTTCATGCTCTTATCTTTTTTTTTTGTATTGTTCTTTACACTTGTTAAAGCACTTTGTAACTTGTTTTTGAAAAGTGCTCTACAAATAAGGATTATTATTATTATATTATTATTATTATTATTTCTTTCAAGTTTAAAGGCAGATTTTTGCTCCTGAGGGAAATTTGAAGAAACCAGATGGTTAATTATGTGGTTAAACTTTTCTTTTTGGTCAGAATGTGACAAACACTTAACAAATCTGACGTAGAACATTCAAAACTATTATGATAAAATCTTTTTTAACAAATTTAAATAGCAAATCTTTTTTCAGTCCCTTTAACAAAATAAATATTTTAATAGAAAAATTGCTAAAAAGTGCTAATTTGTAATTCATTCAAATGAATCAAACCAAATATTAATTGACGATATATAGAACATTAATTATATTGTTATTGAGGAAAATTATATTGCGATAATTATCATTATTGTTTTATTGCCCAGCCCTACCTCCAGCTCAACCTGCCAGTAACCGCTAGCAAGATCTAAGGTTGTGTACCACTCAGCCTTGGTTAAGCTAGTCAGTGAATCTTCAACTCGTGGGACGGGGAAAGCATCTATGTGTGTGACACTATTAAGCTTGCGGTAATCCACACAAAACCGCCAAACTCCACACTTCTTTTGGACAAACACAATTGGTGCAGCCCATGGGCTACAGTTTTCCACATACCCTGCCCCTGCAGTAAAGTGTGCACCTCTTTGTACAGTGTCGGGGGCCCAGCCCTAAATCTCTCTCTAATAGGGGCGGCGTCACCTGTTGGGATGTGGTGCTCAACAATGTCAGTTCACCCATAATTAATTGTTAAAACACTTTTTAAAAACTTTATCAAAAGTAGTCCTAATATTTCAGGCAAAAAACCTGTGCTTCGGATGAGTCCTCCACTGTCCTGTGGTGGGTTGGTCTGGCAGGAAACATCCCCGCTGGCCTGTATCCAGGAAACCATTACAGTTTACTCCAATATCATCCCAAATGTGTAGTTATGGCAACGACTACAAACAGTGAAACAAATGACAACAAATCATTTTTATCAAGTATGGAGGAAAAACATTATTACAAAAATATGACATGAATGCAACAGGAGAGACTAGGGCTGCTGACAATATTCCTATATGTATTTTACACTGGAACTGTAAGGGAGTTGGTGCTGTTTTGGGAAACGGTTGTCTGTCTCATTTTAGGAAACAGTCATAAAGTATATGTTGTTTTGGTAGAGACTGGCAATCAGCCTATTCTTTCGTGGAATTTTTCTTGCTCATATTATCCTATCCTATGACATAGGACAATTCCCCATTTCGGCCAGAGCATTCTCCCCACTGTCCAAAAACATACCAGCTAGGCATTTTAGTCCACAATGTCTGCTTAGAGCCAAAGATTTTAGACTGCACATATGTGAACAAGTCCACTTATGCAGATGCCCAATGTAATATAAAGGCTTTGATACTCTCCAGCACAGACATGTACAGTACAATGGATTCAGTGTCAGTTCTGTTATATTATAATGGATTGTCACTCTGCCATACATTTGGGCTGAATACAGACCCTTGCTACAATGTGAACAAAGAAAGAATCATTTGGGCTTTAACAGAACCACATGATCATCTGTTCTCCACATCCTTGATGATAAATGTGGGCATACTTGTGCCCACAGTACATGTGAATATAGGCAGTCTATCTCTGTGCTCTAAGAAACCTAAGGAATAAGTACATAGAGAGAATTACTGAATGTTTTTATCAGGGAGTGTTCTCCACCCTGCTGAGCCTGTGGAGGAAATGCTGTTCTATACTGACTCATGTGCGCCCAGGACAATATGTTACCATGCTCACTATTACATAAAGCCTCCTGTTACTGCACAAACACATTGTTTGTTTCTCAGAATCAGGGAACAGACATACACACAGGCTATAACTCGATTACACAACAAAAAGTCTCTTGTGAGCATCATAACATAACACAGATTCATTTAATAAATTAAACATTCATTGAATCGTTATTCACAAGTATTGTGTTTTTTGACATCATAACACTTGTAAGTTGGAGTATGCAGGGTGATGGCCTTTTACAATATAATGTAGACCTTTAAAACCTCTTTTAAAAGTTGCTTGATTTCCACAAGTACAAGAGGATTTCAACTTTTACCAGAAACGATCAGATGTAATTTGAAGGAGCATTCAGACTGATGTGTAACAGACTAATCAGCAGAACTGCAACCTGTGCGGTGGTTGCTGTCTATGTTATAATAATAATAATAAAGCGACTTACAATTGCTAAATATGTCAGAAGTTGCACGCCTCTGCAGCAACTAGGGGCATGTGACTTATCCACTGTTCCATCGCCACCCAGAGCTAAAAACTGCACTGTATTGTATGTATGCATGTTACATGTATGTAGTATTTTTCAGCTCTGATGCAGTATGTACACTGGCCAGAACAATTGTTACATCTTGATGTGAAGTGGTGCACGCTTAGTCAACATCAAAATGTCTTGAAGTTGAGCATGCCTGCACCACTGGTGGAATTCTTTAAATATAAGCCCAAAATTAATTTTCTAGTCATCCAGCTGCTATCATGTCAAAATTGTTTCAAAAAGGCACTGCCAAATGTGAACAGATCAACCTACATGAAATACATTGTCCAAGTTATATTTCTGTGTCCCTGTTCATTGTTCAGTTATCTCTTGGCATCTGTCAAATATCTGTCCAAAACATTTATGAGTGTGCATCAAGAATATTTCTGATGACTTGTCTTGAACGGACATTACGTTTATCCAATTAATTATTAGCCCTCCCATCATATAAAACCACACTGGACTGTTAGCTTTAGGTTGTAGAACCTAGTAGAGTAATATAGCAGTAGGTATGTGTTTGGATGCCAGTTGGAAAAACCTTCCAAAAGAGTTTGATTGATTTTCTCGTGTCTCCACCTCCTGATCTAACAATGTGAGTGAGAGAGGTGTGGGTGAAGCTCAACAGTCCTCCTGATGGTGCAAACACACAGAATGGTGAGGCCACCAGGACCTGCCAACACATTACACACTCTGGGGGCAGATCAACTTGGCCATAAATCTAAATGCAGTTCACTGCGGTTGCCACAGTTTCCTGTAAAGGTTCATGTCCACTAGTGAGAGATCAAATCTCATCCCTGAATCCCTCCTAGATATTCTGTTTCTCTCATAGGCCATAGGGTTACAATTAACAAAACCAAGAGAACGCAATGAACTTTGTACATTTGGAGCTCCCTGAGGCTTGGGGCCCCTGGGAAGGCGAGTTGGTAATCCAGGTTTGTAAACTACCCCGTGCTAGGTTTACATAAAAAATCCAGTTTCTTTGGCAGAAATGTATCAGGTTTGTCTTTCTAATAAATACATTCCTAATAAAGGAATCAGTACTTTTTTTGTTCTTTTACATAGATTTGTATTGTCTTCACTAGGTACAAAATATAGTCGGACACCTCATGGTCTCAAGGTTCAAGTTCAGTATAATGCAGCCATACAGAGGCCAATGTCAGGGTTACTACAGGACAATGGGATGTGCTGCAGCATATGTGCAGTACTCCTCACTAGTCTGTTTACTTTCCAACCAAAACACTGATTCCACACACACATACACACGAGCACGTCGACATTGCTATCACCGTCAGCACTTCCTCAAACTGTAAAACGCTGCCAACACACCACTATACAGACCCACACACATATACACACTTGAAGGACATACACACACGCCATTCGACTATCTACAGGAAACATCTTTTGCAGAACAGGAAGTGCTACTCTTTAATTGGCTGGGTGTGATTTGGTGAGAACTGTGTCTCAACCAATCAGGGAGCTCTTATTTTAAGGGTAGGTATAAAAGGAGAGCAGCTGCTCCTGATGATGATCAGACTGAGGGTGAAATGTCTGTGTGTGTGTGTGTGTGTGTGTGTGTGTGTGTGTGTGTGTGTGTGTGTATGTGTTAAATGACTCACAATATCCCTTTTTTCTTAAAACTGACTCACTTTTTGAATTTAAAGTTTAAGCTGATGTCACTGATCGAACATGCTTTAACATGAAAGCCTCTAACACAAGCCATCCCCACAGCTCACTTTCATCTGGCTTCATGTTGTGATGTGAGGCTCTTGTTCTACTTTGTAGTCCACAGCATAGCAGCACAGTTCATGATCAAACTCAAGACTTACTCATGCTGACTGTACGTTAAATCTTCAATAGCACTGAAAATTAGAGCCCGACCGATGTGGGTGAAAAAGAGCCGATTTATGAGCCAATATTTTGATTTTAACAATGATTTGGAAAGTAGACCCCTTTACTTTATAAACTAAACTTAGAACAGGCCGATATTGAAAGCTGGTATGTATGTGGGCTATAAAACCTCTTCCTAAATGGATTATGTTAATAAAATCGATTACAGTCTGAACTACATGGAATTAGGTTAAAATTCTATACAAGATGATAGTGCTGTAGCTAAATTTAAGGATATGATTCCATCAGCTCTAAATTCATTACCAAGTCACAAAGTAACCGAGGACTCCTATGCTAACTTCAGTCCCTCCCAAATCTTGTTGATAGTGCTGCAGGCTCGCTGCGAATGACACTCGACTCTGTAGCCCCTCTAAAAAAGAAAATACTAAAACAAAGACAGTTAGCTCCATGGTATAATACTGAAACTCGCAAATTAAAGCAAATATTGCGTAAACTTGAGAGGAATTGGCGTTCCACCAAACTGAAAGAATTTTGTTTAATCTGGCAAGATAGTCTCAAAACTTATAGGAAGACCCTCCATAATGCAGCGTATTAATTCAATTAAACTCTTTTCAATTTTATTTATATAGCGCCAAATCACAACAACAGTTGTCTCAGAGCGCTCCTCATAAAAGAGCAGGTCTAGACTGTACTCAGTGATGATATTTTATATTATTACTCATCGTTAATAGAGGAATAATATTTATTTCAGCCAGTGGCGTTAAGAAACAGGCCTAGGCTATATACTTTGTAAAAACCACACTCCTTACTGCTGTTATGAATATGATATTAGTTAGAAAGTCGGGAAAGACTGCTTTGTTTGGGGGTAAAGGGGGTGGTAGGGAAAAGAAATTAGCCTATAATTTGGGTAATTATCAACGCGGACTGCCACATATTGATTTTCAAAATTTGTATTTGAAATCATTTTTGATTAAGGAGCTGTATTGAGGAGCATATATTCAAGCACCTCCTGGCTCGCTCCCTCTCTCTCTCTCTCTCTCTGACTGTCTCTTGTGAACACTGCTGCACAAACCTGTCCAATGTTAGAATACCCCCATCCCCCACCCACACTGGAAAGTAATATAGTAACGTAACTAGTTACTTTTATCACCCAGTAATAAGTAAAGTAATAATATTACTTTTTAAAGGAGTAATAAGTAACTAGTAATATATTACAATTTCTGAGTAACTTGCCCAACACTGGGCGGGACATTTAAAAAGTTTGACGTGCTACAGTAAGCTTTGAAAAGCTGAACCCCCCTGCGTTAATGGTTCTGACTATTGATGAGATAGTAGCATTAACAAATTAGAGACGAATGTAAGCCATTTTTCTTGCTCAAGGTTTAATGAATGTAAACAAACCACAAACATAAAACTGCTGTTTTGTCCAACTGGAATTAATATTATACTAGTGGCACTGGTGGAAAGTAACGAAGTACAAATACTTTGTTATTGTACAGTGCCAAGTTTAAAGTTTGGTGGAGGGGGTTTATGGTGTGGGGTTGTTTTTCAGGGGTTGGGCTTGGCCCCTTAGTTCCAGTGAAAGGAACTTTTAAAGCATACCAAGACATTTTGGACAATTTCATGTTCCCAACTTGGTGGAAACAGTTTAGGGATGGCCCCTTCCTATTCCAACATGACTGCGCACCAGTGCACAAAGCAAGGTCCATAAAGACATGAAGAGCGAGTTTGGTGTGGAGAACTTGACCAGCCTGCACAGAGTCTTGACCCAAACCCAATAGAACACCTTTGATGAATTAGAGCGGAGAATGCGAGCCAGGCCTTCTCATACAACATCTGTGCCTGACCTCACAAATGAGCTTCTAGAAGAATGGTCAAAAATTCCCATGAACACACTCCTAAACCTTCTGGACAGCCTTCCCAGAAGAGTTGAAGCTGTTATTGCTGTAAAGGGTGGGCCAACTCCATATTAAACCCTATGGATTAAGAATGGGATGTCATTAACCTTCATGTAAAGGCAGGCGACCCAAATCTTTTGGTAATATAGTGTATTTTGGGTCAAAAAAAGATTTAATAGTAAAAAAAACTCCGAAATGCAGTCCAATAACACCATAAAACAACCGTCTCCCAGCACAACACACACGACTCCCACATAAACTTCAGTAATAATTGAAATCAATAACAAAGTTTTACCTGCAGAAGCCCACAAGGCCAAACAAGAATCAGAAGCCGTCAGGTGAAAACACAGTGAACATCAGAAAGGCTAATTGTTAGCTTGGCGGTTAATGCTGAACAGCTGCTAATGTCCAGTGCAAAATACTACAGTTGTAACGTTATGGCTTTCTACATTATTTCACCAGCTAACAGCGTCCCATATTACTATTCTGGGTACCACTGGTATTATGTCAAAGTTTTGATTTTAGTCTGCAAGAAATATTGTTTACGGTCTAAAGCAAATGTGAAGCGATTTGTTTTTCCTAGCCTATAGTGATGCAGGGCAGAGGCAGCCAGCTATGCTATTGTTAGCACAGATCCACCAATGTTTGCTTCATAACATTCAATTTAGATTTATTGTCATTTCACCGATACTCGGGTACACAGCTTCTCCACCGTCTCAGCTGCTGTAACTTACATGACCCACATAATATACAATAATGCAATATAATGGAACAGTGGAAAAATGTAATTCTAAAAATGTAATCCGGTACAATTACTAATTACTTGTTTAAAAATGTAATCAGTAATGTAATCCAAGTACCACAAAATAAAAGTAATGTAATCTGATTATTTTTAGTTACTTTTGGATTACTTCAATGCCAAATAGACAAATGAAGACAAGAGAAGCTTCAATGATATGTTTTCTGCTCAGTGTATTTTTAGAGAAACACAGAAAAACAAAATCTCCTATTCCCAAAATCCATGTTTAAATGTTTTTATGTGATATGCTTTGCACTATGTCACCACTATGGCAGTAGATATTCTTGATGATATTTAAGTTTGTCATTTGAAAAACCATTTTACAATTTTGATTACTCATTCTGCACTTGTATTAATTTAGCATCCAATGAAAAACAATATGAAGCTGCTGAAGCATAGTGTTTCTGGGGCCGGGCCCCACTGATTAACATTACTGTACAAAAACACAACTTTTTTCTAGTTTTCTCTCTGATGTGCCCCAGCTGCTGTGCCTCAACTCTGTGATTCACAGAGTTTCCCGATGGACAGATAGCTTTACTTGTTGCTGAAGTTAACTGCTAACTATCTGCTGTTATTAGATCAGCTGTGCAACCACTGGTCAAATAGCTTACTCTGCCCGTACTGGGAGATCGGAGCACCGGGGGAGTGTTAGTGTTTATCACAGACTGTAATGTTATAATGGTGTTTAAGTTACAAGGGGTGCGGTGCCTGATTGGGAACCATAGCCGGGCGAGCGGGCAAGGAAATCTCGCTCAACAGGACCGAACACAGCGTGTGATAGCTTTTCTTTTTGCTAAACTGCTAACTGTAGCCTATCTGCCCATATCTGTGGCTGGTGACTTCGGTCGGTTAGCCGTGCTGCTAGCGGTCCTATAAGCTTACTCAGCCCCATGTTGCCAAGAGCCAAACCCGGCAAGAAAACCACCTTCGGTACTGTATTCCCAGCGGTCAAACTGGCCTCTGTCGGTCTCGGAGGCTGTGCTCGGTCCTGGTCCAGCTGCCGTGTTCACTCACTGGGAGCTGTCTGCATGATGGGGTGGGGGTGTAAACACACATTCTGCGCTACTGGCGACAGTAAACGGCCATGAATACCTGCGACACGTCCCTCCCTAGCTTTGGGTTTTTACAAAAACACGTACATAGACTGTATATAAAAACATAATATGTGTTTTCTGTTTCATGGACACTTTCTGCTTAAAGTAATCTCTATGAGTAATCCCCGGTTTTTCAAAATGCACCTGTAATCTGACTACGTCTTTAATTACTGTACTGTAACAGAATACATAATACATAATTTTTTTGGTATCCTGATTACGTAACACCGTTACATGTAATCCGTTACTCCCCAACCATGCAAATAGTTCCCCTTCGAGGGAACTCGAACTGCGTCAGTGACGACACTAAGGGGAACACCTCTGGGCGTGGCAGGGCTGAACTATGAATGAAACTACTCCAATCCTATTGGTGTTGCTAGAACGGTAGTGTGTGACTGCGTAACCGGAGGGGTCCTGAGACTTTGAGTAGGGGGACCACCACCCCCCGCCTCCTCCCCCTCCCTGCCCCCCTTCTCCCGAGAGAGGCCGATCGAGGTCCCCTCTCTCGTGGTGGTTCCAGCAACAGGCGTTGTTTCTCCCACTGCTTCAGCGCTCGGGACGCGCTAGCCACCAGCCCCGAGGGGTGGCAGCCGGAACACGACCAGGCTCACAAACCAAGGGTCTGGTCCCCTTGGCGAATTTCGCGGAAGCTTGGCAGAGCCTTGCGAACATTTCCCTGTGGGTCCTGCGTACAGGCTGCAGTTCCGGGTTCGCCCCTCCAGATTCTGCGGGATGGTCAGGACTGCAGTACACACAGAGCAGAGCCAGGTGTTGGGACAGGAAGTCCACTCTCTGCTAGGGAAAGGGGCCATAGAACTCATTTCCCCACCGGTCGGAGAGGTCGGATTCTACAGCCGATACTTCCTAGTTCCCAAGAAGGACGGAGGATTGCATCCGATTTTGGATCTGCAGTCCCTGAACCAATCTCTGAGGAGATTCAGGTTCAGGATGCTCACCATCCCCGCCATCATCAGTCACATCCAATCCGAGGATTGGTTTGTCACGATAAATCTACAAGACGCTTAGATAGACATCTCCATCCGTCCCTCTCACAGGAAGTTCCTGAGGTTCGCCTTCGGGGGCACGGCTTAGCAGTATCAGGTTCTTCCGTTCGGCCTAGCACTCTCTCCCTGCACATTCACCAAATGCATGCATGCAGCTCTGGCCCCGTTGAGGCTCCAAGGCATCCGCATACTGAACTACATCGACGACTGGCTGGTCCTGGCCCAGTCTTGAGAGTTAGCGATTCGGCATCGAGATGTCGTCCTCGCCCACCTTCAGCGTTTGGGGCTGCGGCTCAACGCGAAGAAGAGCGTGCTGATGCCCACCCAACAGACTACGTTCCTAGGGGTGGTATGGGACTCAACAATGATGCGGGCCCACTTGTCTCCCACACGTGTCGAGTCCATTTTATCCTCAGTGACCAGAGTGCAGTTAGGCCGCGCCATCACTGTAAAACACTTTCAGAGGGTGTTGGGTCTCCTGGCAGTAGCGTCCAGTATAATATCTTCCGGACTACTGCACATGAGAGCCCTGCAGTGGTGGCTAAAATCCAAGAGATTCTCCCCGAGGGGAAATCCGCTCCGTCTGATATGGGTTACGAGCAGGTGCCTTCGTTCCCTGTCTGCATGGAGGAAATCTTGGTTCCTGTCCCAAGGTCCCGTGTTGGGAGCGATCTGTCGCCAAACAATTATTTCAACAGTCACCTCACTCACGGGATGGGGCGCGGTCATGGACGGCCGCTTTGCGAGAGGCTCCTGGCAGCAGCATCATTTCTCCTGGCACATAAATTGCCTGGAAATGTTAACGGTATTCAGAGCTGTGAGGAGTTTTCTGTGTGGAATGTGTTCACCACCTGGTGCAGAGAATGGGCGGTGGACCCAGTTACCTGCTCGGTAATGTCAACATCACCTTCCCTGTCTGTACCTCTGTGTGTATATTGTGTAGGCTGCCTCCCTCCCCTCTCTCTCTCCTTACATCCCTCTCTTTTTCTCTCTATTCCTCTCCTGCTCTCTCAGTTCTCTGGGAACTGTTGGGCTTCTGTAAATATCATCACAGAGTACGGTCTAGACCTGCTCTTTTATGAAAAGCGCTGTGAGATAACTGTTGTTGTGATTTGGCGCTATATAAATAAAATTGAATTGAATTGCATTGCTGGTGTGTTTCGGGTCCCCCAAGTCTGGGCTCCCCGCTTCTAAACACACCATCAGCAACTGGATCGTTCAGACTATTTCCCTGGCCTATCAGGTGCGCGGTTTGCCTTCACCTATGGCCGTAATTGCGCACTCTACTCGAAGCATGGCGGGATTTGTGTGACGCGGCTGGCTGGGCGACCCCTCACACTTTCATCCGGTTTTACAGTCTGGACCTTCCTTCTGCACCCGGCACCCGTGCGCTCTCCTCCTAGTCGTGCCATCAGGTTGTGCATGCTGGGTGCAGGCGGGGTTTCGGCGCGGCCTAAGTGGGTATCTCGTTCCGATAGTGTCGTAACTGACACAGTTCGACATCTCGGGTTACGTATGGGTGTTTGCGGTTTTGTTTATTGCGGGATCTCTATGTGAAAGGAGTTACAACACAATAATATAACACCAAACAATGCATAATCATAATAGCTTTTACAAGCTGCCTCATGCCTTCACAGAGGGATTTGCATATTGAGTAAAGAAATGGAGGTAGGGAGGAAAGAGAGTTTAAAACGATTACCTCTACATCTACTAGCTCAAAATCTTCTTCCTGATGGCAGCAACTCATTTACTAAATTGCGTGTGAATTCAAAAATACTGCATGTGCAATTGTAGAACCTGTTATGGGTGATCAACTAAGAATTACTGCGCAGATGACAACCATATTATGTTGTATATGTTGTATATGCAAACCATAGACTGTATATAAAAATGGACATAGTATTTGTGACGTCACCCGTTGGTTTTTCTGAAGAGCAGTTTTGAAGCCCGAATTGGGCGGAGCTGGTTGTTGCCATCTTGGCACCACATCACCGCGCATCACTCCCGGAAGGGGTGAATCGTGGGTAGAGCTGAGGTGATTGCTGAAACCACTCCCGCCTAGCTCGACATGACCGAGTTAGCTCATGCTAAGGAGCTAATGCTATATGCTACTCTGCGTTAGCAGAGGTGGCTTCTACACGCCCGGTGCTGTATGGTGGAGGTTGGAACCTGTGGCCGTTTTGTTACCAGTTGATGGTCAAAGTAAGACACCCCAAAATATTAAAATAACTCACATATCTGCCCGAAGTGGGCTGGGAACCCACAAATGCAAGGCATCGCGGTTCCCAGTACCAGCAAGCAGCTGGGAACCCTATTGTTTTCGCTAAGCTTTTAATTTATTTTTTTATTCTTCTGTGCATAAAACTGATACTGCAGCCTAGATGGTCAGTGCTACAGATGCAAAACTCACAAATTAGGTTCACAGCCCCAAGAGTACCTCAGCCGCAAAAATCCGCACACTTCTACCTCTAAGGGGCGCCATAAGCAAGGTCAACGCGTTTGGGCTTGGAACTCCCACCTACGAAGGCGTATATCAAAAACCTTAAATTAATGCGTTTGGGGGATCGAGCTGAATCTCGTGGTATAGGCCACGCCCATTTCCGCCTAGACTATTTTTTCGCTACATCGCGAAAACTGAAAAATTTATTTTAATTAACTCCTCCGAAGCCGCAAGTCCCATCGACACCAAACTTGGCACGGACAAGCTGATGAAAGTCTGTAGAGGAAATTTTGATCCGACCAAAAATGTCGCAATTATATGCTAACAAATGTTTGCGAAAAACACTACTAACAGGAAATTATCTCATATCTTCGGAATGGCCGATCGACACCAAATTTGAAGCATTAATATGGTACGCCCCCCTGAGGGCCTGTGCAAAATTTGGTGCAACTCGCCCCTAGGTGGCGCTATTGAATCCCAAAAGATTTTTCTTCTATAACCACAAGTCACATTGACATGAAACCAGAATCGAATTGTTCAGCATGGTCCCCTTACTACAGGCACCAATGTTCGCCCAAATATGCCCATAGGTGGCGCTGTTATTGCAGATTAAAGATGTCAAAAAAATCCCATTGACTTACATGCATTTTATATCTCCATAACCACAAGTCCGATTGACCCCAAATATGGGTCAATTATTCCCCATGGGGCCCTGATGACACCTGAAAATTTTGGTGCACGTTAATCGAAGCTCAAATACCCTATTCATTTAAATGGGATTTTCAACCAAAGGACATTTTGCCTCATAAATACGCCTCACTACATTGCACATTCATAAACCTACGTGTTTGGAAGATGCTGCCGATTCCGATGGTATAGGACACGCCTCTGTGTGATGACGTTTTCATTTCGCGAAAACTGGAAAACCTATTTTAATTAACTCCTCCGAAGCTGCAAGTCTGATCGACACGAAACTTGGCACCGACCATCTCTGGACCAAGCCGAAGAAAGTTTGTAGAGGGAATTTTGATCCGCCAAATTACAGGCCAACTAATTTTAGCGCAAACGCTAAAAACAGGATGTCCTATCACATCTTACGTTTGCAATGGCCGATCTACACCAAACTCGGACACCTTATCTGGCACGCCCTCCTGAGGGGGCTGTGTGAAAATTTTTGAAAACACTCCCACAGACATACATTCATTTCAGATCTCCGTAACGGCAAGCGGAGGCTTGGACCCCGCTTATAACTGCTTGCAGTTCTAGTTGACATTATACTTAACAAGGTTTTAAATGCTTTTTAATATATATAAATGTGGTAACATTATTTTGAGACCAACATTAACCATGAATCAGTTATTAATTACATTAAAGAGGCGGTATTATGTTTTTTGGCTTTTCCCCTCTCCTTTATTGAATCTCTATTTTGAGCATGTAATAGGTTTGCAAAGTGAAAAAGCCCAAAGTCCAGCCCAAAGGGAGTTCCCATCTGCCACAGAAAGCACTGCTCTGAAATGCTTGAAAACAGCTCGTTTGTATTCCAGCCGTTTCCCTTCCTTCAGTGTGATGTCACAATGAAAACGCGTCATAAAGCTTGCCGAGCGGCTAGCGGGGTCAGGCATGCCCTCAAACCAAGCTAGTCTGAGCGGAGGCCCTTTGGTTTTAGTTAAGCCCCTTTTCCACTGCACAGTACCAACTCCACATGGCTCGACTCGCCTTTGTTTGGTTTTCCATTGTAGAAATGTTGTACCTGTACCTGCTTCCAGGTAGCTTTTTTCGTATCACCTCCATCGAGGTTCCAAGCGAGCTGAGGGATACTAAAATGTAACGTGAAAACACGACAGACTGCTGATTGGTCAGAGAGAATATTCACTATTCACTGCATCATCATCGCTGCACCAGACAGAGCCCAGCAACAGAAAGTTGTATATTTTACAGTTTTTGTATGGAATTTCATCACTAAATCCACTTCTGAGGAATGTTGAAATGTTTTAACCTAAAAAAGAGAAAGCTGTGTGGATTGCTGGTGTGTGTGTCGCACTGAACATTACGTCGCGGCAGTTGTGTCTGGCGTCGCTATGACGACAAGCTACGTACTATCTCTGGGTACTATCTGCAATGGAAAACGGAGCAGGGCTGAGTAGAGTCAAGTCTATCGATTTGCGCTATGGTAGCATATTGAGCAAGGCAGCATAGATCGTCAGAACACTGGCAACAGTTTAGTCCTAAAAGACGATGCAACTCCGACTCTGTTTGGGCCTGGAAATTCACAATCACAACCTATAAGTATGCTTTATTGGTTGTGAATTATATTTAAAATAAACACAGCAATGTAACTTGTTGGCTAACACAGTTATAGCTATAATGCGTTACACCTGATGTGAAGGCTACTGAGCAATTTTTATGTAAAATTTAGTTGAAATATGGTGATTATTGTAGTGGTTTATGGTAAGATGTGGAACAATGATGTTGTGTGGTTGTGGACTTGTGAGTAACTTATACCATCTGCTAGGTTACGGTCGCAGTCTGAAGCAGCTTTGATTTGGATCACACTAACTTGTTTCTTACGACCCGCCCTTCTCTCCTTCTTTTTGGCTAGTAGTCATTACCTGGGAACTGCGCATGTACAACTCCCATCAAAGATTAGCTGAAGAGCGGAGCGTACAACACATAGGGTGAAAAGAGGAGCTGCAGCCATGTGCAGTATGAGAAAAATATGGTGTTTTTGAAAATTAAACCGTGTAAACCTGTTCTGGTACAACCCCTAGTTAAGATTTTGAACCTGAAAATGAGCATAATACCACCCCTTAAACGTTTACATACAGCTCAAACGAACAATTTGAAGCAAATCAATTAACCCTTTTACATAATGTTAGTTACGAGTCATTTATTTGAATGTTAACTAATTATGTTACTTGTAATAAACGTAATAAGCTAGCGGTAGAGTCCTTAGTTACATGATGGAAGCTGTATAACACGTTAGCACAAAACGTTAGCCATGGCTGCTGTCACATTAATTAATTCCCCAAACCGCTATATCGAGTAATGCTGCTGCTGTCGGCAGGGCTTGTGTGAGATTATTGTCTGGAATATGACACTTGAGAGAGAAAGGTACTTTTTATATTTGTCTCAAGATTTTAGTTGAGGATCTGATGCCTCCACGTCTGCTACTCAAACGTTAAACTGTTTGTAATGTTACTAGGACAACTTGGCTACAGGACATTTGACAGCTGATCTAAAATTGTCTTAAGAGGACAACACAAAAACATTTAAAGACCGTCTCACGGTTCCATTTCTGCCACTTATGTGACATAATAGTGCTGACATCATTAAAACACTGAGGCATCTTTTAGAGGAGCATCTCAAAAAATTTGAATACTGAGGAAAAGTTCATTGTGGGCACCAGAACCAGACTGAGAGATTACAGGCTTCAGAACCTTTGCAGGTGTTTTGAGTTAATTAGCTAATTAGAGAGCTCATCTCCATTTAACATTTCTGTATAATTTATAATACAGAAAAGTATTTAAGCTATTCTAAAATTTTTATACATTTTGAGATACTGGAGTTTTTATTTCCACGAGCTATAAACCGTAATCAAGGTGAAAACAAAAAGGGTTTGAAATGCTTCACTTTGTGTAATGAATCTAGAATATATAAAAGATTCACTTTTTGAATAGAATTACGTTAAAAAATTAACTTTACCACAATATTCTATTTATCAAAGACTCATTGTTTAGACTTATTGTTTACTTTATATTTTTCATAATCTGAAGCATTTACTACACATTTTCCTCCCAGAGTCACACTGTGGATCAGAGAGCTGCAGAGACCTGGAAGCCTTCTTATTGTCGTGGAAGTCTGTATCTGTTGGCGTGGACTGACGTGGAAAGGCATTCTCTCCTTCTGTTTACTTTGAGTTTTAAATATTGTCCATATTTGTGTTATAGTTCCATTTAAAAAAGATACGGTTTATGGTTCACATTGTAATAAATTCTATATATATTAGCACTCCATCTTTACTTATTGAAAAGCTAATCGTATACCACAGATAAAACATGAAACATTAAAGCTGAACTCTTGCTAAAGAACATCAGTCTAGGATAAGCTGAAAAGTAAAAATACTCCCAACATGTTTCACATGAAATACTGAAAAGTAATTATGCAGTGTATTTCTGTGAGTGTGAGTATTTTTACTTTCTACCTTATACTTAAGATAAATATAGATAGATAAATAAGGAGCCATACACCCAGTAACAGTTTAACTAGTTTAAACACAAAAGAATGTGGGCACATCCAAACCATCCTGTGGGTAAGTGCTGAAACAAAGAATGATCTGCACAGAGTAATTATGAATCCCATGAGGTGGTATTTATTGTGACCTTGCAAACTCTGAGGTCTCAGAGCTGTGCAGTTTATTGTTTATATTTGTGTGTGTGTGTGTGTGTGTGTGGTCGTCTAACTTTGGCCAGCGTGATGCAATCTAGCAAAAACAATTAGAGCTGATGGGATGGGATGGAATCCAGCCAGGCCTGGCTCAGTTTCAGGAGTGTTAAAAGCTAGAGGCGTCACAGTGGAGCGTCACTCCACGCACATCTCTCATCAGCCAACCCAACTGTGATTACTTGTCTGCTGCCAGTGGCTGATGCTCAGAAATCACTGCAGATCCCAGGCAAACACAATTATTTAAGGGGGGAAATCCAGAAACTCTGGTGCCAGCTGTATGTGTGTATGTGTGAGAGTGTGTGTGAGGTCATTTTATTACACAGTTTCAGGGCCAGCCTGTTTCCTCTCTCTGCCATCCAAGTCCTAAGTTAGAAAAAGCACCTCTGGATGCTGCCAGGAGAACAGCAGAGTTACAAAGAGCTATGACGCATGTGTGATGGAAGCTTAAAACACATACTACTACAGAGAGAGAAAGACAGGGCTCTTACTCTGTCTCCACAGAATCAAGTAGGTTTCCAAGTACACAGCAATTACAATGGGAGTGTGACAAACGGTGTTTAAAAAAGAGGGGATCAGTCTTGGGCCTAATTTGTGTAATTAGACGATGTTTGATTTATCGAGTGTGTTTAAGCCTAGAGGGTTTTGCTTGGTCCTCTTGGTTTGGATTTTGTTTTCACAGATGATTGATGGCTTATGGGTGGAGGGCTTTGCAGGATTTTTTCCGTGTTTGTTACAGCCTGGACCAAGGCTGTTGTCTGTCTAAAAAACAGCTGGAAAGTGGAATTCTCTGCAGGAGTTCCTTGTCTTTCACATGCCCATCTCTCTTTAGCTCCAATCCTTTACTTTTTTCATGTATCATGAAATGCTATGAAATATGAACTATTAAAGGATGATTACATTTTATCATAACAGTCTTTTTTTGTTTGGGCATCATTTCTATCGGTAATAACAACTTTGTAGTTAATAGCCAAGTTTTGGAACCATAGTGACATAACTATAAAGAAGTCCGACAGGTAAAGAAATAGGCACAAACCTCCAGGTTTTAAGTACAAGTCAGTGCTTTAAAGGCAGGGTAGGGTAGGTAAGTTTGAGAAACTAGCAAGAAACTGAGAAACAGAGAAACTCCCACTGCCTCCCTTCTGGGCTCATTCCAAAGCCACGCCCCCAAAACTACAGCTCTGCTTCAGCCATTGGCTCATCTGTTTTATGTATGTTGACCTGGTGTGTAATGTGGACACAGAAGTCCTGTTAGAGAACAACAAAGCCCTGTTCAAAAAAAATATCTGATCATGTTGATGAATATTCTTTCCAATTACACATTATCTTTCCAATTTGGGGTTCTAACAACTATATATTCCTTTATAGGCCAGAATCTGAGGACATGCACCACACATGGCTGATCTTCCTGACCCAGGACAGAGTAACAGACAGTTCAGTCAGGCAGCATACAGACAGTTTGTAGTGTGGCAATGTGGAACACTTGGTCACAGAGTCGTGATACTGATTTCATGTTTCTGGAAGATATGAATCCATGTATGGTTCGTTATTTGCATATTCCGTTTCAAAACCAAAAACCAGTTAACCTAGCTGCATGGCTTTGGAGGGTGGGAGGAAGAGAGAGTCCCGGAGAGAACCCATGTGGACACGAGGAAAACATGCAAACTCCACACAGGCAACTGGGGTTTGAACCCATGACCTTCTTGCTGTAAGGCAACAGTGCGAACCACTGCACAACCGCGCTGGCCCCCCTCAAACCAATTCTGCTAAAATGCAAGTACATGTCTTGCTTTACACTCAGCTTGTAGTTTTACAGTAAAACCACATTCAAGATAGATGTAAAATGTACATAAATGTTCTGCTAAGATTTTCTACATACATCTGTCCAGTTACTGCAAAAATGCATGACAGACAGACAGGCACGGTGAGCAGATGTGTTTTCCTTGTGCTCAGTTGCTTTTCAATAAATCCTGCATTATAATCCAGAGTGAGGCCATATAAAGAGGCAAAATTGTAAACGTAAGAGTAAACTACTTCAAACATACCAAAAAAAGCAGCTAAGGAGAAAAAAACGACGGAGAGATGTGAGGATGCAGGCCAGGAGCTAGCTGAAGAGGAGCCATGCTCACCGGAGCAAATGTAACTTAGTCTTTTCGACCACTCAAAGCGCTTTTACACTACATCTGCATTCACCATTCACACACATTCATACACTGAGCCTAAGTGCTCAAACGGAAGCTAACATTCACACTCACTCATACACTGGCGGAATAGCTGCCAGGGGCAATTCGGTGTTCAGTATCTTGCCCAAGGACACTTCGACACGCAACCAGGGGGAGCCAGGGATTGAACCGCTCTACCTCCTGAGCCACAGCCGCCCCAGAAGCACAAGCACCCGCTGCTGCCCCCGCGGACACCGAACAAGTCATAAATATGGATAATCCTTCTACAAAGTAGAAGTAGTAGAAAGTAGAATCCTTATGCTTGCCATAACCTCACTCAAGCACTTCTTAAGTGAGGCAGAGAAGAGGTACACTTCTCTGCCCTTCTAATTCAGCAGTTACCCACCCAAAACCCTACGCAGAGTCGCAGTCTAACACACTTCTCTGCTCCTCCATTTCAGGAGTTACTTAGTGAAAATCCTATAGTGACGGTGTCTGCCCCCAGACCATCGAAATTATTTAAAAAGGTAAACAGAAGAGGAGCTGTGCATAAAAACCTCATAAAAATTAAAACCACAAGAGCAATAGTGCAAACGAATAGGAGAGTTAAATGTGGACTCTTAAACATCAGATCTCTCTCTTCTAAAGGTGTACTAGTAAATGAACTAATATCAGATTATGATATTGATTTATTTTGTCTTACTGAAACCTGGCTGGGTGATGGAGAATATGTTAGCCTAAATGAATCCACCCCTCCCAGTCATATTAATACTCACATTCCTCGAGGCACAGGCCGAGGAGGTGGAGTTGCAGCTATCTTCGACTCTAGCCTACTAATCAGCTCTAAACCTAAATTAAACTATAACTCATTTGAAAGCCTTGTTCTTGGTCTTTCGCACCCAAGTTGGAAATGCAAACACTGCAAACAATTCTCTTCGTTATAGTGTACCGAGCACCTGGCCCGTACTCTGAATTCTTATCTGAATTTGCAGAGTTTTTGTCAACTTTAGTCCTTAAAACAGACAAAGTTATTATTGTAGGGGATTTTAATATTCATGTGGACGTTGAGAATGACAGCTTTAGTACTGCTTTTATCTCTCTCTTAGATTGCATTGGCTTCTCTCAGAGTGTTCATGAACCGACTCACTGTTTTAACCACACCCTCGACCTTGTTTTGGTGTATGGTATTGAAATTGAACATTTAGTGGTGTTCCCACAGAATCCCTCTTTATCCGACCACTGTTTGATAACTTTTGAGTTTGTATTGCTGAACTACACGCCATTGGGCAAAAATTTCTATACAAGATGTCTGTCTGATAGTGCCATAGCTAAATTTAAGGATGCGATTCCATCAGCTCTAAATACATTATCTAGTCACAAAGTAACGGAGGACTCCTATGCTAATTTCAGTCCCTCCCAAATCGATCATCTTGTTGATAGTGCTGCAGGCTCGCTGCGAATGACACTCGACTCTGTAGCCCCTCTAAAAAAGAAAATACTAAAACAAAGACGGTTAGCTCCATGGTATAATACTGAAACTCGCAAATTAAAGCAAATCTCGCGGAAACTTGAGAGGAATTGGCGTTCCACCAAAGTGGAAAATTCTCGTTTAATTTGGCAAGATAGTTTTAAAACTTATAGGAAGGCCCTCCGTAATGCTAGAGCAGCGTACTACTCGTCATTAATAGAGGAAAATAGGAACAACCCAAAGTTTCTTTTCAGCACTGTAGCCAGGCTGACAGAGAGTCACAGCTCTATTGAGCCAAGTATTCCCATAGCTCTCAGTAGTTACGATTTCATGAGTATCTTTAATGATAGAATTCTAGCTATTAGAGACAAAATTCACCAAGACCTGCCCTCAATTGGCACCGACTTATCTCTTAACTCAGGAACCTTAGAAACAGCTGTAGAACCAGATACATGTTTAGACTGTTTTGCTTCCCTCAATCTTTACCAACTAACTTCAATAATTTCTTCATCTAAACCATCAACCTGCCTCTTAGACCCCATCCCGACTAGGCTGCTTAAAGATGTTTTACCCTTAGTCAGCACTTGTACCGCAGTACTTTAAAGTAGCTGTAATTAAACCTCTTCTGAAAAAGCCCAAACTTGATCCGGATGTTTTAGCCAACTATAGACCTATATCTAACCTTCCATTTCTCTCTAAGGTTCTGGAGAAAGCAGTTGCTAAACAGCTGTGTGACTTTCTACAGAGCAATATCTCTTCAAGATTTAGAGCTCATCATAGCACAGAGACAGCACTGGTGAAAATTACTAACGACCTCCTTATTGCATCAGACAAAGGACTTGTCTCTGTACTGGTTTTATTAGATCTTAGTGCTGCATTTGATACCATTGACCATCAGATCCTATTGCAGAGACTGGAACATTTCATTGGCATTAAAGGAACCGCTCTAAGCTGGTTTAAATATTCCATAAGCTTTCATTGTTATGCAGATGAAACTCAGTTATATCTATCGATCAAGCCAGATGAAACTCATCAGTTAGCTAAACTTCAAATGTGCCTTCAGGATGTTAAAATCTGGATGACCTGTAATTTTCTAATGTTAAACTCAGATAAAACTGAAGTTATTGTTCTGGGGCCTAAGCACCTCCGTCACGCATTATCTAAAGATATAGTTTCCCTTGATGGCATTGCCCTGGCCTCCAGCACCACTGTGAGGAATCTTGGAGTTATCTTTGATCAGGACATGTCGTTTAAGTCTCACATTAAGCTCAGTCTCACCTTTTTTCACCTACGTAATATTGCGAAAATCAGGAACATCCTGTCTAAAAATGATGCAGAAAAACTAGTCCATGCATTTGTTACTTCTAGGTTGGATTACTGCAATTCCTTATTATCAGGCTGCTCGAAAAAGTCCATTAAAAGTCTTCAGCTGATCCAGAATGCTGCAGCACGTGTTCTGACAGGAACCAGGAAAATAGATCACATTTCTCCTGTCCTAGCTTCTCTGCATTGGCTTCCAGTAAAATCCAGAATAGAATTTAAAATAATAATAATCTTAATGGTCAGGCACCATCTTATCTTAAAGAGCTCATAGTACCTTACTACCCCACCAGAGCACTGCGCTCCCAGAATGCAGGGTTACTAGGAGCCAGAGCGTTCAGCTATCAAGCTTCTCTCCTGTGGAACCAGGTTCCAGTTTGGGTTCAGGAGGCAGACACCATCTCCACATTTAAGAGTAGGCTTAAGACTTTCCTCTTTGATAAAGCTTATAGTTAGGGCTGGCTCTGGTGAGTCCTGAACCATCCCTTAGTTATGCCGCTATAGGCCTAGACTGCCGGGGAATTTCTCATGATGCACTGAGCTCCTCTCTCCTCTACTTTCTCTCCCTCTGTATGCAACCTCATCCCATTATTGCATGTTTCTAACACAACTTCTCCCCTTTCTGGTAGTCTTGTGCTTTCTCGTCTCTCTCCTCTCTCCTATCACTTCCTGCAGGTGTTTCTGGCTCTGGAGCTGTGGAGTCTGGATCTGTGGCTGCGGGTCACCTGCTGCCCCCGTGTTCCTGCTCGACGCCCTCTGCTGCAACGACTATTGTTACTAGTCCTGTTGTTATTGTTGTTGTTGTGGTCATTAACATTGCGATTGTTATCATTAACACTACTATAAATATCTGTACCATTTTTCATTTAGTCTATAGCAACATCACCTTTACTGTCTGTACCTCTGTGTGTGATTGTTTAGGCTGCCTCTCTCCCCTCTCTCTCCTTCCATCCCTCTCTTTCTCTCTCTGTTCCTCTCCTGCCCTCTCTCTCTCTCTCTCTCTCTCTCTCTCTCTCTCTCTCTTCTTCACCCTAACCGGTCGAGGCAGATGGCCGCCCACCCTGAGCCATGGTTCTGCTCGAGGTTTCTGCCTCTTAAAAGGAGGTTTTTCCTTGCCTCTGTCGCCTAGTGCTTGCTCTTGGTGGGAACTGTAGGGCTTCTGTAAATAGCATCATAGAGTACGGTCTAGACCTGCTCTTTTATGAAAAGCGCTGTGAGATAACTGTTGTTGTGATTTGGCGCTATATAATAAAATTGAATTGAATTCAAGCAAGACTTTCAAAAATTGACAGTGTACTGACGGAAATAAGAAATGTCCAAACGGAAATTAAAGACTGCAGTGGGCGTATCATGGAGGCCGAAATGCGGATATCTACGGCAGAAGATGAGATACAAACCCTGAAAGAAACTATCAAAAACCTTGAGAGCAAGACAAAAACCTCACTAACAAAGTCGAAGATTTAGAAGGGAGGAGCAGACGTAACAACTTGCGTGTACTGGGCATACCCGAGAAAGAAGAAGGCAATGACACCTGTTCCTTTATGGAAAAATGGATAGCGGATATTCTGAAGATAACGCCACCGGTTTTGGAGAGAGCGCACCGGATAACAGCGAGCCAAAGTTCCACTACGTATCCGAGAACCATCATCATCAAGTGTTTAAATTTCAAGGACAGAGAAAATATCTTGAAAGCTGCGTGGATACAGAAAGAGGTGATGTACCAAAACAACAAAATAAGATTTCTTCCTGACCTAAACAGAGGTGTATAAGCAACAGAGGAGGTACGACGGCGTGAGGAAGCGGCTGCGGGAACACGGACTGGACAAACACCGGATCCTATACCCCGCACGGCTCCTGCTGACCAACGATGGCCGCACTGTCGTCTTCAATACACCAGCAGACATGGACAAGTACATCAAGAAGCTGGAACCACTGACTAAACTAAGTGCGTCTTGATGAGAAGTCTTATTAAACTTACAAACTCTTCAGATGTGGCTACTGAAAACTATGAGGTATGTAGTGCTTAATTTTGTTGGAAACTTGAACTACTTGTACTACTTACACTACTTACATTGTACTACTACTCTCTATTTTATGTTTTATGTTTAAAGTGCAATTAGTTGTTTCTAAAGTGAGTACTGAAAGCTACGTTGCATGTAGTCTGCGCACATTCTGTTTCTAGTTGATAGATAAGCTAACTTATCTGGATTATTTTTTGTACATAGACAAGCAATTGAGCTGAGCTTTGGTTTACAGGAGAATAGTTCCTCAGTATAGCGTGGACCTATTCCAGACAGTGGAGGGAAGTTATTCAGGGGTTTGGGGGAGCCTGTAAGTGGGTCAGGCCTGGGTTTTGGGTGGGTCGCTCTGTTCCTTTTCTTTTTGGTTTTATTCAAAATGGTACCCTTTATAGTTTTTATTGCTGCGCTTGCACTAAGGTAATTTACCTCTCTTTATGTTAACCATTATATTATAACAAATGACAGATGTTTTGGTTGAATGTTTCTCTTGGAATTGTAGAGGCTTACGTAAACTTACTAAATAAAAAAAAAAATAAAAGTATTAGGTAGAACAAAACAGCTAAGAGCCAAAATTGTGTTCCTACAGAAAACACACATGCTAGATCATGAGTAAATCAAAATTAAACATAGATGGCCAGGTCAGGTACTGTCTTCATCTTACTCTTCTAATTCCAGAGGAGTTATAATTATGATACACAAGTCTATTCCTTTGCGCATTGATAAAATAACTAAATCCCAACGGTAGATTTTTGATTGCGCAGGGAAATATTCTATCAACTTAGATTAATCTGATTAATGTGTATGGACCTAACGATGATAACGCAGATTTCTATAATATCTTATTTTTGAGAATCTCCACAATGCCCGGAAAACACATTGTGGCAGGTGATTTCAATTGTGTTTTGCAGCCCAGTAAGGATCGGTCATCTCATGTAAGGTCTAGGAAAGCTTTACAACATTTTATAAAGGAACTTAACCTGGTGGATATATGGAGGGCTCAAAACCCACTAAAAAGGGAATATTCATTTTGGCTGAGTACTTCTAAAGGATACTTAAGAATAGATTACTTTCTGGTATCAGCTGAACTAATTTCCTGAATCAGAAATTGTCAATAATGTAGTATTCTTATATCAGATCACGCTCTTGTATCTTTGACATGTTGAACCCAAGTTTATTCATAATCGTGCTAAATGGAGATTTCAAATACACTGGATGAAAGACAAAAGATTTCTTGAGTTCTTAGGGGAACAAATTGATAATTATTTTGAACACAATACCACCCAATCATCAGTTACAATTAGATAAGCTATACGAGCAGAAACACAAAAAGAGAAACAGAAGGAAACTAAAACCCTTGAAACAAAAATTCATTTACTTGAGGAAAAGAGTTTACAAGCAGGCCAAAACACTGATAATGTTTTAAAAGAATTATTATTGTTAAGAACCAATATAATGAAATAACACATGAAAAGCAGCAGCCAATTTATTAAGATTAAAGCAACAATTTACAAGCAGAGAGAAAAATCAGGCAGACTTCTTGCTTGGAGTATAAAACAACAGGAATCAGAAAAAGCAATTACTAATATTGAGGATGAAAATGGAAATATGAGATCCGATGGAAATTAATAAAGCGTTTAAAAAATTTCTATGAAAAGCTATATTGCTCTGAATATAAGGCCACAACTGATACCCACTCCGTGTTTTTGATCATCTTAACATTCTAAAGTACCTGAGGAACTAAAAATTATGTTAGATAGTGAGCTTTCTGCAGCTGAAACTATGGGGCTATAACTACATTAAAAGGTGGTAAAACAGCAGGACCTGATGGCCTGCCCATTGACCTATATAAATATTTCAAAGATAAACTGGATTAGCCATCCATGATATGTATATAGAATGTATACAGTGACCGTCTTCCTACTTCTCTGAGAGAAGCTTTGATCATTCTTTTACCAAAACCAGGAAAACAGAACACAAGTGAGAAAATATGCGACCTATAAGCCTAACAAATACCGATACCAAAATACTATGTAAAATCTTCATAATTTCATAATGTAAGACGTGTTTTAAATATTTTGCATAGCCAAAAAGAGGAAAAGGATACGGCTCTTCTCTCGCTAGACGCGGAGAAAGCTTTCGATAGAATTGAATGGGCTTATCTCTTTCACGCTATTGTAAAATTCGGATTTGGAAACTCCTTTCTAAATAGATAAATTCTTACATTCCATGCAGTGGCTGAAGTGATTTCTGAGCCATTTAATATTACAAGAGGTTGTCCTGAAGGCTCACCACTGTCCCCATTTATTCATTTTGGCTATCGAACTGCTAGCAATAGCTGTAAGGTCTAGCAATCACATACAAGGGATAACAATGGGTGGCAAGGAAATAAATAGCTTTATTCGCTGACGATGTAGTGCTATTCTTAAAAAAGTTAATGCCTCTTTACCAGCACTTTTAGATCTGATCAGTCAATTCGGAAATTACTTGGATATAAAGTGAAAATTCATGTATCTATTCCAAAACATCCCTTTGGCGCCACCTGCTGGATTGTTCTCGAAGATTAACTCATTATCAGGAAATTTATTTGGAACAAGAAATGCCCTGCGTCAGTGACGACACTATGGGAACGCCTCTGGGCGTGGCAGGGCTAAACTACGAATGAAACTACTCCAATCCTATGGTGTGCTAGAACGGTAGCGTGTGACGGCGTAACTGGAGGAGTATATAAGCACGCCGGCACACATTAGGACACATTAGCTTCTTTCTATTCAGCAGGCACTCTGGCTATGAAGCTCCACTATTGAAGGATCATCATCTTACCTGAAGTTGAGCGAAGCAGCAGAGATCATGTCAAACGATTCCGACAGTGTATCTTCTCTTGTCAGCGCTTCATCACGGAAGGTGATACCATGGAATGTGCATCTCATGCCTGGGGATGCGCACGCCCAGGCAGCTCTCAAGGGGGCTGCCTGCGACCATTGCGAGGCCCTGCCCCAGAGGTGCTGAGGTCTCGAGCGGCTCTCTCTGGAGGATGGTCGGATGCGCTCCCCCGTGGCTCGCTGCGGCTCCAATCCTGGGGATCACCACGTGATATCAGCTGAGGCCTTTTTCCGGTCCTCGTCTGCGGGATCCTCCTCCTCGTCCCCGGTCGGGAGCCCGTTTCTTGGCTTCTCCCACTCGAGGATGAGTCCGGATAGGCTTGCACGGTCTGGCTCTGAGGAGCTAGATGTGCTTAGCATCGTGGAGAATGACTTCAGCCCTCGCCGGGATACGAGGAGTTGTTGGAAGTGGTGAGACGCGGGCTGTGGCCAAGCTGCATATTGATTGGCCACAGGCTGTGCAGCAGCCCCGTCTGGCAGTAAACTAGACAAGCGGTTTCTGCAACATCGAGTGCCACCCCCGCGTCGGCCCTTACCATTTTTTCCGGACGAGTTGTGTAGATCTTGGAACAAACCCTTCTCTGCACCGCTGTCTAAGTCCCCCCGGCTGGACTACGGCAACGTGACGGATGTCAGACAGCACGGCTACAGAGCGATGCCACGGGTGGAGGAAGTGCTTGAGCAATATTTCCCCCGCTGGTCAGGCTCCAGGACTGCGACGGCTCAGGAAAGGCGGACGCAGCCCTCGTCCAGCGTCTACCGCCACAGCCAGAAGCAGAGCGTCGCTTCACGGGGCCCCCCTCATCCGTTTTGGCCGGCACGGGAGGAACAGTCCAGACGTACTCAGAGCCCCATCCACAAGAAGGATGGAGCTGGTATCTACTAAGTATAATATTCCAAGAAAACATTTCTTTAAATATTTACAGATAAGGAGTTTTGTTCACTCTATGCGGAACCAATCATTAAACTTGCCAGTACTTCTTCTTTGGAGGAATTAATTACTAAGAAATGCAATAGTAAAGGATTAGTATCAGTTCTTTACAACTGGCATGCATCAGGGTCTACTGATCAACAACCCCCCAAAACTTGAATTATGGAAGGTGGGATGAGAGAGGATATATCGAGGATGATGGAGACAAATCTGTAGAAACTCTCAGAGATAGTCAGGTAACGGTAGCTTAAAACTACTTCAATATAACTAGTTGATGCAGACTTACATAACTCCTGTTAAAACTAAATAGGTTTAATAAAAATATCCCTGACACATGCTTTAAATGCAGAGAAGCTCAGGGATCTTTGTGCATTGTGTTTGGGAGTGCAGCATTATTAGAGACTTTTGGGTGGAAGTGATTAATATTACAAAGAAATTTTATCCTTGAATATTCCTCTAGATGTAGCAAAAATGATTTTGCTACACATATATCCAAAGACCCTTAAACTAAATCACGAGCAGTGAAAATTTATAGATTTCGCTATATTACAAGCTAAAAGAATGATAGCTCTTAGCTAGAAAAAGTCTGATCCACCAGTTATTGGAGCTTGGATTAATTCCATGGCACAGTGTATGGCCCTGGAAAAAATAACATATTTGATTTAAACAAATGTTACTTTTATGTGTAAAGTACAGTAATACATATTTGGTTTCTGGGTACCTTGCAATATGTGTTTGCATTTAGATTGACTCTTGTCTGATTCCTTTATGTATTTTTATATGTAGAAGAGAGTGTTCTGCTTTGTGTTGTGTTGGGGTGGAAAATACCTATGTCGAACTGGAATAGTGTTTCTCTGTAACTGTCTTGTATAATCAAAATTAAAAACACATTGTTAAAAAAAAAAAAAAAAAAAAGAAAATGCACCACATTTGCAATAATTCTGTTTTGAATATGTTTTTAACAGCATTTGAAAAAT
>NW_024040374.1:35462709-35538571 GCF_014851395.1 Micropterus salmoides
GCACAGTGTGCGCGTTGGGCTCGTCACTTGTGCATTGGTGTTGATGATTGCGTGGCATTTGGGCATTTTGGTTGTTCGCTGCGCGGCGGTGGGGTGCTGGGTGGGGGGGGAGCACTGGTCTATGTTGTGTGCGCGCCGCGGTCGGTCCGGGCGCTGCTCTTCCGCGGGTTACGCTTTTTGCGTTCTGTCGGCATTACGTTGTCAACTGGCATTTGGGTCGGGGTCTTCTGCGTTTGCATCGCGGTGCATCTGGGAGTCTTTGGTTTTTTTTGATTGATTTATTATTTTCTTTCTCCCACCCCTATTGGCTACTGGGGTTCTTGCTTGCCTGTTGCTGGGGTAGGTGTGGCACAGTCGTGGCGCCCCACTCTCACTAACAACTACATTCTTAACAGGCTTGTGCGCACACATGTACACACACACACACATACAGACACATTCACCCACACGCACACAGACAGACACAAACAAATGTAGGTTGTCCCTGGTAGAATTATTCCTGATGCTTTTCTTTCAGTTACTTTTACTATTATTATTATTTTTATTGTTTGTTTTTGTTTGTGTTTGTTTGTTGTTGTTTTTCTCCTCCCAAGCCCCCTCTCTGTTCTATTGCAGGTTTCATTGTTTTTCCCTGTTGTCCCCACCTTCCATCCCCCTTTCCCCCTTCTCTTACAGGTGTTGTCCTTTCTCTGTGCTGTCTGTTTGTGCCCCCCCCATCCCCGTGTCTGCCCCCCTGTCCGGCCCGGTGACAAATCAATACATAATTAAATAAATAATAAAACAGACAAAGGAGTATTTTAATACTCTCTTGTTAAAGTAAAATCTGTCTGGCACAATATGGTATCCAGGTCATTATACTCTATACCAGGCTGCTGGGCAGGACAGGTTTAAAAAAAAAAAAAAAAAAAAAAAAAAAAAAATTACAGGTTTTTACCCAGGTTTTAACATCCTGAAGGCACATTTGAAGTTTATTTAGTTCTGTGCTATGATGAACTCTGATAAATCCTGACTGAAAATCCTCAAATAAACTATTGCTCTACTATTGCAAGTTAGCAAGAATAAATATGCAACATCAGATTAGAAAAAAACTAGTAGTTAACATTGTTAAACACATCCATGTCGCCAGGTCATTTGCAGTGGCGGCTGCCCAATAAAGGGCTCTAGGGCGCTGCCCTCCCTGGTGGTGGAAACCTTTTATATACAGTCTATGGGTGGAAAGTGTTTAGATTTTTTTTTTTAAATAAACAATTTTTTAATTAAACAGTAATTACCTTTAAGTATATGTGTGTTTAAAATGCACAATAATGTATAATATAAAATATAGGCTAAATAATTATGTTTGGGTATGAAATTAGCTTCCTGCTCATTCACTGATCTCTTCTGGGGCGCTGGAGAGAGAGCCCAGGCAGCACAGCAGCACAGCCAATAGCTGATCGTAACTGACACAAGATATGCCCACACGCTCCACGACCTGCCCCGAGCAAAGTCAGTCGGTGGTAGATGGACACGTGACGTTGTTGGCAAGATGAATGTGGAACTCAAGGCCGATACAGGATTTCAGCCTTGGCTAGCTGGATGCAAGGACTGTTACAGGAGTAATACATTTATCTGAGAAGATTAAGAAACAGAGTGTATGAGGGTACATATGGATAACACGGTGAAGCTAGCCATGCTAGGCAGAGTTAGCATCGGCCTTGCGTGGCCACAAGGAGACCGCGTCCTCTGACAACCCTGGCGTTTTCAGTAGATCTTGTTGCCTCGCTGGACAGTGTGTCGGAGGAGCACCTTAAGACAGCTACCGTTTTCAAAGGCACCTCAAAGACCGTGCAAAACGAACTTTTGGACTACATGTTGTCCGTTCTTAAAGATTACATTCTGGAGCAAGTAAAAATGCAGATTAACTTGCTGTTCAGGCAGATGAGACAACTGAAATTTCCACCCACTGCCAGTTGGTGCTTGTGCTACGGTATATGAACATGGAGATTACTAGAGTATTTTATTTTCATGCCACTTTCTATGTTTGTTCACTGTTTATGTTTTTGTATAATAATATAATAATAATATAACATTGGCATTAAATCATTTCTGACTATTTCACAAAGCACTGTTATCCAGCAGTTTGTGTTAAAATGTATTAGGACTGGATATGGCACAACACCAACTAAAATATTTTTCACCAGCCGCCACTGCCCGAATGTTTTGACTGTAGCCCCAAATGTAACTTAACGACATCCAAAATAATCTCCATATAAATATGCAATAATCTTTATGATGCAGCCTTTCTCGGAGGTCTTGGAAGAACAGAGGCTAGTCGCTATAATAGTTCACGTAATATGAGCCCCCACTGTTACTCAGCCTGCCTGCATTTAGAGAAAGAGAGAGTGAGAGAGAGAGCATTGCTCACAGCTTCAGGGCTTGACAGTGACTACTGAATTGTCCCTATAAAAATTGTAATCAAAACATTTAGATATGAATGTTGTCGGTCAGTTTCTAGTGAATGTATTTGCTACACAAACAGTTATCAGTCTGCTTCAAAGTAGCGAGAGACACACCTGACCACGACACAGACACTTGCCGCTCTGTGTCACTTCCTGATTTTGCTGACATGTTTAGATTTTGTTGATTTGGTTATCAGTGTTTGCTTTTTGTGCTTCTACTATGATTAAAGGTTAAGTGTGTAAGTGACATCTAATGGTGAGGGTTGTGAATTGCAATGAATTGCAAAAACAAAATCATCACTCAACTCACCCCTGCGTTTTGTTACATCTTGGGAGGGTTGGCTCATCTGGACTAACATACCAAACTAAAGAACATCTCAAAAAATCACATCTACTGCAAGTTTGACCATTGACATAACAGGAAAAAGCTCACTGTTTCTGCACCACAGTCTATTATAATCCACACAATACATGAAGTTTACAAAAGCAGGTGAGGAACAAGGCGCCTCTCCACACGGTCTTGTTATCAAAATGCTGTTAGCAGTAAAATGTGAACTTTAGCTGGCTGATTGGAACTTCAACAGACACATTTATGTCTACGTTGCAAAGCCAAGACACAATTAAAAAATTACAATCCAGCTTCCAGCTGTAGGCTACGGTTTTATTGGCAGTTAGTCAGCTGATTGTCTCATGAATGTAACTGACAGATTTATGTCCACGCAAAGCCAAAGTCTGAAGAATAACTAACGTTACATGTCATTTAGAGCCCGACCGTTATGGGATTTTTAAGTCAAATACCGATTTCAATATTTGAGGATTTTAAAATCCAATAGCTGCTATATCAGCCGATATTCTTTTTCCACCTTATTTTAAGAAACACATAACATACACAAAGATTATCCTAAATGTTTGTTATGTTGAGACCTCACCAAGACACATGACATAATGCAGTTTAAAAATAACTTTAAAATATAAAAATATATTAAAGTTTTGATAAATCAAATCTACAGAATTTTTTTTTTAAATATCTGATTTATTTTAAATTAGGGCTCGAGCATGAAACATGTGAGGTCCCTATTGAAACTGAAGGAATTATTATTCTTTCTTTTTTTCTGCAAAGTAACCTAAATTTTTGGGGCCTAAACTTGCTTGAAAACTCACCAAACCTTGCACATAATTCAGGCGCGGCAAATATTTCGTATTTTATGGGTTATGGGCAAAATGGTTCGCTAGCACAGAGCATCCCCTGGACGAAGTTTCACCTATGTGTATGAAACTTCTGTGGTACGTGTGTCATGTCCAGACGTACAAAAAAGCCTCTTGGAACAATGCCCGACACCCAACAAGAAGTCAGCCATTTTGGATTTAAGGTCATTTTTGTCAATTTACACACTTTAGGAACTCCTCCTAGGGAATTACTCCAATCGACTTCAATTTTTGCTGTGCACTCTAAACCCATTGACGATTAAAAGTTTTACAAACAGTTATTATCAGTCGACCAGTTTAATCAATCACTGGTTAAATCATTTCTGACACGCTGACTGTAATTTGAGACACTACAATATAATCGGTCATTAATGTTAGCCTTCCACTGATAAACACGGCATACTAATACTACTAAGCTACTCACCGTAGCTCCGGCAGAGCCAGCTCTGAGCTCCAGTAGACTACGGTCAGCTGTTGTTTTCTTCTGTGGTGCTGCAGTGTTGTTAACAGAGGAGCTGGTGGGCAAACTATGCAACACTCATAACACGAGGGAAGGATCCGACTCTGTTTCTCTTTTTTAAGAGATATCGACTGTTATAAACGCCGATGCAGATATATCTGCAAGTAGCTTATATCGCCTATATATAGGCTATTAGTTATGTGTAATTCATCAGGCACGTTTATTAGACTTACTATATATAGAAGTTAGGTCAAAACATAAGGCAGCACTTAAGAACAAAATGGCTCAAATAAAAACTGCAATAGCCATATATAAATAAAGTTGCCTTACCAAAATGCCCAGATATATCTTTCTATATATGTCATCGTAAACCATCAGTTCTAAGGAGTATGGCAAGACCAGTTTTTCTTGATGATAGACAATGAGGCTGTGCACAAAGTTAATTAAATGTCACTAGTTAGTACAACTCTGAATGGTATTATGGGAAGCCCTCCATACATTTAGAGTACAAGGTGGCATTTTTCCCACTCTAGTTAACCCTGTCTCCGTACAATTATGCACCATTGTGTAAATGTATACTGTATTTGCAACGGCAGTACATTTTGAAAACAAATCTTTTCATGTCTCAGTGACATAATAAAGAAAACATGACATCTATGCACCAACTGAAGGAGGTTTGAACACGTAACCTTCTCACTGTGAGGCCACAGTGCTATCCACTGAGCCACTGTGCCACTTATTCAAGGAGCAAGTGTATTTAACTACAGGACCAGATTGGGACACGTTTCATCATTGGTCATCAGGAATTGTGTTGCTGCTTTATATGGAAAAAAAGAAACCATTTAAATTTAATTTAGAGGATACATAGCTGTTAGCAAATCACTAATAATAGTCTAATGCAGAGGTCACTAATAGGCGGACCGCGGTCCGGATCCGGACCCAGCCGCCGTCCTCTCCGGACCGCCGACCTACAGCACATTTATTATTGAGACTTACTACCTCGTGACGGAGCGTTTCTATTTTAACCCGCGCAGCTTTTCTAGCATTTACTGTACTGGTTTAGAGGACCAGGAAACTCACAGACCAATCGCATGTGCTCCAATCGTCTCATGTGACGCTGCTCAGCCAATCAAATCTGTGCATACCGAGGCTTGCGAGTCGAGTCCGCGAGATTCACCAGAGACGTTTTGGAAACACACCCGAATTGAGGAGACGAAAGATAAGAGATTCCACATGACTTTTAATCAAGAATGTACAAATATTTACATGTACATTCCTCCCACGGGCAGTTCAAAACCAGAATATCTCATAGATCTCCAACATGCTAGCTGGAGCTCACGTTTCTCACTGAACAACAGAAAGTAGGAAAGTGGTAGCTCTGTAAGAGGAAATGAAAGAGAAGAGGAGGCATTACAGCTGTTCATTTGTTATGATGTGTTGAGTGTTTATTATAAAATTGGTTAAGACTACACTTCATCACTTCAAGCTACACTTTTTATTACATTTTTTCTAAAAATTAGGCACTTTAATTTAGTTTACTTAAATTTAGAATTTATCATTTGAATAGTTATTATTTATTATCCTTCCAGTTTGGTGAATCAAATATTATTTGATTTGACAGTCCGTTGTTGACTAAAAACGTGTTGATACAACTATAGGTTATAGTACTGAATGATAACGTTCGTCGTTTTGATGTTCCGGACCTTTGCTTCAGGAAATTTTCTCTAACTAGACCTCTTTGAAATCTAATTGAATACCCCTGGTCTAATGTGTGTTAGTATAGCAACAACGTTATCTCCTGTACCCTATGGAAGGGAGTGTGAAGTGGATAGCTGCTGATGTTAGCACATGATTATGGCTTGAGGAGGTGTTGATAAGAAAATACAGATTAGCATTGATAGAAGGTTTTGGCTTAAGCACTTGATAAAAGTCTTTGTGACACTACATAAAGGCACAGGTGCACTGGAAATAATACTTACACACACAATAGATTATAATGTAAATGGTAAGTGCACTGTTCATAGCGTACATAGCATGTGTATAGTGTCATTCCACACTACGTGTCAGATTCACCCCACGACACACATTCATACATTGATGGCAGAGGCTGCCATGGAAGGTTCCAACTGCACATCAGAAAGGAACTAACATTCACACACCACACTCATATTCACACTCACACACGCAATTTGTATCTTGTGCAAGGACCCACTCTCCCTCCTGAGGTGCGCCTCAGGCGCTTCTGTGTTCTTCTGACCTTGTAACACACTTAGACTATATAGTGTTTATACTTTTTTATGTAGGGCCAGAGCATGAAACATGCCCTATTGAAACTAAAGGAATTCTTTTATTTTTATTTTTATTTTTTATGCAAAGTAAGCTCATCTTTTTTCGGCCTCAACATGCTCAAAAACTCACTAAACTTTGCACACATGGCAGAAGTAGAGAAAAATTATGTCTTTTTTGTCTCAGTGTACATGCACACATCTGCACCAAATTTTTTGTTTAATATGAGTCGCCGCCTGAACACATCTATTCAATTCAATTTTATTTATATTACATTTATTCATTTAGCTGACAGTTTTATCCAAAGCGACTTGCAATTGCTATAAATGTCAAAGGTCCAGCGCCTCTGGAGCAACTAGGGATTAAGTGTCTTGCTCAGGGACACCTTGGTGTCTCACAGTGGATTCAAACTCGGGTTTTCCACTGCTTCATCACCACTCCCAATTTATAAAGCACCAAATCCAAACAATCTATCTCATAGCGCTTTATCATAAAAGAGCAGGACTGGAACGTACTCTGTGATATGACGTGACACATCTACAAGCCAATATTCACTCACAGTCATAGCGCTACCTACTGGCAACAGGAAGTGACTAGTTGTGATGAAGCACTTCTTGCAGGTTGGCTATATCTACTTCAAAACTACCTCAGAAAATCCTTAACACATTGATGATATTATGTTGTATCAATGCCATATCCATGGCGTGGCAACTTCACTGTACATGCTCAAATCTGTACCAACCTTTACATGCTTGATAATGGTCCCATCTCAAACACATATAGATGCGTTACTAGAATGCACTATCCTTGATGTTAATGCGTGACTGCGCTGCAGCTCAGTGGCGCCAGACCTTATGTTTTTCAAGTCAGCTGTTAACCAGGAAGTTAGAGGAAGAATGGAGAATGAGGAAGATTGGCGTTCTTTCCACAGCTGTAAGTACTGCCAGTATTTTGTCACAGTGAGATGCAAAGAACATTGTCGTCCTTTGTAAACTTTGTGCAGCCAGCAAAAAGCTTTCAACCGCAAACAATTCTACATCTAATTTATTGAAGCATCTGCTGAAGCAGCACAGCAACGTGAAACTTAGAAAGAAACTACAGCCACTACTGTAGTGAAGCATGCACTCGCTGTGACAGAGTGGAGTTAACCAATTTTTATACTGAATTATGAATACCGCTCTTATAAATACATGTGCAGAAAAACAGTAGTTCAAAAGTCAGGATTTACTTGCTTTTTTAAATTTATTTCTGCCGGTGGCGTTAAGAAACATTATATGTTTTGTAAAAACCATACTCCTTGCTGCTTACTAAATATGTCCTGTTTTTTCATCATTATTCATAATAGCTCTGTGGTCAATCTGTGGTCAAAAATTACAAATCATGCTTATAAGTTCTTTCTTGTGAGCTCTTATACAGATCAAAAGCATTGAAGTGCTGCATAAACTTCTGTTAGGCACCAGAATTTGATTTCCCCACATGGGTCCACAAGTTACCTGAAAGTCTTTATAACGTCATGGTTACTTCTCTTGGTTTGTTTGTAAAACTGCAGTGTGAAAATGAACTGGACCAGAAAATGCAACAGTGTATAATTTTTTTTTACTTGGTGACCAAATGAGCTGAACTCAAGGTGTGAAATCACCCTAATATGCAGTTAGCCTACTTATACAAGTCTTGCTGGGTTTAAAAACTTATGGCCCAGCTGACATTAGGCGAAAAGCGGGGTACACCCTGGACAGGTTGCCAGTCCATCACAGGGCCACACATAGACAGACAACCACTCACACTCACATCCACACCTAAGGACAATTTTAGAGACACCAATCAACCTAGCCTGCATGTCTTTGGGTGGTGGGAGGAAGCCGGAGCACCTGAGAGAACCCACGCAGAGAAAATGCAAACTCCACACAGAAAGGCCGGGGCACCTGGGTTTTAACCCACGGCCTTCTTGCTGTGAGGCGACAGTGCCAACCACTGCACCGCCACACCACCCTGGACAGTGGCCCATGGGGTAAAAAAAAAACAATCAGATCTTATTAGCTCTTCCCCCCCTGCTTTGCTCTGTGTTTCTTGCGTTGTGGGTCTGCAGTAGCTTCAACATCAGCACAGCATTTCTGTATCACTTTAATAGAAAGATGTATTGAAATTCATGCTGATTTCTAAATAACCTGGTATACTGTAATACCACAATAATGCCCAAGTTCAATACACATATAAAGGTAGTTGATGGAAACATTTTATTTTGCCACAGTTTCAGAAATTCTCTTAAAACCTTTACAACAATTTATTGAAAACATGACTACTGTCCTGGACTATATGAATCTTTCCCAGGTTTTCATTTAACCTGACATTTTCCCTTTGGCTAAGGCTGTTCTGTAATCAGCTGTATTTGTAAGAAAGGCTCCACTCTTTATGTGTCCTCCCCTGTTAAAATGAGAGATGAATGACCAAGAGAATGAAGGAATAAACTTGTCAGCTCTCAAAACTGCTGGTTCCTGAAATTGGTGTGTTGGTGGTAGACAGAGCAGCAGCTAAACTGTAATTTCTGCCCCTAAAACAGTGTTTAGGCCGGTGTTTGACGTTAGGCTGCAGACTTGCTGTTTGCATCTGCAGTCTTTTACACTCCATTAAGGGCAATTTTGCCTCTCATCTGAGTGATTGGCCCTGCTGTGGGCTTTGTTGTTTATGATGCTTAAATACTTAAATACACCACAGACACACCATGTGTGTAAACTGACCCTCTGCCTGTCTTTACGTGTGTGTGTGTATGTGTGTGTGTGTGTGTGTGTGTGTGTGTTTAATGTGCAGCAGTGATGCATCGTCATGCCTGTGGTCCTATCATTAAGGTACTGTAAATAAGGCTCAGGAGGGTAAATGATGCCAACAAGCAAAAACACTTACCGACAGAGACAGAGTTGCACACACACAAACACACACAGCACTATCATTCAATCAGACTTTGGCACAATTCTGTCTTATTACACAATTCAGAAATAAACCTATTTAGTCAACTATGAATCCAAAGCAGCATTTCAGTCAACTGTTGTGTGAATGGAAGCTAAAGGTATGATTCCAACATACTAGTTCATACAATGTGTTACCCGACCCCATCTGAAGTCAGAAGTGTTTCTACCTGTTATGAATGTCCACACTGGAAGGTGGGGAGAGAAGCTTGCTGTCACAGCAGCATCCTGGCTGCATCACACTGCCTTTCTACAACAACTCTATTCTGAACTTCCAGACAAGAACTTTGATTTTGGACAATTCAGCAAAGCTCTGGATTATGTTCAATGCCCACATTTTTACCCTTTACAATACCTGCACATGGCAACTACAGTGTGGTCAAGGCAAGGGAAATATTGTGATTATGGTAAATAAAATGGAGCCTTGGGTTGTTCAGGCAGGCAGCTACTTGTTCCATACGCCCTTGAATCATGTACCGCATGTCCAAGATCTCTCTCTTAATAATCAATCCATATAAACATTTGGCAGTCATTCAGTCAGCTTACAATAACGCTGACTGCTACACTGCTGCCTGCTTTCAGAAACTGTACTCCTTCCACCTCTTCTGTATTGGTATTTGATATATGCATATTATAAATGTTTCTTTTAACGTGTTCATCTTCATGAAATTGAGACACACCACCAAATGAAACTGTGTACTGTTGCAATCAATGGTTATACCTTGACGTGAGTGTCCTGACTGAGTTATGGTAAAGGTTTGGTTGAGGTTAGACAACTAAAACACTTTGTTACGGGTAGGGAAGGATTGTGGTTACAGTGACACTGGGGAGGTCAACTTTTTTCTCCAGGTCATAAAGGAAATCCAGAACAGCTCAGGCGCATGCTTCAGTGAACTAAAATCTTCCAATGCTTACAATATCTTTGCTTGTTTACATTTATTCATTTAGCTGACACTTTTATCCAAAGCGACTTACAATTGCTATATATGTCAGAGGTCGCACGCCTCTGGAGCAACGAGGGGTTAAGTGTCTTGCTCAGGGACACAATGGTGGACGGGTCACAGTGGGGAGTTAAACGCGGGTCTCTCAAACCAAAACCATGTGTCTTATCAACTGCGCCGTCACCACCCCATAACTAATGTCTATGCAGTCTGTAGATGATGATAAATCAAATTCATTACACCAGTTCATGAGTGCCCCTGTGGGATGCAAACTCTGGTCTCCTGCTTGAAACACTCCACACATCCACCCACCACCCCAACCTCCAAACCCGTACTTTTCACCTTGCTATATAGGCAAGAGTGGTATATATAAATAGGTGATTTGAAGCCTGTGTTGAAGTTGCCACCCCTTGTTTCTCGGCAACCAGAGTCAAAATTGGTCATGTGACCACACATTTTTGAAGAGTCATCCATTTTAATCACACATTTAAGTTCAAAAAATGTTTTTTCAAAGTGATTTTTTATGTTCAAGCAGTCCTGATTCTTGTGTCTGAACAATTACAGACAGGTTTGAAAAAATGTTACGCATGTGTTAGTGCTTTAGGAAGTTACAATATGAGGCTATACTGTTAGCGTGACGTTACCCATAAACTTCTGGATGACACAATTTTGTTAACATGGCTGGGACGGGACCCCGCCTTTCGCCCGATGTTAGCTGGGATTTGCGCCAGCCCCTGCGACCCTGTACGCAGGATAAGTAGTTGACGATGGATGGATGGCTGGGACGGGGCAATTTGAGCCAAAAGACCTGGGGGAAGTTGAGCAAGATATTTTACATTGCATTCTTCCGCTTCACCGAAATGATGTGACGTTACGCATTTTACAGAAGAAACCATCACCAGACAGGCTTCAACTACTCTTGTGGATTTGGACAGAGCAGTGGGAGAGGTACAAAAAGGGGAAGTCCATACATCAGGTGGCACAGGAACTGACTTTAGCGATACAATGACATGAAACAACTAGAAGACATAGCTGCAATGTTTCACTATCTAAGTGCAATTGAATGTTGGGACGTGGCATTTGAGTTTGCACAATAAAATGACATTTATGTCCCCGACCCCCATGTGGCTCAACTTATCCTCTCCCTTGACTCAGCAAGTTTTTTTTTGGAAAGCCATATTTTGAAAACAGTTTATTTTAGATCCAAATAATTATTCCCAGGAATGCACCACAGCCTAAAATATATGTATATATTTTAGTTGGAGATATTACTGTCATGTCCTCACTTTAAAGACACCTCAAGTAAAAACTGTTCAACTCACCCTGCTCTCCCATAGAGGATACATTACTTCCTACATTGGCACAGACTGGCCTTGGATGTAAATCATGAGGTGCATAATTGTCCACTGGGCTGCCCAACTCTTTAATCCAAACATGACATCATAAACATAACATACTAAAAATTTAATTAGTTAAGATTGATTTTGAATTATTATTTTTTTGCTTCCCTTCATGATGTTTTTTAGTTCTGTATAACATCACTTTGACATAAAAATTTAATCAATGAAAGATTTGAAATAAAGTAATATTTCCCTTATCAGTTATATATTTCTGTTGTGCACTACTTCTGTTTCTTATCATGGAGAGAGCATGGTCTGTCTTTCTGGCTCCTCATTTCTGTGTCATGGCTGTCTAACTGTGGTCTGAAACACCCTGCTCATGCATTACATAACATCAAGCTCTATGCCAAAACTGTATCCATGGATGTCATAATCCACCAGTCGCCATCGAAACATTAAGGGGAAATTTTAATATATGACTGTTTACAATCTTTCTCTCTATATTTAAAGCACCTTTTTTTTCTTTCTATCTCCTATCATTGTCTACCTCCTTCTAGGTCTCATTTTCTTTTCTTTACTCTATCATTCTTTTTCAGTTTCTACTTTATTTCAACTATAGTTGCTGATAACAGAAAGTATTACTCATCTCTCACTCAATTTATCTCGCTGTCCCTGCTGTCATTAACCATCTGTTTGTGTTTTGCAGAAGAAGTATTACACTGTAATGAAAAACAGGAATGGCATGTGTTGCAATTGGACTGACAGTCCCACGCAGAGGCTGAGACATTGGGAAACCAGTAGATAGTTTAAAGTGGTTTGGATTCTTCAGGTCTGGTGGTTTGAGTGGGTGACAGGATTTACTGGATCACTACAGTAAGTTCCTATGTTGGCTGGGATTGTGTTGTCTGACGCAGCAAGTCTGCAGACAGACATGGGGGTGCAGATTCACTGTGTGTGTGTGTGTGTGTGTGTCTATGGGGGAGTTATGTCTAACGCTATGGGAAATAAATGTCTTCATGAAACAGTATAATCCCATTTGAGAGGTGACATTTTCACTGTTTCTGACTTTAGTTTAAGTTTAAGATTTGTATTGTGAAAGTAAAATACATTTTTTCCAAGACTGACCTATTTACCTGGAGCTGCTGAAAAGTCAAAGGCAGACTTACTTGTCATTTTATAACACAGTGTTGTATAATGAGATGAAGTGTGTAGTTTATTTTATGCCACTCACAAAAAGCAAATGTTATATACAAAAATGATAAAATATACAGAAATAAAACTATTTTATATGGTGCAGTGAGGAGGATGAATTTAGTAGTATCAGCCTACGGGAAAAAGCTGCTCTGCTGTCTGGTGGTGTGTCAGTAGAAACTTCTACGGGTGCTTTTCAAGTCTCTTATTTGTCGTTTCCTCGCTCCTCCCTTGAACCGGAAGTTGTTCCGCTCCGCCATCTTGCAGGCCGTCCCAAAGCTCTTATTTGTGCTCCGAGGAGCGATCCCTGAGGAGCTATGAGCGAGGATACACCAATGTGTCCTTCGCAGAAGTCTTTTACTGACCGGCACGCCCCCTTATTGGGTAGCCATTATATTGATTGGACGCTGCAGCTGATCAGAAATGCCAGAAGAAATGATCCTGTGCCTCTGAGCTGGACATACAGTAACCTATAATTATTCATGTGCAGGTGTTTGTTAGCAGGTAACAGCTACAGAGATAATCATATGCTGCTTTGCATTGATGACTGAGACTTTATTAGTATCAGAAATGTGCACGTGTGCAGACACAAATTCCATCAAAAGTCTATCCAGCTGTTAGAGCCGACTGACAGCTGATCCAGCTGTGATCAGCTGTCGCCGTCATCACAAACGGACGTCGTTCACGTGACGCTTTGGAGGAAAGAACGTCTCATGTCTGTAATAACATATTTCCGCGTTCTTTCTTTCCTGGCTTGGAAAAGATGCAAGTGAGGGAAACGTGGATGCAATTAAGAGACTTGAGAAGCACCCTATACCTCTTCTTAGAAGGCAGCAGGGTGAGCAGGCTGTGGCTGGGTGGGTACTTTAGTATCCTTTGGGCTCTGCGTAGGCACCTCACCTCACTGATATCACTGATGCTCAGGAGATGGGTACCAATGATCTTCTGAGCAGTTTTAATAACCCGCTGCTGAGCCCTCCGGTCCTGGGCCGTGCACATCCCATGCCAGTTGTGATGTTTCCAGTCAGGATGCTTTCTGTTGCTCCTCTGTAAAAGCTGACAAGAACTTGGCACAGGAATTTTGCTTTCTTAAGCTTCCTCAAGAAATACAGTTGTTTCTGAGCTTTCTTCATCAGTGTGGAGATGTGAGACAACCATGTCAGGTTGCGGATTCCTGGGAATCTAAAGCTGTTCACTCTGCAAAAATGATAAATTACCTCCCAATAATGGTCGTGTCGTCCTCAAACTTCACAACAGACCAGTCGTTGTGTTAGGTTAAGCTAGCAGATCCAGAAGCAGGCACAGAGACTCTGGTTAAGCTTGATACTAGTGAGTTTATTTGCACAAAAGCTGAAGGGAGTACTGTAGTGATCCCGGAGGCAGAAGGGGAGAGTGGGCAGACAGGTGGGTCCAAGTTTCCAATGCACACAGTTCAGGTCTGGCAGCACGGCTTCACAGCTTGAGCAGTTCCTGGAGCGGATGCAGAAAAACACAGGTAGTTAGGCAAAGGTTCAAAAAACAGGTAGTTGGCTGTAGCGCTTGTTACCAGCAAGGATTGGATGTCAAGGAGTTGATTACTGACATCTGCTTTAGGTGGGGAGCCGCTCCAGGCAGACAGGTGAGGAGAGAGCGAGAGAAAAAGAGACAGACGCACTGCGTCCACACACACACACACACACACACACACACCAGACTGACAGACACAGACGGGAGGGGAAACAGAGGAAAACACAAGGCCTGGGAAAAAAGGCACTGCTGACTTTGAATGAAGTGACACGTTGAAGAAAAGCAATACATTATGTTACTGTATGTGAGGACTTGTACTGACTTTAAAGTAGATTTTCACATTAAGAACACACATACACATTCCAACAGCTGGACCTGTTCTAACATAATAAACAAAGGAATGTCTCTCTTGATATTCCAGAAATGTGTTTTTCAAAATAAAAGTGACCCCAAACCTGACTCTGTGTATGTGTGTCTGCTCGAAAACATCATGGATATTTACAGTAGCTACTTTAAAGGAAGGAAAAGGAAACGTGTATGTATGTGATGGGCTGGATTTATTTCTCTTTGATCTGACGTAGGCTACCATTGGACAACAGAATATCTGCCCACACTTGTACTGTATGCGAACCTGATCCCTCAGTGTGTGTGTGGACTTTACGAGTTCCTGTTGCGTTTCCTGCTCTTAAATGTGATTGGCAGTGTTGTTACCGTGGTGGGTAAATATGTATCAAACACCACATACTGAGTCACTAAACAAACAGAGAGTAAGAAATGGACCTGGGGGCGAGAGAGATAGTGAAAAAAGTGGTCTGTTTGTATTGAGGAAAAGAAAGCAATTCAATTCAAGGAAATTTTATCTTGCCAACGATATATATTAATAATATCTGACTGCATTTTTCATACAGAGCAGATCTTGACAATACTCTTTGTAATTTTATTAACAGAGACCCAACAGTTCCCATCATGACTAAGCACCTGGAGACACAGGCAAGGAAAAGTGGTGAAATATTCATCTGCAGAGAAACGCTGGTGGAACATTCAGGTCTGCCTTCCTACTTAATTCCCTTTCTCTTTTTTCTATCCAATTAAAGCCCCCCTCCAGTGTATTTTGACATTTCTATGATATTTCATATTACTCATTAAGTAAGAGCATCAAACCGCTAAACATCGCTGTGAGCTAGCTAACCAATTTATCATGTAATTTACTTACTTACAGTAGGTATGTGTCTCTGTGTCTGACTGTTGGTTTGTCTTTCTAGTTTAGTTAGCTAAGTTAACTAAGTTGTAGTTATCCAGGTGTAGTTAGCTAACAGAGGGTCTTCATTTTATGTTTTAGTTTCCTCCTCATGGTTTAGTGTGCTGTTCATTTTGATTATGGCATCTGTGTGTGCGGTGTTGGAGGACAGATGACAGAAAACACGTCGCACTTTCACCTGCCACCGTCTCATACACAGACTGCAACACGCATTTTACTGATTTTACCAATGCATCAACGGAGGGGAGACTCTCCAGCGGGTCAGTTTTTGGTTGTCATGGTAATGTATTACGTCCGACTATTAACCACACCCCCATTCTCTTTTTGAGAAAGAACGTTAACCAAAAACGGCAGTTAAAACTAGCTGGAGGGGGGCTTTAATTGCCTCTTGACGCAGAGAACAAAACAGTACTCAGGTATCCAGGTAACACACATATACAGGTCAATGAGCTCCATGCCAAAATATGAGGCAATAAAGTTTCAGGATTACGGAACACAAAACAGTTTTATCTTTAAGAACTGAGGGATTTCTAGATTTACTACAAACAAGACAAAAGTCATTGGGCATGGATGTTACATCTACAAATCAGTAAAGATTAAGAGAGTGCACAGCTTGAAAATCAAACAAGCTGTCTTCTTTCCTGACCTTAAAAATATTGATTGACAAAAGAATTACAACTCCAGGTCTACTTTTACAGAGCTTTATACTACATCACACATTCTTCATTCATATGTGAGCTCAGTATGCAAAACTAAGTATAAATTTATAAGACAAAATGGTCCTTAAAGTGCCATGGATGAAATTATAACTAATGAGCGCACATGGCAACAGTTCTATGACAATTAAGCATAGTCCGTCCACTGAGAAACACAAGGTGGTATTGTTAAAACCTGGAAACTTCACTTCAAATCACTAAGCAAAGCGAAAACAAAAAGCAGAAATCTCTCATGTGAACCAAAACTGTTCTTATTGTGGCAGAAAATGGTGTGTTGATGTAGGATCCCATCACTCATGTTAAGAACTTACTTGAGAAGATAAAGTCATTAACATAACCATAGAGGTGTGAATCAGCTTTAGTTGCCACAAGCTGATATTGTTGGAAAACAAATAAAATATGTTGTCAGAGACACTTTTGCACATCTGTTCCATATGAACATTTTTCAATTTTGTAGATATGTTCATTAGAAATGTTTCCTCATTATGTTTCTATGGAAAAAAAAACAGGTGACACACATTCTTTGAAAATGTACAGCTGTTACAAATAAAAAGACTGTTAGCAGGTTCATCTGCATGTTTTCTCAAGATTTACATGGTGCATTTTCCAAAATACATTTGTGTTTATCTATATTGCCACAAACAAGGTTTTTGCCGTGGGGCCCTCAAGCAGGTTAATCAGCCCATACAGAGACACCCATCTATATTCTATTTGAAATTCAAATTATGTTTAGACTTAGCCTTAAGTATAATGTTTGTTTAATTCATGTAGCCTAATAGCTTAACATTCATCAAGTTCATTAAAGGTTACGGCCAAGTTTCTGCTACTGTTGACTGGATATTGCTTTTTAAAATATTCTGTAGAACTGAAAGACTCGAGGACCGTTAACGTTAATTATTTGAGACTGCCAGGCAGAGGAGGAGGCGTGTGACAGCAGAGCAGAGGGACAAAGTGACAGAGAGCAGTAGAGTGGAGTTGAAGTGGTAAGCATGGAGTAGTTTAACAGAGATCTGTAGGGAGGGAGAGGGAGGGAGGGTCATAGGTGTCATTTATACTGGTGATGCTGGGGACCACTTTTGAAAGCATTTGTTAAAAATGTTCCAAAAAAATCTTGCACCAAGAAATGTTGATTAAAAAATGAAAATGCTTTGAGAAAGCTTTATTTGCACAATAAGAAAACCTGCAATGCATGTAAATATAGAAGAAACATCTGTTGTCCAAAAATTAACTTAAGCAAAAATAACAACAACAAACTACTGAGTACTGCACTATATTCCATTATATCTTCATATTTTGAAGTGTCATCTACCACCTGAATTGTGTGCTTCCCTTTATGTAAAGACATTTTTACTATAAAGTGGTGCAGAATGCAGTAAATTAAGTATTGTAATGCTTAAAATCTTCTGGGGGAGAGCACTTGCACTGCACTTATCCACGGCACTTGTACTCAGCTTTGTAGTGGTTGGGGGGAATATTAGGACTGCAAGGTCGGTGTATTATATCATTTCACATCTCAGATTGCGTTTACCTCTGGGAGTTGCACTCCCAACCCTGCAGGCTACGTGACAAAGCTCAAAGTTTTCTAAAGGCAACAGCAGCAGATAAGATTGTCAACAAAAGGTGGTGAGCTCATAAAATGAGTTAAAGTTCAACAGAAAATTACCTTTGAGGAGAAAAGGTCTTTATCTTTTATTTTTATTTCAGTGCCGAATTTATCTATCTAGGTTGAGATAAAATCTTTGGTTAAGGAATGACCTGATTGGATGGCGCAAGAAGAGGAAAGTTTAATTATAACACCAATAGTCACCTGTTATATTTCCAAGAGTACAACTGACTGCCTAATCTAAATAAATAGTATATAACTCCTCTAAGCTTACCTCCTCCCCCATACTGCTGTTCTTTTAAATATTTGCTGAACCTCAGATGATCTTTGATGGACTTAAGAACATTAATGAACAAAGACCTAAAACACACATTTCAGAGATACACATGGACACACTGGACATTTACATGGGGGCGGCTGTGGCTCAGGAGGTAGAGCGGGTTGGCTGTTAATCGGAAGGTCGGCGGTTCAATCCTGGCTCCCCCTGGTTGCATGTCAAAGTGTCCTACGTACAGTAGATCTACTCTCCACACTCAGCCTGCCTGCTCTCTGCCCCTTATACCAGCTCCTGCGCTCCTCCTGGGCAAGATACTGAACCCCGAATTGCCCCTGGCGGCTATTCCGCCAGTGTATGAGTGAGTGTGAATGTTAGTTCACAGTTAGATGTTTGAGCACTTAGGCTCAGTGTATGAATGTGTGTGACTGGTGAATGCAGATGTAGTGTAAAAGCGCTTTGAGTGGTCGAAAAAGAAAGTCGCTATACAAGTACGGAGCATTTACATGGCAGGAAATCATTGTTTCCTCCAAATATTCACCTTCCTTTTTAAAACAGTACTTTTACTCTTTATTTTTGGGCCAGTAATCTACTATTAGCTTCACTACATTTGCAACTAGTCTGTTATCAGCTATGCATTTTGCTGCATTAACCGACATGAACTGTCATCTAAGCTGTGTCACGCAGGAGATCTATAACCCGTGCCTGCACCGGCCTCACAAGTGGGCAAAAATTATTGGCATATTAAAAGCATATTATGCATAGTATAAAGTCAGATGATCATGGTACTGATTCTGATCTATTAACAGAATCCTCTCGGTTGATGGAAAGTAGCCTCTTTCTTTTCTTTTGCTCGCATTGGTTGCTATTTTTTCTATAGCGATGGCCATGGTAAATTTATTAAATAAAATGTCACCGGTGAAACTTATCTTCGCTTTCACTCAGCAGGCAGTTGTTATTTATTTAGTAAATCATATGCAGTGCTCATTTGCTCACAAGCATGTGGTTTGCTAAATGCTCCATATTTGTATAGCACCTTTCTAGTCTTTTCAACCACTTACAGCACTTTTACACTACATCTGCATTCACCATTCATTCACTGAGCCTAAGTGCTCAGACAGAAACATTCACACACATTCATACAACAGAGGCAATTCGGGGTTCAGTATCTTGCCTAAGGACACTACGACATGCAGCCTGGAGGAACCGGGGATTGAACAGTGGACCTTCCAATTAACGGGCAACCACCTCTACCTCCAGAGCCACAGCCGCCCCGACTACATGTCTATCTCAAGATACCATCATATACAGGCAACAATAGTAGGCTAGCCAGCCAGCACATATATTTTAAAGTGATCTTATTGATACCCTCATGTAAATTTAAAAAATGTGATAAATGTAAAGAAATAACTAAAATAGAGATAGAAGTAACCATGTTGTACAGTGACTATTTGAGACTTGGCTTGGACTTGCATAAAATGACTTTTAAAGATCTCTGGTCTGCACACACTAAATGCTATTAAAGGTTCAGTGTGAATTTTTTCTGAGGATCTATTGACAGAAATGCAGTATAAGATCCATAACTATGTTTTCAGCGGTGTATAAAGACCTTACATAATGAACCGTTATGTTTTTATTACCTCAGAATGAGACATTTCTATACATACACTGCGGGTCCCCCTTACATGGACGTTGCCATATTGCAGTGCCATGTTTCTACAGTAACCCGAAACAGTCACACAGCGCTACAGTGCACGTTTTGTCACTATGTTCTTCTTCTTCTTATAGAATTCTGGCAGTGTAGGGTTTTACCCAGAGGTAAAATGGGCTATAAATAGAATACATAAATAAGTCCTTAAATAAGTAAATAAGTGCTTTATGTTGAAAAGATTGCTTGTAAACATTAATATCATCCATTACGAGGGCATATTGTTATTGTGGCATTAGCCTATTTGTCTTGAGTGTTATTACACCCTAGCCAATAAAGTTTTTGCGCTGGTGAGGGAGACCAGAAGTGACACCAATGTAACTGACTCATCGTAGCGGTACATAAATTAAAAACTTTAAGTGTTAATATAATATATATATATTCTGTGACTTATGACTGTAACCAATAGTGTGAAACACTAGAGAGAGTCTAATCCGGAGGGCATGTTCAAGCTAATGTGCCGATCCATTACACTGGTGAGTTTGTTTTGTTCCACTAGCCTATATTCTAAGGTCCACCATAAACAGTGCTTGTAGCCGCGGCCGCTGCTAACTAGAAGCTAACGTCTAAAGTGTATTATCTTTGTTAACTTACTAAAATGTATTTAATGATTATTTTTACTGTGTTCCGGACTACTACCAGTGGTCAGGTTTTTTCAGTCAATTCAGAGTTTCGGAGATCGCGGTCTGGTTGAGTCTAGATCGGCAGTGGAAATCCTCAGAGAACTTGGAGAAATGGTTCCAGTACTGGAGGCGAGCCAACCAGTACTGGAACCGCTTGATAAAGAGCCCGGTTGTAGCCAGAGGGTTGCAAACTAGAGACATTCAGCCGGAGAACCTTGATCTATTACCCCCTTGAACTTGGAACTTGGAATAGTTGTTTTCCTGTATGTGATTTCCTGAGATAACTGTTGTTGTGATTTGGCGCTATATAAATAAAATTGAATTGAATGTTCCAGTAGACCATTTTCCTACTAGTAATGTGCTCTTCATTCGCCACTTTTTTCCGAGCAGGCAGACTGCTTACAAATGAGGATTTTACATTCATCATAATATATCAGTATATGAACAACCTCTTTCCAAAAGCTTTTGACGGCTGGCCAGAGCCACATTAATGTGCCAGCCTCACCACACTCATATAGTATTGTTACATTTTACTTCATTACTTGATGGTAAGCTGTAGTATCTCTGACTTTTGTTCTCTGTGTCTCTTTGGCACACACTGTGGGCTCAGTGTTTAAGGCCAAATTGTAAGATACTGATTCAGCAACCCTGATGAAAGATCTCACATGAATATACGAGTGCAGAGTGGTGCCCTATAGGATTTAGAGAAAACTTATGGTCCAGTACTGTTTTGGGCCAATGGCCTAACTGCTTCCTGCTTACTTACAGTACAGACGTTTTGCTGCTTGCTCTTACCTCTGCTTGCATTCTTATGCTTAAACTCTCTTTTTTCTGCTAGAAATCAGCAGCTCTTGGATACTTTTAAATCACTGGGACTGTCAGATAAAGTTGGCTCTTGCCATACTTCAAAAACTTTTATAATTTAGTGCTTATCTTATCTTAGTGCCTATCAATAGCACTAGCCTGTACTGCAGTGGCTGGAGTTATAGCTAATGCTAATTAGCAACAAGATGCGCCTCCTTCTCCACGGACGACTTCTGCAAATAGAAAATTGCAGTGCTTGAAACCAAGAACCACAGGTTAGAAGTGAATGTGGAAGTGAATGGACTATGTGGGAATGACACCACTTTACCGTGGACCCAAAACAGTGGACAAGAGCATGCTAACACATGGCTAATTAGCACCAACAAGACTACCAAGAAGCAGGAGGCCGTGTACTGGGTAATAAATCTAAAAGTGGGAGTCCTCCCTGGAACGCTCTTGGTGCAAAGCCTAAGAGTAAATCATTTCCTGGGGAAATGGGAGGACGAGTAACAGGCAGAACCCAGCGCCCTGAGATTTGTGATGCGACTGGCTGGCCTGCATTATCATCCAGGCAGAGCGCCTCTTCAACCCCTGTTCTTGGTAGGACACAGCCGTGGACAGCTGCGAAAGGGAGAGTTAGCAACAAACCTCCCCAACAACTGAGTGTGCTGCAGCAGAACAGATTTTCACCACTATTGCAGAACCCTGGATCTCCGTCTGATGACCTGCATAACATCCCGTCCTCACACAGAAGGGTAAGGACTGAGAGTAAATCAGAAAGTAAAAGGCTGCAGGGAAAGCTAACGACTGGGCCTCAAACTCTGATTGTGGGTGACTCTGCTGTAAACGATGTAAGAAGCATGTGCAGTAAGAACACCAAAATACTCTGCTTTCCGAAGGATACGGTGTCTGACTTGGCAGAATCCTACTGTGAAAAACATCATACTGCACATCGGGGCCAATGATGTTGTGAAGCAACAGTCTGAAGTGTTGAAAGAGGACTTTAATAATCTGTTGAACACAGTCAGCTCTTTGAATGCTGAGGTATTTATCAGTGGCCCTATACCGCCAATCCAAAGAGGAGCTGAGGGATTCAGCAGATTGTTGGCATTGAACACGTGGCTCTCAACGGCATGTACTGTCCATTCACTGCATTTCATTGAAAACTTTTACTTTCTGTAGGACCGCAGACATCTTTTTAAGGCAGATGGACTTCGCCTTAACAAGTCAGGAGTAAAATTGTTCAGCTCCAACCTGTTTTACTTTCTGCGTCACTCATCTGTTCCCTCTGCCAAGGACAAGAGACAAGAGGAATCAAAACAAGAAGACATAACACAACACGCCAGAAACCTTGAAGGAGAGCCACCTCAGCCCCCGCCGGAAAAGAGCTCTGATCACGGGAGACAACTGAGCCAAGAGGAAGAGCCCCCACCTCCCTCACTGAAAACCAACAGTGAGGATTCACCATCTTTACCCCCCCAATCCCCATCCAGGTCACCCTTATCTCCAGACACCCTTTCTCCCCTCTCCCCCCTCTTGGACTTCACCGATCACATGGAAGACCTGGTTAGAGCTGGGACAAAATTTACTCCCCGCACCTTCCCTCGCTCCACTCCCATTTTCTCTACCCTAAACCCCCCTCACCGTCCACCTCCACCACTGGTTCTAAGTCCTCCAGATTTGACACGTGTCACAAATACAGCGCAACCCGCCCCAGTAAGCTCTGTCTGATATGTGCTGGGTCCAGGCTACAAGGAAAATAGCACTCATGACTCTTCCCAGGACAAGGGCCCAGTGTGCTGGTAGTCTTCTCCATCCCTGTCTTGATAGGTAACAGAAAAAGCATGGTGAATGTGTTAAGAAACAGGAAGAACTCAACATATCCTGCAAATTTAGTATTAATTCCTCGTCAGCCGCAACCTGTTGAAAAAAGTGGGCCAGATAATGTTTTTAACACACTAAAATTAGCTTTGTTAAATGTTAGGTCTTTGGCAGAAAAACATTTTTAATCAATGATTTTATAATAACTCACAATCTTAATTTCATGTTTTTAACTGAAACTTGGTTGGACCAAGATAACAGTGCAGCTGTTCTTATCGAGTCTACCCCTCTAGCTTCAGTTTTATGAGTGAAGCTAGAGTGCATAAGAGAGGAGTTGGAGTTGCCAATGACTCCCTCCAATGCAAAAAGATGTCTTATGGGAATTTTGCTTCTTTTGAATATGTGGCTCTTCAGCTGAATTCCTCTTCTCGAGCTATTTTTCTAAATATCTACAGGCTCCCTAAATACTGTGCAAACTTTTTTGATGACTTTGGTGAACTGCTGTCTATAATCTGTATTGACTTTAACTGTGTAGTGACGGAGCCCACACACAATAAGGGGCACACTTTGGACTTATTGAGCAGGTCAACGGCTGGATGTGCCAGAATTTTCTTCAATTGAACAAAGATAAAACTGAAGTTATTGTTTTTGGAGCCAGGGAGGAACGATTGAAAGTCAGTGCTCGACTTCAATCTGTAATGTTAAGAACCACAAATCAAGCCAGACCTGAATCTGAGGAGCCACATTAAGACAATTAAAAAGTCAGCCTACTATCACCTGAAGAATATATAAAGGATTAAAGGACTTATGTCTCAGCAAGACCTGGAAAAACGTATCCATGCATTTATCTTCAGTCGATTCGACTACTGTAACAGTGTCCTTACAGGGCTCCCTAAGAAATCCATCAGACAGCTGCATCTGATTCAGAACGCTGCTGCTCGAGTCCTCACTAAGACCAAAAAGGTGGATCACATCACTCCAGTTCTGAGGTCTTTACATTGGCTTCCTTTATGTCAAAAAATCATTTCAAAATCCTGCTGTTAGTTTATAAAGCACTAAATGGTTTAGGGCCAAAATACATTTCTGATCTTCTGCTTCGTTACGAACCATCCAGACCTCTCAGGTCGTCTGGGGCAGGTTTGCTTTCTGTCCCCAGAGTCAAAACTAAACAAGGAGAAGTAGCGTTCAGTTATTATGCTCCGTATATTTGGAACAAACTCCCAGATAACTGCAGGTCTGCTGAAACTGTCAGTTCTTTTTTAAATTAAGACTGAAGACTTTTTTTTTACCATTGCCTTTAACTAGTAGATTGATAACTTACACTGCACTGTAACATTTACTGTATTGTTTTCTTTTTCTTTGTTTTTTGCTTTTTACCATTGCTTTTAATTAAATATTTACACGGTGAGAAATGAGTAGGTAACAGATAATGAGAGTGAGATTGAACAGAGTGAAGGAAGTGGTGTTAAATCTCACGCCTGAGTGATTTGCAGGAACCTCTGTCCACCTGTAAACGTGCAGGTGGGTCCAGAGTATACCTGGATGAAAGTGGCCTGCGGACAGACATGTCCTGGTTTCTCTGTAGTGTCAGAGGGTTTTGGAGTTTCAGTGGACCCAAAGATTGCTATGGAACCGAGTCCAGACTAGCTAGAGTAGATTAAGTGTACTTATCTGTTTATTCTCTTTTCAGAATAATTGTAACTCAATTATTTGCTCAACCCCTCAGCCTGTTTTTATTTTCCATTCAACTCTTTTAACACTGATTGTACACTGCACTGTAACTTTTATTATTTTTAATATGTATTTTTTCAATTTCCCTATGTTGCTTTTAAACTTTTTTATATTTCCCTCTTGCTTTATGTTTTGTGAAGCACTTTGAATTACCTTGTTGTTGAAATGTGCTACACAAATAAACTTGCCTTGCCTTGCCTTGCCTAACAATTCTGAGGCTCCCAGAAACTGAACTGGTTTGGTCAGTCAAACACACCTCAGATCCGGTTCAGAATCGGGCTCGAGGCCAGCTGATTTTGGAATCAAGATGGCGGTTCAAACCATGTGATTTCAAGATCGAGATGGTGGAAAATCACTCTCCCCTGAACTTAAAAAATATTGGAGACCTCTGATGCTAGCCCGCTGTGGGTCACAGGTCAGGTTCTGCTTTTAGGTCAGGGTCACTATTTTGCACCTAGGTGTGAAGCGGGTTTTGGCGCCTGTTTTACAGTCCTTTCTTTGAGAAAACTCAACTCTTTTGGGACTCCAACAGGTCTGCAGGATGTCACAAGGCCCAGTCTTTGTTCTCTAGCTTGTCCTTTGTCTACGGACTTAACAGACAGGATCCTCAGTAACCTGAAAGCCCATTTTTTGTCATGGATGTGAGGCCAAACGCTGCAAATGAGTCAGGAAAAAGAGGCAACAAAGACAAAGATGTATTCAGTCAGTCGGAGTGCTTTAATAGTTGTTAAGTGCAATTTCCAGCTTTCTTTATTTCTTTCATTAAATGCTAATGCATATGATTAAGCACCAATAAAGGTCATTGTGCCTGAGGCTTAATTATGTGCTTCAGTGGAGATTGGAATGTCACATTGTTCCACAGCACACACATACACACACACGCATGCTCAATCATAAATGTTTTTTACATGATGGTGCCTGTCCAAACCCAGGTATACACATGACTCTGGACAGCAGTAATGTAATGGGAATGATCAATCTGCTGCACACATCCATGTAGCTATCCTGAATCTTCTTTCAGTCAGGAAATGTTTCTTCTTAGTTCTTAGGATCTAGTAATGTATCGCTAGGTCCAAATGTAACCCAAATCTTAACAGATTTTCGAGAAAGAAAATGGAATATTAGGAGTTAGTTTGTTGCACTAAACAGTTGGTGGCGCTAATTTTCCAGTCAGGTGCCATTAAACCATTGCAGAAAAGAGAGTGCAACAAGATTGTTGTAATTAAATGAGCGGCAGTCAAATCTCAAATGATGTACAAAAAAAACACAATGGAAAAATGCCATTTATGTTTGTTTCATGTATTAATTTGAGTTCTCGCTCCACACGCTTTACAGCATCTCTTCAGTGGATGCTTAAGCCACATGCTTCATGTACATCATGATTTATTATCCCAAGTCTGTTTCTATTGTACTTGTTTGGTCTTGTTGCGTTTTGCTTTTTAGTAAAGCCACCTTTCCCACTTCAGCCAAGCATAAAAACCTTTTCTTTTATCTCAATATTTTTTTGAATTTTCATTGTTTCCACTCAGGTTTTTTATGCACAAATTATATGAGATTATTTTCCTATATTCATTCAAAAGAGTGGTATTTCAATTTAGGAGCATGACTTATTGATTTCACATTCAGATTTTATGTTTTTCCTCAAAACCCTGTCCTCGCTCTCAAACAGCCACTGCTGTCACGATTCTGCTCTGTGTTATTTTATTTACCTCTTCCTGTTTTGTTGTTTGATGTCAGTCTATTCTGTGACCCTGGTTTCACTGTTTCCATATCTTGCTTGGTTTTGGTCTGTGCTTGTGATTAGTTTTGCCTTGTCTTGTTTTCAATCCTGTTTATTACTCTGTCTGCCTGTGTGTCATGATTCTATCTGTCTGCCCTGTTTTAGTTAGCCTCTGTGTATTTTGTTGTTGGAATTTTGGATGCGGGATACTGTGTGTGTGTGCGTGTGTGTGTGTGTGTGTGTAGAAGTAGCAGTTCCTGGATACAGTAGGCTACATAACCGTTTTGGAAGATAAGTGTGCTTGAGATGATGGGGACCACTTTTCGGTCCTCACTGTTAACAATATTCTGTAATGAATGAGTTTTGGTGATACAATGCACACTGTAGGCCTATGTTCATTGTTATTATTGCTACTGATAAGCCTCAGCTTTCTGTTATTGTTAACAATAGTTAAATGTGCTTTGAAAATTGCCAGCTGATAAAACCTGTGCTCCATTGACCAGATTTATGTAACATGTAGCTCCTAACCGGCTGAGTTAAATGGTTATTAACGCTAAACATTAGACAATCAGGCTATTCTCCCCACCTGCATAGTGTAATTTACACTGGGGACACTGGGGACATGTCCCCACCAATTTTGAAAGCATTTGTTGAAAATGTTCTGAAAAATAGCAACAACAAACGTTAAATGACAAATGCAAGTGCTTTGGTGCTATGAGAAAGTTTTTTGGCACAATAAGAAAACATGCTATGCAATGTAAATATAGAACAAACAGATCTGCATTGTCCAAAAAAATTACATAAGCAAAAAAACAAAACAATTTATTGATTACTGCATTATATTCAATTATATTTTTATATTCTGAATTGTCACCTGAATTTTGTGTTCCTCTTCATATAAATAGAGCATTTTGGTGCAAATTGGTGCAGAAAATGTCTCCAGAATGCAGGAAATTAAGTGTTTAATGCTCGAAATCTTCTGGGGGAGGACCAATTATCAACCATTATCCTGCGTACAGGGTTGCGGTGGGGGGACAATTTAGGGTCACCTATTAACCTAGCCTGCATGTCTTTGCACGGCGGGAGGAAGCCGGAGCACCCGTAGAGAACCCACCACAAGTTCCCACGCAGGGAGAACATGCAAACTCCACACAGAAAGGCCTGGAACGACCAAGCGCTAACCACTGCACCACCGCGCCTCTTAAATATCATTCAAATATATTCTCGTCTTGTTCTTGTGACCCCAATATTCTGGATTGTCACATGTCATATGCTAAGTGTTTTGTCACAACTCTAATCTGAGCCCTAAAATAGGGGGGTGATGGCGCAATGGATAACACATGCCTTTGGTGTGAGAGACCCAGGTTCAATCCCCCACTGTGACCATCCACCATTGTATACCTGAGCAAGACACTTCACCCTAATTGCTCCAGAGGCGTGCGACCTCTGATGTATAGCAATTGTAAGTCGCTTTGGATAAAAGCATCAGCTAAAAATGTATAAATGTAAAAAAAACCTTTAACACAAAGTTAGGCCCTTGCCCAACTGTAACTGTCATTGGCTGTTTAAGTCTTTGCAGTGTGAAAACACATAACTTAAGCAGTAATTCAGAATTCTCTCTATTACATGTAGTGGTGCTTATGGGACAACAAAACACAGTATACTCACTACAAAAAAACTAGACTACACCAGTGTTACAAGGGGAATCCGGAAGAGATAAATCGGGGAAATACGCCTTGTAAGTGAAAAAGAAGAACGGTAAACAAACACTGACTTTATGCATGTCGACCGGCTAACCCTACAGCTACATGCTAACAGGTAGGGTTAGCCTCCCCTCGTGGTGGAGGGGGGGAGAGTGAAGACGGTTCTGGTGGCTACTTGGTGCCGAAACCGGTGAGGGATCTGCATCAGTGTAAAGTTGATGTCTTCAGGTTGGGCTATGTGGTCTTCGTAAGAGAAAGAGATGCCTTTCCAAGAAGAAAGGAAGTTGCGTCACAATATTGCTTATTTTACCAGTGTCATTGGGTACCATGTGATCATGGAAAGACGGTGCTGCAGTGGATAATAATGGTAAGTGGGAAAGAAAGGATTGGCCTTGTGGGATGATGCGGATGGGGGAGTTTTGGTGTCCAGTGAAGAGAGAGAAATATATTCTTGGTACGACAGTAGAGGAGATAGTTTGGAATGTATGAAGAAATGTGAGGTTGGGAGGGAGTCTTAAAAGGAAGTGGATCAAATATCTTGGTGCTGCTCTAGCACCCAAACGTGGGGCTGAAGGTGAGTAAAAATAGACCGTTCTGAGAAGTGCTGAAAAGAAGAAAATCCAGGTGTATGGGTGGCTGTTGGTAATGGCAAATTGGGGCAACCAGGCACGTTGGCCGGGGCGAGATGGTTGAGGTTGGTGTTGTGGGGCGGGTCGCATAGTGCTTGGAATTCTGGACTGAGGATGAGGCTATTGCCTGTTGGTGCTTGGCGTGGTGGTGTCCGGGGGGAAAGAGAGATGGGTCTTTGCCAGAGTAAGTCCTGGTGGTGATGCTGATATGGCTGGTGCTGTGAATTCGGAAAGGAGAGTAAGGCTGGTGGATGGACCTGTAATGAGCAGTTATCGACATCTTAGCTAGGAACTTGGCTGCGGTATGGGCTTGGCCAGAACGGACTGGAACTTATGATGGATCTGGGAAACCTGATGCCCGGTTGGGAACCAAAAGTGGAGGTAACGAACTGGCAGTTGGATTGTCTTCAGGGCGGATTTAAGGCGTGGATAAAATCAATGTCTGATGTATCTGTGTAGTCAGAAACCGTGCTGGGTAGGGTCATGGAGGCAGCAGGTTCTGTGTGCATCACCACGAAAGGAACGTGAGGAAATGGCGACTGGAACATTGTGACATTATTCATTGAAGTTACGTGCAACCATCCTACTGCCTTGGTACAGTATGGGCCTTCCCTTGGTCGACTTGGTCGATTGGACGGTAGCGCAGATGGTGGTTGCTGCGTGAGAGAGAGAGAGAGAGAGAAAGAGCTGCTTGAGCGGGGGAACGGAAGAGCTATGTTAGCTGCATCTGAAGGAAGAGGAAAGGATACTGGGATGGAGGGATGTATGTGCAGGGTAGGGTGTGTAGCCTGCTGAGACATGGGTGGGAGAAAAGGGGAAACAAACGGGAAAAAATCTGACACAAGGGGAGCAGGTAGGATGGGGTGATGCAATCTTTCCCTGTTTGGGGTCTGGAGCGGTTTGCGTTACTGCAATGGGCGTCGTCGTGACGTCACTGGCGTGTCAGGTGTGTGTGGCGCTGCGACAGGAATGCGGAAGTGAGCAGCTGGCTGGAGCGCTGTTGGAGGTGGCTGGGTAAGATGGAAAAAACCTTTTGGTAGAATGGTATTGCCTTTCCTTGAATTCACGCTGGAGGCAGACGAAGATGGTTGTGGCGTGGGAAGCAGACGTCACAAATAATTGGGTAGACCGGTGTGCGGCCGCGGGTTGGTGGTGCAGCTGGATGGAAGGGGTAAGACAGGCGTATGTACATGGGTAGTTGAATTTGGGGAACTGAATGAGGCACAGGTGGTCAAATTAGCAAGAGAGATGCGTGGTCCTGTTCCTGAACTTTAGTTATAGAACTCCATTTTTAAGTTCAGTGGCCTGTACTACGAAGCGAGGTAACTGGCTTATCCAGGTAACTTCAGGACTAACTTTGTGACGTCGGGTGTAACTTCCTGACTACCCATACTACGAAAGGTGGTTAGGTGTGGATAGGTCTGTTGCAATGGCAATTTATGCTGCATCTCTAACTGCTCCAAGCAGGTTATCTTCGTGGTTAACTCGAGGTTACCCTGTTTACATGGTATACAGGGTAACCTCGTAACCACATCTGTACCTGTGTGTTAATGATGAGAAATAGGATATTAATATACACCACTTGATAAAATATTTATGGATTTCATCCTGACTTGTTTCATTGGGTCTGCAGCTGAAATGAAATTATTCTTCTTAATTACACAACAGCATTATGTTTTTTTTATTACAATGGACCTTATGTGTACCTTTACATCTTAAATCATATTACACATCAATAAAATACTAAATAGAGAATTAGCCTACAATAAGAACACTGAAGATAATTACAGATTTATCGAATTCGATGCCAAAAACGCCACGCTTAATTTGTGCCGGAGCTAGCTAGAGCGCCGCTCTGGTACCTCAGAGTCTGGCACCTCTAAAGTGTGCTCCATCATTGAACTGCCCTTCTACACAAATAAAATCCAAGATTTCATCTAATGGATTTCCTTATATAATATTTGATTTTTTGATTATTTGATCATAAATTATTAATAAAATTTTTTCTGCAGGCGGTACATTTCACGCGCTCCGACACCTAATATTTTACAAATTAAGCACTGCCCGACACTATTGCACCTTTTATGCGAGCACACCAAATCCAATTAAGTTAACAGCAACTCAACTAACTCAGATTTTGTCAACCCTGAGTTTGCTTGATAACCCTGAGTTAACTCTGAGTAGGTTAAACTTAGTTCGTAGTACAGAGCACTGATCTTTAATAAACTTGCAACTGAAGCTTATCTTTTTTGTGTCCTGCGTCCTCAACCTGCTTTTGCCCCTGCCCTCAGCACAAATCCTGACACCTGCTTTAGCTTTGATTTGCTCTGCTTCTGCTCAAACTGTTATTGAAACTGATATTGTTTCTTCTTGCTTCCAGCTTCTCCATGCGCTCAGGCTGCTTCTGTGCTTGTGAAACGTTTGCTCTCAGATTTTTTTGTGCAATAACCCTCACAAAATCCCCAACCAACTTAAGTGTAGTGTTGACCAATGAAATCATCCCTGCCTTATTGCGGTGCATTTGCTTTACTTGGATCTCAAAGATCATGTTCTTTAATAAATGTCGGAAAATGATCCCCAAAAATTTAACAGGTGAACCCCACCTTATGCCAACCCTTGACAAATATGATATAGGCCTTTTCAGAGTGTAGACACAAAAATAAAACCTTTAGTCATATTGACTATTGGTTATACAAACAATGCACTCACTAATGGCTAGAAACACGGTTAGATCGCTAGAAAGGAGTCAGATGAACATGATGGGATAGAAACAAACCCCTAGGAAAAGAAAAGAGGTGATCCATAAAATAATGACCCAAAATGTTTTAAACATCCATCTCATGGTACAGGCCCACTTTGACCAACTGTAGTTGAATGCACACTGTTTTACGTACAATGAGCTGGGATAGAGATAGTACTACAATATTTTACTTTCTTCTGTAAAAATATACTTGGATAAACATAAAAGTAGGTAATTAAAAATGTATCTCTCACATCCCCTGACACTGGCCAGTGACCTTAAACCTACTTCTGTAGGTTTGTGACGGCTGACTGTTGGTGACGGCTACCTCGCTGAATTGCTGCGGCTGCACATATTCTCTGTCCACACAGACAGCACTTTTGACTATGCCATGACGAAGAACAGGACTGTCTGTATTTTACATCGATGATGCTTGGTGCTCAAACACAGTGGATATTGTTTCCCAAATGTCAGACTTCTTTATGTGAACATGAAACCATATTACCATCCCTATCGCTTTGCTGCGATTTACATTCTCGCAGACGCAAATTCAAAAACTGCATTGCAGAATTATTTTCTGGGTGTATACATGTATGTATTGTAAATAAATAACTGTATAGGCCTTTATTGATTTATTTTATTATTTTATATATTACCCTATTCTGATATAAATGTAATTATCTGTGTGTGTGTGTAGCATGAACGGACTACAAACTTTCATTTCATTGTACAACCTTGTGCTTTATAATAATAATTGTAATGATAAATAAATTAACTTGATTCTTGATACACAATACTTGAGATAACAATATGCTGATATAATCACACAAAAACAACTTTACAACTGTTACAACTTTTCTTACTGTGACAGTAATAAGAGTAAATTAAATTCCTTAATTCCCTCCACTATGAGAGATTATTCAAGACATTTCACATGCACTCACTTTCAGTAAGACCTCAAATAAAGTGATTCAGATAATCTGGATAAACTGTTGTTTTGACCTAGGAGACATTCAAATTCTTTCTATATTTATGCATGCAATGCAGTACTGAGGTACTCTACATTTTTAGTTTTAAGCTACTTTATCCTATACATTTTAGAGCAATATATATGCTTTTTATATATACCACACTTCTGCTTCAGTTATTGTACAGCAGTAGTTGTTCTGTTCTTCAAAGGAAAAATATGTAGTGGAAATAAATTGAACATGATTTATATAGGGGGGAAAAATGAATTTGCTGATGCTATCAAGCTACCCTAAATAATTTCTTTTATTTCAATTTCAAATTCAACTTGGCAGCTTTTTTATTCGCTGCTTCTCCAATATGGTTAATGATGAATAAGAATTCAGTCCGTTTACATGTGGTGGAGAGCATGGTTCACACGCAGGCGGATGAGTAGTATTCAGTTTACAACTTTTTTTTTCATTCTGTAGCACCCTACCACCCTGTATAAACGTCTAAGCAACTATGCTTTAGAATTGACTGCTGGGGTATTATGGGTTCGGTGTTTGTTTCAAAAGGTAGCTACCACGAAAGTTTAACTGTTTTGGGTGACTCCTGAAATACCCTTCCAATGTACACAGAAATTGTCAAACGTAGCATTTTTCACCTCTTTAAAATAAAATTAGTTTTAGCAAGAATATTAAACTCAAATACCTTTGACAAAAGTTAGCAAATGAAAACCTGTCTGCGATACCAAAATATTATACCACACAACGTTGATTCTTTGGTCTTATTTCTTAAGCAGCAAAACCCCTTATTTTTCCCATTTTACTCTCAAAACATTAATAGGTTAATACAAATTTTTAAACTACAAATACTTTCATGTACTTCAATTACCAGACAACATCGGGCACACACACAACATTGGGCACACACACACACACTTTCTCTCAATTGACCCTTCGCTAAGCCACACCCCGAATATACAGCTGGCCAATCACAGCACAGTATAGGTCTCGCTCTAACTGAGGTCCGACACTTTCATGGATGCACTCCATTGACTAATGCAAAAAGAGTCATTTTCTAGCTTTTTTTGGCTGTGTTTTTCTAAGATCTGGTCAATTACAGTCGCTACCCAGAGATGTTGAAAGGAGAATTTATTCGATTTATTCTCTTTCCAAAACCTAAAATAAATCCAGAAAAATGTCGGCTGTGGATCGTTCCTAATGCTAACGCTAATGCTAACGCTAGCTAACTTCCTACTGAATGTAACATAATAAAGCCATACTGTTCTGCTTTTTAATGACTGTAATAATAAATAGAGGCCTACCCGGCTTTACAGGAACAGTGTTGATCGTTCACATCGTTATCTTTTGTCTCAATCATCGGGGGATGCGTCGGTTCACTTGCACTGTGTGATCGGTAGGTTTTAGCTTCTATCTTTCATTTTTTTCACATCTGTTTCAAATCTATAATGCAACTGCAAAACTCTGCTTCTTTCTGAGATCGCTTTTTTCAACAAATTAGACAATATTTCTCCGGGGAGTGCAGTAATAGACAGTGGCAGCACCAACAGTTTGTCGGACTTAGCAACAGTAACTAAGGGGGGGCGGGGCTTAGCGAAGGGTCAGTTGCGCGCAAAAATAAAAAAAGTTGCAGGCCTGTGTGTAGCTCTGGTGCGGTGCAGCCGACAAAATCCTTTTTTCCTCTCTCTCAACAGAGTAACGGTACACATGGTCCAACTGACAGTTCAGCGTTCATTATAAATGTATTAATTCTGTTGGCAAAATTCCACATTCATGAATGTAAGTGCTAAAAAACCTGATTTTGTACTTTTTCTCCATGAAGTTGTACATTATATTAATCTGATCTCTGGCTCCAATAACAAAAAGGCGGTTAAAACTGTCAACATATGGTCCTCTTTTTGTAATAGCCTATAAGCTTCCCCTGGCAAAGCTTTATATAATTTTATCTGTGTTTCATATATGTATTTGTAAACTGTTATGTATATCTTTATAAGTCACATCTGAATTGTAACCCCCTTTTTGCAGTAAAGATGACTTATATAAATAAAAATATATAAATAAAACTCCAAGATCACCAGTGGTGTCCTCTGCTCCAGTGGCTGACGTTAGCTCAGTTAGCCCAGTCCCACTCGCACTAAACTTGCGCTCTAACACACTGCGTTTAAGCAAGTACTGTGCTTTACTGTCCTCAACTATAACGTCTTCTACTCAAATGTTACTTAAACATTCACAAACTGCATATTAGAAAGTTTCCCCACTTTTCTCCAGCTCCGTGGTTATCTCTCCTCCTTTGTGTCTCTTCCGTGTCTCTTCCGTTTTGTCTTTCCCACCCAGTCCAGCTCATTTTCTTAGTTACAGCCATTCACCACAAGTGACACTGACTGACACCCACAGCAACCAATCAAATAATGTCAACATCAACAATCATAGCTGAAAATAAAGGAACAATCTGTGTTTTTTCCCTTCAGTTTACATTACTGTTTTACTTCAATAACACATATAACAGTTTATTTAGTTAATATTTACATTTATGACTAAATTATCTTAATCTCTGAGCTAAGCATTTCTCTTTCCTTATTAAATTACATTTATTTCAGGATCATTTCCATACTGAATTATTTTATTCTGCTTTTACTAGGAACTAACTTGTTTTAATACCTATAAAAGTCTCAAGTTAATAACTGAAATCTAGGAACACAGCAAAATCTTATAAATATGTTGATAACAAAACACCAGCAGTCAGAAAATGAGACTGGTTGAAAATAAATCAACAGTTTATTCAGATTATGTAAACCCCTTATCAAAGAGGTGTTTGTCCTGCCCGTGCTGCCCTTCAAACAAAAATACCAAAAATGACAACTGTTACTTAACCAAACAATTCAAGTGGACAAAGGGGTAGTACACCTATTAAACAGCTCGTTATTAAAATGTTATGTTTGGCATGGATGTTATATTTTGAGATATTGGGGGATATTGCTGCAGTTTTTTCTATGTCAATTCAATATCAGTTCCAACAAAATATTACAAATACTGGGGAGTGTCTTGCTTTTTAATAAAATTAAATATACGATTCAGCCCTCTCCGCCCACCCCAATGAATTTCGTTCTGTCCCTTAATAGGAGCTAATTTTGCCCTCGGACACTCTAGCAGGTTAATCTGGCCATGGTGGAAGTTTTAAATTGAAATCCTGCTGAACTTTAATTTTAAAGCTGTTCTTGCTGTGTCTCTATGTTTGGTCACTGATTTTGTTTTTACACTGAAGTACATATCTCTAGTTAAAGCCCTCAGCAGAGCCTCTCAATGACACAAAACATCATCTCATGTTGACAGACAGAGTAGATGTGATTTTCATAGGTAGTTAACTGCCTTTCAACTGTGCCTCGTGCACACATGAAAGACTTAAGCTGCACACCATTATACTTTTGTATTGTGCTGCACACATGCCACAATGGGGAATTGACAGTAATGGCTATAAAACAGGTGGAACAGAATCTTTGAAGTGTGTGTTTCCATCTTATTGCTAGTCAGAAGAAGGGATTTCCTTACAAATGAAAACAAGATTAACAAATTCCCACAGGATTTTCATTTTCAGCGAGATAGAACATTCTCAACACTTTCACTTTTATTTCTTCAGTGGGCTTCATGCAAGACCCACTTGTATGAACAGATTTGTTCTTATGTGGCTTGTAGAAGTGACCGCATTCACCATTTTTCTCTGATTAAAAATTTTCTCTTAAGCACAAACACTATTCACGAGTAGTCATGACCTGTTGTAGAAGTCATGTGGAATTAGTGTGCTATTTTTTGTTTTTCATTAATCGATTGAATATTTCATTGCTTTGAAGCAATTCTGAGTATACTCATAATGATGCTGACATTTTATTTGTATAGCACCAATTCAACGTCGTCATCTCATTGCACTTTTCATATAGAGCAGGTCTAGACTATACTCTGTTTGGTATTAAAAGTTTAGAGACCCAACATTTCCCACCATGAGTAAGCACTTGGCGACAGAAGCAAGGAAAAACTTCCTTTTAAGAGCCAAAAATGTTGTGTTGACTCACCCCCACAGAGCCAGACTCCAGAGCCAGAAACACCTCCAGAAAGTGACAGGAGAAGAGAGGAGAGGGACAAGTAAGCACACGACTATGGGGGAGGGAAGAAGTCAAGTTACTAACATGCATTACTGGGATAAGAATGCATAAAGAGGAGAGAGGAGCTCAGTGAATCATGGGAAATCCCCCTGCAGTCTAGGCCTATAGCAGCATAACTAAGGGATGGTTCAGGACTCACCTGAGCCAGCCCTAACTATAAGCTTTATCAATAGAACGTTCTATTGATATAGGAAAGTCTACTCTTAAGCTGATGATACACAGAGCAACTTTTAGAGCAATCTTGCAGGGCAATGTTGCTGTCAATGGTAATGAACAAAGATTACTACCGTAATCCCCTTCCTCTGAAAATAAAAACGGCAATTGACATTTCATTTTCAAAGATTTAACCTTTTCTACAGTGAACTATAGTCAAATGCAAGTAAAACATGCTCTTTTGATGTCAAAATTAAAATGCTGTCAGTCCTGTCAGCAAGGCGAGACTTCAGTTAGGATGTCACTTTCTCATCTAGCCACAATGTTGTCGCTGTGCAGTGTCAAGCTGAGACTAGCCAACCCTAGCATCTGTATAAAGGGCAATGGGCAAAGGGGCCCTATGGAGCTTTTGTTTGAGTTTATGGGAGGCTTATTGCATTCGTCTGTCCAGTTAATAGGTGTACTACTCCCTGGCTTACGTTCCGTACCTCTCAGCAGCTCATTAAGGGGCTTGGCAACCTTTGATAAGTCCTTAATGAATGGTCCGTAATAGCGTACAAACCCCAAAAAAGAGCACACTTGCCTGACCGAAGTAGCCACCTTCCATTCCTGGACTGTAGTTATCTTCTCGGGGTCAGGTGTGACACCTTGTCCCCCAACCAAATGACCTAGAAACCTCACCTCCTTCTAGAAGAAGTGGCACTTATCAGGTCAAAGTTTTAGTCCATAACGCTCGAGGGACTGGAACACTGCTTCTAGGTGGTTGAGGTGGGCTGAGAAATCTGCAGAGAAAATAATTACATCATCAAGATAAACTAAAGCTGACTCTGTCACCTGATTACCTAGGCACCTTTGCATCAGTCTCTGAAATGTAGCAGGTGCATTACAAAGGCCAAAGGGCATCCTTTCAAACTGGAACAGGCCGAGGGGGTTTTAAATGCAGTCTTTCTTTGTCGCCCTCCTCTAGCTAGGGCTGGGCAATATGGTGAAAAATGTTATCACGATAAAAACATTTCATATCATTCAATATCAATAATTATCACGATATGCTGTATGTCAAATCATTATTTCTTTCAAGTTTAAAGGCAGATTTTTGCTCCTGAGGGAAATTTGAAGAAACCAGATGGTTAATTATGTGGTTAAACTTTTCTTTTTGGTCAGAATGTGACAAACACTTAACAAATCTGACGTAGAACATTCAAAACTATTATGATAAAATCTTTTTTAACAAATTTAAATAGCAAATCTTTTTTCAGTCCCTTTAACAAAATAATATTTTAATAGAAAAATTGCTAAAAAGTGCTAATTTGTAATTGATTCAAATGAATCAAACCAAATATTAATTGACGATATATAGAACATTAATTATATTGTTATTGAGGAAAATTATATTGCGATAATTATCATTATTGTTTTATTGCCCAGCCCTACCTCCAGCTCAACCTGCCAGTAACCGCTAGCAAGATCTAAGGTTGTGTACCACTCAGCCTTGGTTGAGCTAGTCAGTGAATCTTCAACTCGTGGGACGGAGAAAGCATCTATGTGTGTGACACTATTAAGCTTGCGGTAATCCACACAAAACCGCCAAACTCCACACTTCTTTTGGACAAACACAATTGGTGCAGCCCATGGGCTACAGTTTTCCACATACCCTGCAGTAAAGTGTGCACCTCTTTGTACAGTGTCGGGGGCCCAGCCCTAAATCTCTCTCTAATAGGGGCGGCGTCACCTGTTGGGATGTGGTGCTCAACAATGTCAGTTCACCCATAATTAATTGTTAAAACACTTTTTAAAAACTTTATCAAAAGTAGTCCTAATATTTCAGGCAAAAAACCTGTGCTTCGGATGAGTCCTCCACTGTCCTGTGGTGGGTTGGTCTGGCAGGAAACATCCCCGCTGGCATGTATCCAGGAAACCATTACAGTTTACTCCAATATCATCCCAAATGTGTAGTTATGGCAACGACTACAAACAGTGAAACAAATGACAACAAATCATTTTTATCAAGTATGGAGGAAAAACATTATTACAAAAATATGACATGAATGCAACAGGAGAGACTAGGGCTGCTGACAATATTCCTATATGTATTTTACACTGGAACTGTAAGGGAGTTGGTGCTGTTTTGGGAAACTGTTGTCTGTCTCATTTTAGGAAACAGTCATAAAGTATATGTTGTTTTGGTAGAGACTGGCAATCAGCCAATTCTTTCGTGGAATTTTTCTTGCTCATATGACTTATCCTATGACATAGGACAATTCCCCATTTCGGCCAGAGCATTCTCCCCACTGTCCAAAAACATACCAGCTAGGCATTTTAGTCCACAATGTCTGCTTAGAGCCAAAGATTTTAGACTGCACATATGTGAACAAGTACACTTATGCAGATGCCCAATGTAATATAAAGGCTTTGATACTCTCCAGCACAGACATGTACAGTACAATGGATTCAGTGTCAGTTCTGTTATATTATAATGGATTGTCACTCTGCCATACATTTGGGCTGAATACAGACCCTTGCTACAATGTGAACAAAGAAAGAATCATTTGGGCTTTAACAGAACCACATGATCATCTGTTCTCCGCATCCTTGATGATAAATGTGGGCATACTTGTGCCCACAGTACATGTGAATATAGGCAGTCTATCTCTGTGCTCTAAGAAACCTAAGGAATAAGTACATAGAGAGAATTACTGAATGTTTTTATCAGGGAGTGTTCTCCACCCTGCTGAGCCTGTGGAGGAAATGTTGTTCTATACTGACTCATGTGCGCCCAGGACAATATGTTACCATGCTCACTATTACATAAAGCCTCCTGTTACTGCACAAACACATTGTTTGTTTCTCAGAATCAGGGAACGGACATACACACAGGCTATAACTCGATTACACAACAAAAAGTCTCTTGTGAGCATCATAACATAACACAGATTCATTTAATAAATTAAACATTCATTGAATCGTTATTCACAAGTATTGTGTTTTTTGACATCATAACACTTGTAAGTTGGAGTATGCAGGGTGATGGCCTTTTACAATATAATGTAGACCTTTAAAACCTCTTTTAAAAGTTGCTTGATTTCCACAAGTACAAGAGGATTTCAACTTTTACCAGAAACGATCAGATGTAATTTGAAGGAGCATTCAGACTGATGTGTAACAGACTAATCAGCAGAACTGCAACCTGTGCGGTGGTTGCTGTCTATGTTATAATAATAATAATAAAGCGACTTACAATTGCTAAATATGTCAGAAGTTGCACGCCTCTGCAGCAACTAGGGGCATGTGACTTATCCACTGTTCCATCGCCACCCAGAGCTAAAAACTGCACTGTATTGTATGTATGTATGTTACATGTATGTAGTATTTTTCAGCTCTGATGCAGTATGTACACTGGCCAGAACAATTGTTACATCTTGATGTGAAGTGGTGCACGCTTAGTCAACATCAAAATGTCTTGAAGTTGAGCATGCCTGCACCACTGGTGGAATTCTTTAAATATAAGCCCAAAATTAATTTTCTAGTCATCCAGCTGCTATCATGTCAAAATTGTTTCAAAAAGGCACTGCCAAATGTGAACAGATCAACCTACATGAAATACATTGTCCAAGTTATATTTCTGTGTCCCTGTTCATTGTTCAGTTATCTCTTGGCATCTGTCAAATATCTGTCCAAAACATTTATGAGTGTGCATCAAGAATATTTCTGATGACTTGTCTTGAACGGACATTACGTTTATCCAATTAATTATTAGCCCTCCCATCATATAAAACCACACTGGACTGTTAGCTTTAGGTTGTAGAACCTAGTAGAGTAATATAGCAGTAGGTATGTGTTTGGATGCCAGTTGGAAAAACCTTCCAAAAGAGTTTGATTGATTTTCTCGTGTCTCCACCTCCTGATCTAACAATGTGAGTGAGAGAGGTGTGGGTGAAGCTCAACAGTCCTCCTGATGGTGCAAACACACAGAATGGTGAGGCCACCAGGACCTGCCAACACATTACACACTCTGGGGGCAGATCAACTTGGCCATAAATCTAAATGCAGTTCACTGCGGTTGCCACAGTTTCCTGTAAAGGTTCATGTCCACTAGTGAGAGATCAAATCTCATCCCTGAATCCCTCCTAGATATTCTGTTTCTCTCATAGGCCATAGGGTTACAATTAACAAAACCAAGAGAACGCAATGAACTTTGTACATTTGGAGCTCCCTGAGGCTTGGGGCCCCTGGGAAGGCGAGTTGGTAATCCAGGTTTGTAAACTACCCCGTGCTAGGTTTACATAAAAAATCCAGTTTCTTTGGCAGAAATGTATCAGGTTTGTCTTTCTAATAAATACATTCCTAATAAAGGAATCAGTACTTTTTTTGTTCTTTTACATAGATTTGTATTGTCTTCACTAGGTACAAAATATAGTCGGACACCTCATGGTCTCAAGGTTCAAGTTCAGTATAATGCAGCCATACAGAGGCCAATGTCAGGGTTACTACAGGACAATGGGATGTGCTGCAGCATATGTGCAGTACTCCTCACTAGTCTGTTTACTTTCCAACCAAAACACTGATTCCACACACACATACACACCAGCACGTCGACATTGCTATCACCGTCAGCACTTCCTCAAACTGTAAAACGCTGCCAACACACCACTATACAGACCCACACACATATACACACTTGAAGGACATACACACACGCCATTCGACTATCTACAGGAAACATCTTTTGCAGAACAGGAAGTGCTACTCTTTAATTGGCTGGGTGTGATTTGGTGAGAACTGTGTCTCAACCAATCAGGGAGCTCTTATTTTAAGGGTAGGTATAAAAGGAGAGCAGCTGCTCCTGATGATGATCAGACTGAGGGTGAAATGTCTGTGTGTGTGTGTGTGTGTGTGTGTGTGTGTGTGTGTGTGTGTGTGTGTGTGTGTGTGTATGTGTTAAATGACTCACAATATCCCTTTTTTCTTAAAACTGACTCACTTTTTGAATTTAAAGTTTAAGCTGATTTCACTGATCGAACATGCTTTAACATGAAAGCCTCTAACACAAGCCATCCCCACAGCTCACTTTCATCTGGCTTCATGTTGTGATGTGAGGCTCTTGTTCTAGTAGTTTGTAGTCCACAGCATAGCAGCACAGTTCATGATCAAACTCAAGACTTACTCATGCTGACTGTACGTTAAATCTTCAATAGCACTGAAAATTAGAGCCCGACCTATGTGGGTGAAAAAGAGCCGATTTATGAGCCAATATTTTGATTTTAACAATGATTTGGAAAGTAGACCCCTTTACTTTATAAACTAAACTTAGAACAGGCCGATATTGAAAGCTGGTATGTATGTGGGCTATAAAACCTCTTCCTAAATGGATTATGTTAATAAAATCGATTACAGTCTGAACTACATGGAATTAGGTTAAAATTCTATACAAGATGATAGTGCTGTAGCTAAATTTAAGGATATGATTCCATCAGCTCTAAATTCATTACCAAGTCACAAAGTAACCGAGGACTCCTATGCTAACTTCAGTCCCTCCCAAATCTTGTTGATAGTGCTGCAGGCTCGCTGCGAATGACACTCGACTCTGTAGCCCCTCTAAAAAAGAAAATACTAAAACAAAGACAGTTAGCTCCATGGTATAATACTTAAACTCGCAAATTAAAGCAAATATTGCGTAAACTTGAGAGGAATTGGCGTTCCACCAAACTGAAAGAATTTTGTTTAATCTGGCAAGATAGTCTCAAAACTTATAGGAAGGCCCTCCATAATGCAGAGCAGCGTATTAATTCAATTCAACTCTTTTCAATTTTATTTATATAGCGCCAAATCACAACAACAGTTATCTCAGAGCGCTCCTCATAAAAGAGCAGGTCTAGACTGTACTCAGTGATGATATTTTATATTATTACTCATCGTTAATAGAGGAATAATATTTATTTCAGCCAGTGGCGTTAAGAAACAGGCCTAGGCTATATGCTTTGTAAAAACCACACTCCTTACTGCTGTTATGAATATGATATTAGTTAGAAAGTCGGGAAAGACTGCTTTGTTTGGGGGTAAAGGGGGTGGTAGGGAAAAGCAATTAGCCTATAATTTGGGTAATTATCAACGCGGACTGCCACAATTGATTTTCAAAATTTGTATTTGAAATCATTTTTGATTAAGGAGCTGTATTGAGGAGCATATATTCAAGCACCTCCTGGCTCGCTCCCTCTCTCTCTCTCTCTCTGACTGTCTCTTGTGAACACTGCTGCACAAACCTGTCCAACGTTAGAATACCCCATCCCCCACCCACACTGGAAAGTAATATAGTAACGTAACTAGTTACTTTTATCACCCAGTAATAAGTAAAGTAATAATATTACTTTTTAAAGGAGTAATAAGTAACTAGTAATATATTACAATTTCTGAGTAACTTGCCCAACACTGGGCGGGACATTTAAAAAGTTTGACGTGCTACAGTAAGCTTTGAAAAGCTGAACCCCCCTGCGTTAATGGTTCTGACTATTGATGAGATAGTAGCATTAACAAATTAGAGACGAATGTAAGCCATTTTTCTTGCTCAAGGTTTAATGAATGTAAACAAACCACAAACATAAAACTGCTGTTTTGTCCAACTGGAATTAATATTATACTAGTGGCACTGGTGGAAAGTAACGAAGTACAAATACTTTGTTATTGTACAGTGCCAAGTTTAAAGTTTGGTGGAGGGGGTTTATGGTGTGGGGTTGTTTTTCAGGGGTTGGGCTTGGCCCCTTAGTTCCAGTGAAAGGAACTTTTAAAGCATACCAAGACATTTTGGACAATTTCATGTTCCCAACTTGGTGGAAACAGTTTAGGGATGGCCCCTTCCTATTCCAACATGACTGCGCACCAGTGCACAAAGCAAGGTCCATAAAGACATGAATGAGCGAGTTTGGTGTGGAGAACTTGACCAGCCTGCACAGAGTCTTGACCCAAACCCAATAGAACACCTTTGATGAATTAGAGCGGAGAATGCGAGCCAGGCCTTCTCATACAACATCTGTGCCTGACCTCACAAATGAGCTTCTAGAAGAATGGTCAAAAATTATCATGAACACACTCCTAAACCTTCTGGACAGCCTTCCCAGAAGAGTTGAAGCTGTTATTGCTGTAAAGGGTGGGCCAACTCCATATTAAACCCTATGGATTAAGAATGGGATGTCATTAACCTTCATGTAAAGGCAGGCGACCCAAATCTTTTGGTAATATAGTGTATTTTGGGTCAAAAAAAGATTTAGTAGTAAAAAAAACTCCGAAATGCAGTCCAATAACACCATAAAACAACCAGCACAACACACACGACTCCCACATAAACTTCAGTAATAATTGAAATCAATAACAAAGTTTTACCTGCAGAAGCCCACAAGGCCAAACAAGAATCAGAAGCCGTCAGGTGAAAACACAGTGAACATCAGAAAGGCTAATTGTTAGCTTGGCGGTTAATGCTGAACAGCTGCTAATGTCCAGTGCAAAATACTACAGTTGTAACGTTATGGCTTTCTACATTATTTCACCAGCTAACAGCGTCCCATATTACTATTCTGTGTACCACTGGTATTATGTCAAAGTTTTGATTTTAGTCTGCAAGAAATATTGTTTACGGTCTAAAGCAAATGTGAGCGATTTGTTTTTCCTAGCCTATAGTGATGCAGGGCAGAGGCAGCCAGCTATGCTATTGTTAGCACAGATCCACCAATGTTTGCTTCATAACATTCAATTTAGATTTATTGTCATTTCACCGATACTCGGGTACACAGTTTCTCCACCGTCTCAGCTGCTGTAACTTACATGACCCACATAATATACAATAATGCAATATAATGGCACAGTGGAAAAATGTAATTCTAAAAATGTAATCCGGTACAATTACTAATTACTTGTTTAAAAATGTAATCAGTAATGTAATCCAAGTACCACAAAATAAAAGTAATGTAATCTGATTATTTTTAGTTACTTTTGGATTACTTCAATGCCAAATAGACAAATGAAGACAAGAGAAGCTTCAATGATATGTTTTCTGCTCAGTGTATTTTTAGAGAAACACAGAAAAACAAAATCTCCTATTCCCAAAATCCATGTTTAAATGTTTTTATGTGATATGCTTTGCACTATGTCACCACTATGGCAGTAGATATTCTTGATGATATTTAAGTTTGTCATTTGAAAAACCATTTTACAATTTTGATTACTCATTCTGCACTTGTATTAATTTAGCATCCAATGAAAAACAATATGAAGCTGCTGAAGCATAGTGTTTCTGGGGCCGGGCCCCACTGATTAACATTACTGTACAAAAACACAACTTTTCTATTCTAGTTTTCTCTCTGATGTGCCCCGGCTGCTGTGCCTCAACTCTGTGATTCACAGAGTTTCCCGATGGACAGATAGCTTTACTTGTTGCTGAAGTTAACTGCTAACTATCTGCTGTTATTAGATCAGCTGTGCAACCACTGGTCAAATAGCTTACTCTGCCCGTACTGGGAGATCGGAGCACCGGGGGAGTGTTAGTGTTTATCACAGACTGTAATGTTATAATGGTGTTTAAGTTACAAGGGGTGCGGTGCCTGATTGGGAACCATAGCCAGGCGAGCGGGCAAGGAAATCTCGCTCAACAGGACCGAACACAGCGTGTGATAGCTTTTCTTTTTGCTAAACTGCTAACTGTAGCCTATCTGCCCATATCTGTGGCTGGTGACTTCGGTCGGTTAGCCGTGCTGCTAGCGGTCCTATAAGCTTACTCAGCCCCATGTTGCCAAGAGCCAAACCCGGCAAGAAAACCACCTTCGGTACTGTATTCCCAGCAGTCAAACTGGCCTCTGTCGGTCTCGGAGGCTGTGCTCGGTCCTGGTCCAGCTGCCGTGTTCACTCACTGGGAGCTGTCTGCATGATGGGGTGGGGGTGTAAACACACATTCTGCGCTACTGGCGACAGTAAACGGCCATGAATACCTGCGACACGTCCCTCCCTAGCTTTGGGTTTTTAAAAAAACACGTACATAGACTGTATATAAAAACATAATATGTGTTTTCTGTTTCATGGACACTTTCTGCTTAAAGTAATCTCTATGAGTAATCCCCGGTTTTTCAAAATGCACCTGTAATCTGACTACGTCTTTAATTACTGTACTGTAACAGAATACATAATACATAATTTTTTTGGTATCCTGATTACGTAACACCGTTACATGTAATCCGTTACTCCCCAACCATGCAAATAGTTCCCCTTCGAGGGAACTCGAACTGCGTCAGTGACGACACTAAGGGGAACACCTCTGGGCGTGGCAGGGCTGAACTATGAATGAAACTACTCCAATCCTATTGGTGTTGCTAGAACGGTAGTGTGTGACGGCGTAACCGGAGGGGTCCTGAGACTTTGAGTAGGGGGACCACCACCCCCCCGCCTCCTCCCCCTCCCTGCCCCCCTTCTCCCGAGAGAGGCCGATCGAGGTCCCCTCTCTCGTGGTGGCTCCAGCAACAGGCGTTGTTTCTCCCACTGCTTCAGCGCTCGGGACGCGCTAGCCACCAGCCCCGAGGGGTGGCAGCCGGAACACAACCAGGCTCACAAACCAAGGGCTGGTCCCCTTGGCGAATTTCGCGGAAGCTTGGCAGAGCCTTGCGAACATTTCCCTGTGGGTCCTGCGTACAGGCTGCAGTTCCGGGTTCGCCCCTCCAGATTCTGCGGGATGGTCAGGACTGCAGTACACACAGAGCAGAGCCAGGTGTTGGGAAGGAAGTCCACTCTCTGCTAGGGAAAGGGGCCATAGAACTCATTTCCCCACCGGTCGGCGAGGTCGGGTTCTACAGCCGATACTTCCTAGTTCCCAAGAAGGATGGAGGATTGCATCCGATTTTGGATCTGCAGTCCCTGAACCAATCTCTGAGGAGATTCAGGTTCAGGATGCTCACCATCCCCGCCATCATCAGTCACATCCAATCCGAGGATTGGTTTGTCACGATAAATCTACAAGACGCTTAGATAGACATCTCCATCCGTCCCTCTCACAGGAAGTTCCTGAGGTTCGCCTTCGGGGGCACGGCTTACCAGTATCAGGTTCTTCCGTTCGGCCTAGCACTCTCTCCCTGCACATTCACCAAATGCATGGATGCAGCTCTGGCCCCGTTGAGGCTCCAAGGCATCCGCATACTGAACTACATCGTAACTGGCTCGTCCTGGCCCAGTCTCGAGAGTTAGCGATTCGGCATCGAGATGTCGTCCTCGCCCACCTTCAGCGTTTGGGGCTGCGGCTCAACGCGAAGAAGAGCGTGCTGATGCCCACCCAACAGACTACGTTCCTAGGGGTGGTATGGGACTCAACAACGATGCGGGCCCACTTGTCTCCCACACGCGTCGAGTCCATTTTATCCTCAGTGACCAGAGTGCAGTTAGGCCGCGCCATCACTGTAAAACACTTTCAGAGGGTGTTGGGTCTCCTGGCAGTAGCGTCCAGTATAATATCTTCCGGACTACTGCACATGAGAGCCCTGCAGTGGTGGCTAAAATCCAAGGGATTCTCCCCGAGGGGAAATCCGCTCCGTCTGATACGGATTACGAGCAGGTGCCTTCGTTCCCTGTCTGCATGGAGGAAATCTTGGTTCCTGTCCCAAGGTCCCGTGTTGGGAGCGATCTGTCGCCAAACAATTATTTCAACAGACGTCTCACTCACGGGATGGGGCGCGGTCATGGACGGCCGCTTTGCGAGAGGCTCCTGGCAGCAGCATCATTTCTCCTGGCACATAAATTGCCTGGAAATGTTAACGGTATTCAGAGCTGTGAGGAGTTTTCTGTGTGGAATGTGTTCACCACCTGGTGCAGAGAATGGGCGGTGGACCCAGTTACCTGCTCGGTAATGTCAACATCACCTTCCCTGTCTGTACCTCTGTGTGTATATTGTGTAGGCTGCCTCCCTCCCCTCTCTCTCTCCTTACATCCCTCTCTTTTTCTCTCTATTCCTCTCCTGCTCTCTCTCTCTCTCCCTCTCTCTCTCCTTCACCCCCAACCGGTCGAGGCAGATGGCCGCCCACCCTGAGCCATGGTTCTGCTCGAGGTTTCTGCCTCTTAAAAGAAAGTTTTTCCTTGCCTCTGTCGCCTAGTGCTTGCTCTTGGTGGGAACTGTTGGGCTTCTGTAAATATCATCACAGAGTACGGTCTAGACCTGCTCTTTTATGAAAAGCGCTGTGAGATAACTGTTGTTGTGATTTGGCGCTATATAAATAAAATTGAATTGAATTGAATTGCATTGCTGGTGTGTTTCGGGTCCCCCAAGTCTGGGCTCCCCGCTTCTAAACACACCATCAGCAACTGGATCGTTCAGACTATTTCCCTGGCCTATCAGGTGCGCGGTTTGCCTTCACCTATGGCCGTAATTGCGCACTCTACTCGAAGCATGGCGGGATTTGTGTGACGCGGCTGGCTGGGCAACCCCTCACACTTTCATCCGGTTTTACAGGTGAATCGTGGGTAGAGCTGAGGTGATTGCTGAAACCACTCCCGCCTAGCTCGACATGACCGAGTTAGCTCATGCTAAGGAGCTAATGCTATATGCTACTCTGCGTTAGCAGAGGTGGCTTCTACACGCCCGGTGCTGTATGGTGGAGGTTGGAACCTGTGGCCGTTTTGTTACCAGTTGATGGTCAAAGTAAGACACCCCAAAATATTAAAATAACTCACATATCTGTTATTAGGGGTCCAAGCCCGAAGTGGGCTGGGAACCCACAAATGCAAGGCATCGCGGTTCCCAGTACCAGCAAGCAGCTGGGAACCCTATTGTTTTCGCTAAGCTTTTAATTTATTTTTTTATTCTTCTGTGCATAAAACTGATACTGCAGCCTAGATGGTCAGTGCTACAGATGCAAAACTCACAAATTAGGTTCACAGCCCCAAGAGTACCTCAGCCGCAAAAATCCGCACACTTCTACCTCTAAGGGGCGCTATAAGCAAGGTCAACGCGTTTGGGCTTGGAACTCCCACCTACGAAGGCGTATATCAAAAACCTTAAATTAATGCGTTTGGGGGATCGAGCTGAATCTCGTGGTATAGGCCACGCCCATTTCCGCCTAGACTATTTTTTCGCTACATCGCGAAAACTGAAAAATTTATTTTAATTAACTCCTCCGAAGCCGCAAGTCCCATCGACACCAAACTTGGCACGGATAATCTCTGGACCAAGCTGATGAAAGTCTGTAGAGGAAATTTTGATCCGACCAAAATGTCGCAATTATATGCTAACAAATGTTTGCGAAAAACACTACTAACAGGAAATTATCTCATATCTTCGGAATGGCCGATCGACACCAAATTTGAAGCATTAATATGGTACGCCCCCCTGAGGGCCTGTGCAAAATTTGGTGCAACTCGCCCCTAGGTGGCGCTATTGAATCCCAAAAGATTTTTCTTCTATAACCACAAGTCACATTGACATGAAACCAGAATCGAATTGTTCAGCATGGTCCCCTTACTACAGGCACCAATGTTCGCCCAAATATGCCCATAGGTGGCGCTGTTATTGCAGATTAAAGATGTCAAAAAAAATCCCATTGACTTACATGCATTTTATATCTCCATAACCACAAGTCCGATTGACCCCAAATATGGGTCAATTATTCCCCATGGGGCCCTGATGACACCTGAAAATTTTGGTGCACGTTAATCGAAGCTCAAATACCCTATTCATTTAAATGGGATTTTCAACCAAAGGACATTTTGCCTCATAAATACGCCTCACTACATTGCACATTCATAAACCTACGTGTTTGGAAGATGCTGCCGATTCCGATGGTATAGGACACGCCTCTGTGTGATGACGTTTTCATTTCGCGAAAACTGGAAAACCTATTTTAATTAACTCCTCCGAAGCTGCAAGTCTGATCGACACGAAACTTGGCACCGACCATCTCTGGACCAAGCCGAAGAAAGTTTGTAGAGGGAATTTTGATCCGCCAAATTACAGGCCAACTAATTTTAGCGCAAACGCTAAAAACAGGATGTCCTATCACATCTTACGTTTGCAATGGCCGATCTACACCAAACTCGGACACCTTATCTGGCACGCCCTCCTGAGGGGCTGTGTGAAAATTTTTGAAAACACTCCCACAGACATTCATTTCAGATCTCCGTAACGGCAAGCGGAGGCTTGGACCCCGCTTATAACTGCTTGCAGTTCTAGTTGACATTATACTTAACAAGGTTTTAAATGCTTTTTAATATATAAATGTGGTAACATTATTTTGAGACCAACATTAACCATGAATCAGTTATTAATTACATTAAAGAGGCGGTATTATGTTTTTTGGCTTTTCCCCTCTCCTTTATTGAATCTCTATTTTGAGCATGTAATAGGTTTGCAAAGTGAAAAAGCCCAAAGTCCAGCCCAAAGGGAGTTCCCATCTGCCACAGAAAGCACTGCTCTGAACTGCTTGAAAACAGCTCGTTTGTATTCCAGCCGTTTCCCTTCCTTCAGTGTGATGTCACAATGAAAACGCGTCATAAAGCTTGCCGAGCGGCTAGCGGGGTCAGGCATGCCCTCAAACCAAGCTAGTCTGAGCGGAGGCCCTTTGGTTTTAGTTAAGCCCCTTTTCCACTGCACAGTACCAACTCCACATGGCTCGACTCGCCTTTGTTTGGTTTTCCATTGTAGAAATGTTGTACCTGTACCTGCTTCCAGGTAGCTTTTTTCGTATCACCTCCATCGAGGTTCCAAGCGAGCTGAGGGATACTAAAATGTAACGTGAAAACACGACAGACTGCTGATTGGTCAGAGAGAATATTCACTATTCACTGCATCATCATCGCTGCACCAGACAGAGCCCAGCAACAGAAAGTTTTATATTTTACAGTTTTTGTATGGAATTTCATCACTAAATCCACTTCTGAGAAGTTTTGAGGTGAGAAATCAGCTGTGTAGATTTCGAATATTGACAGTTTTACGAGAGGTGATGGCGGAACAAAAATGTGCTTGAATATTTTTGGAGTTGAGGAGCTCAGTGAGTGGCTGTGGGGGAAGCCTGCACCGACCCGGGGGAGGAACGTGTGAGGCCGACCAGCCGCCCGCTCACAGAGCCCTCTGCTCTCGCCGTCACACAGACCGCTGCAGCAACAACGGCAGAGGAAAACACAGCTGGAAGGTTTTCATACCGCTTATCTGTCTTTACATTCTGAGGAATGTTGAAATGTTTTAACCTAAAAAAGAGAAAGCTGTGTGGATTGCTGGTGTGTGTGTCGCACTGAACATTACGTCGCAGCAGTTGTGTCTGGCGTCGCTATGACGACAAGCTACGTACTATCTCTGGGTACTATCTGCAATGGAAAACGGAGCAGGGCTGAGTAGAGTCAAGTCTATCGATTTGCGCTATGGTAGCATATTGAGAAAGGTAGGTCCTAAAAGACGATGCAACTCCGACTCTGTTTGGGCCTGGAAATTCACAATCACAACCTGTAAGTATGCTTTATTGGTTGTGAATTATATTTAAAATAAACACAGCAATGTAACTTGTTGGCTAACACAGCTAAAGTTATAGCTATAATGCTAACGTTACACCTGATGTGAAGGCTACTGAGCAAATGCCAATTTTTATGTAAAATTTAGTTGAAATATGGTGATTATTGTAGTGGTTTATGGTAAGATGTGGAACAATGATGTTGTGTGGTTGTGGACTTGTGAGTAACTTATACCATCTGCTAGGTTACGGTCGCAGTCTGAAGCAGCTTTGATTTGGATCACACTAACTTGTTTCTTACGACCCGCCCTTCTCTCCTTCTTTTTGGCCAGTAGTCATTACCTGGGAACTGTGCATGTACAACTCCCATCAAAGATTAGCTGAAGAGCGGAGCGTACAACACATAGGGTGAAAAGAGGAGCTGCAGCAATGTGCAGTATGAGAAAAATATGGTGTTTTTGAAAATTAAACCGTGTAAATCTGTTCTGGTACAACCCCTAATTAAGATTTTGAACCTGAAAATGAGCATAATACCACCCCTTAAACGTTTACATACAGCTCAAACGAACAATTTGAAGCAAATCAATTAACCCTTTTACATAATGTTAGTTACGAGTCATTTATTTGAATGTTAACTAATTATGTTACTTGTAATAAACGTAATAAGCTAGCGGTAGAGTCCTTAGTTACATGATGGAAGCTGTATAACTTGCAAAACGTTAGCCATGGCTGCTGTCACATTAATTAATTCCCCACACCACTATATCGAGTAATACTGCTGCTGTCGGCAGGGCTTGTGTGAGATTATTGTCTGGAATATGACACTTGAGAGAGAAAGGTACTTTTTATATTTGTCTCAAGATTTTAGTTGAGGATCTGATGCCTCCACGTCTGCTACTCAAACCTTAAACTGTTTGTAATGTTACTAGGACAACTTGGCTACAGGACATTTGACAGCTGATCTAAAATTGTCTTAAGAGGACAACACAAAAACATTTAAAGACCGTCTCACGGTTCCATTTCTGCCACTTATGTGACATAATAGTGCTGACATCATTAAAACACTGAGGCATCTTTTAGAGGAGCATCTCAAAAAATTAGAATACTGAGGAAAAGTTCATTGTGGGCACCAGAACCAGACTGAGAGATTACAGGCTTCAGAACCTTTGCAGGTGTTTTGAGTTAATTAGCTAATTAGAGAGCTCATCTCCATTTGACATTTCTGTATAATTTATAATACAGAAAAGTATTTAAGCTATTCTAAAATTTTGAGATACTGGAGTTTTTATTTCCACGAGCTATAAACCGTAATCAAGGTGAAAACAAAAAGGGTTTGAAATGCTTCACTTTGTGTAATGAATCTAGAATATATAAAAGATTCACTTTTTGAATAGAATTACGTTAAAAAATTAACTTTACCACAATATTCTATTTATCAAAGACTCATTGTTTAGACTTATTGTTTACTTTATATTTTTCATAATCTGAAGCATTTACTACACATTTTCCTCCCAGAGTCACACTGTGGATCAGAGAGCTGCAGAGACCTGGAAGCCTTCTTATTGTCGTGGAAGTCTGTATCTGTTGGCGTGGACTGACGTGGAAAGGCATTCTCTCCTTCTGTTTACTTTGAGTTTTAAATATTGTCCATATTTGTGTTATAGTTCCATTTAAAAAAGATACGGTTTATGGTTCACATTGTAATAAATTCTATATATATTAGCACTCCATCTTTACTACTTATTGAAAAGCTAATCGTATACCACAGATAAAACATGAAACATTAAAGCTGAACTCTTGCTAAAGAACATCAGTCTAGGATAAGCTGAAAAGTAAAAATACTCCCAACATGTTTCACATGAAATACTGAAAAGTAATTATGCAGTGTATTTCTGTGAGTGTGAGTATTTTTACTTTCTACCTTATACTTAAGATAAATATAGATAGATAAATAAGGAGCCATACACCCAGTAACAGTTTAACTAGTTTAAACACAAAAGAATGTGGGCACATCCAAACCATCCTGTGGGTAAGTGCTGAAACAAAGAATGATCTGCACAGAGTAATTATGAATCCCATGAGGTGGTATTTATTGTGACCTTGCAAACTCTGAGGTCTCAGAGCTGTGCAGTTTATTGTTTATATTTGTGTGTGTGTGTGTGTGTGGTCGTCTAACTTTGGCCAGCGTGATGCAATCTAGCAAAAACAATTAGAGCTGATGGGATGGGATGGAATCCAGCCAGGCCTGGCTCAGTTTCAGGAGTGTTAAAAGCTAGAGGCGTCACAGTGGAGCGTCACTCCACGCACATCTCTCATCAGCCAACCCAACTGTGATTACTTGTCTGCTGCCAGTGGCTGATGCTCAGAAATCACTGCAGATCCCAGGCAAACACAATTATTTAAGGGGGGAAATCCAGAAACTCTGGTGCCAGCTGTATGTGTGTATGTGTGAGAGTGTGTGTGAGGTCATTTTATTACACAGTTTCAGGGCCAGCCTGTTTCCTCTCTCTGCCATCCAAGTCCTAAGTTAGAAAAAGCACCTCTGGATGCTGCCAGGAGAACAGCAGAGTTACAAAGAGCTATGACGCATGTGTGATGGAAGCTTAAAACACATACTACTACAGAGAGAGAAAGACAGGGCTCTTACTCTGTCTCCACAGAATCAAGTAGGTTTCCAAGTACACAGCAATTACAATGGGAGTGTGACAAACGGTGTTTAAAAAAGAGGGGATCAGTCTTGGGCCTAATTTGTGTAATTAGACGATGTTTGATTTATCGAGTGTGTTTAAGCCTAGAGGGTTTTGCTTGGTCCTCTTGGTTTGGATTTTGTTTTCACAGATGATTGATGGCTTATGGGTGGAGGGCTTTGCAGGATTTTTTCCGTGTTTGTTACAGCCTGGACCAAGGCTGTTGTCTGTCTAAAAAACAGCTGGAAAGTGGAATTCTCTGCAGGAGTTCCTTGTCTTTCACATGCCCATCTCTCTTTAGCTCCAATCCTTTACTTTTTTCATGTATCATGAAATGCTATGAAATATGAACTATTAAAGGATGATTACATTTTATCATAACAGTCTTTTTTTGTTTGGGCATCATTTCTATCGGTAATAACAACTTTGTAGTTAATAGCCAAGTTTTGGAACCATAGTGACATAACTATAAAGAAGTCCGACAGGTAAAGAAATAGGCACAAACCTCCAGGTTTTAAGTACAAGTCAGTGCTTTAAAGGCAGGGTAGGGTAGGTAAGTTTGAGAAACTAGCAAGAAACTGAGAAACAGAGAAACTCCCACTGCCTCCCTTCTGGGCTCATTCCAAAGCCACGCCCCCAAAACTACAGCTCTGCTTCAGCCATTGGCTCATCTGTTTTATGTATGTTGACCTGGTGTGTAATGTGGACACAGAAGTCCTGTTAGAGAACAACAAAGCCCTGTTCAAAAAAAATATCTGATCATGTTGATGAATATTCTTTCCAATTACACATTATCTTTCCAATTTGGGGTTCTAACAACTATATATTCCTTTATAGGCCAGAATCTGAGGACATGCACCACACATGGCTGATCTTCCTGACCCAGGACAGAGTAACAGACAGTTCAGTCAGGCAGCATACAGACAGTTTATAGTGTGGCAATGTGGAACACTTGGTCACAGAGTCGTGATACTGATTTCATGTTTCTGGAAGATATGAATCCATGTATGGTTCGTTATTTGCATATTCCGTTTCAAAACCAAAAACCAGTTAACCTAGCTGCATGGCTTTGGAGGGTGGGAGGAAGAGAGAGTCCCGGAGAGAACCCATGTGGACACGAGGAAAACATGCAAACTCCACACAGGCAACTGGGGTTTGAACCCATGACCTTCTTGCTGTAAGGCAACAGTGCGAACCACTGCACAACCGCGCTGGCCCCCCTCAAACCAATTCTGCTAAAATGCAAGTACATGTCTTGCTTTACACTCAGCTTGTAGTTTTACAGTAAAACCACATTCAAGATAGATGTAAAATGTACATAAATGTTCTGCTAAGATTTTCTATATACATCTGTCCAGTTACTGCAAAAATGCATGACAGACAGACAGGCACGGTGAGCAGATGTGTTTTCCTTGTGCTCAGTTGCTTTTCAATAAATCCTGCATTATAATCCAGAGTGAGGCCATATAAAGAGGCAAAATTGTAAACGTAAGAGTAAACTACTTCAAACATGCCAAAAAAAGCAGCTAAGGAGAAGAAAACGACGGAGATATTTGAGGATGCAGGCCAGGAGCTAGCTGAAGAGGAGCCATGCTCACCGGAGCAAATGTAACTTAGTCTTTTCGACCACTCAAAGCGCTTTTACACTACATCTGCATTCACCATTCACACACATTCATACACTGAGCCTAAGTGCTCAAACGGAATCTAACATTCACACTCACTCATACACTGGCGGAATAGCTGCCAGGGGCAATTCGGTGTTCAGTATCTTGCCCAAGGACACTTCGACACGCAACCAGGGGGAGCCGGGGATTGAACCGCTCTACCTCCTGAGCCACAGCCGCCCCAGAAGCACAAGCACCCGCTGCTGCCCCCGCGGACACCGAACAAGTCATAAATATGGATAATCCTTCTACAAAGTAGAAGTAGTAGAAAGTAGAATCCTTATGCTTGCCATAACCTCACTCAAGCACTTCTTAAGTGAGGCAGAGAAGAGGTACACTTCTCTGCCCTTCTAATTCAGCAGTTACCCACCCAAAACCCTACGCAGAGTCGCAGTCTAACACACTTCTCTGCTCCTCCATTTCAGGAGTTACTTAGTGAAAATCCTATAGTGACGGTGTCTGCCCCCGACCATCGAAATTATTTAAAAAGGTAAACAGAAGAGGAGCTGTGCATAAAAACCTCATAAAAATTAAAACCACAAGAGCAATAGTGCAAACGAATAAGAGAGTTAAATGTGGACTCTTAAACATCAGATCTCTCTCTTCTAAAGGTGTACTAGTAAATGAACTAATATCAGATTATGATATTGATTTATTTTGTCTTACTGAAACCTGGCTGGGTGATGGAGAATATGTTAGCCTAAATGAATCCACCCCTCCCAGTCATATTAATACTCACATTCCTGAGGCACAGGCCGAGGAGGTGGAGTTGCAGCTATCTTCGACTCTAGCCTACTAATCAGCTCTAAACCTAAATTAAACTATAACTCATTTGAAAGCCTTGTTCTTGGTCTTTCGCACCCAAGTTGGAAATGCAAACACTGCAAACAATTCTCTTCGTTATAGTGTACCGAGCACCTGGCCCGTACTCTGAATTCTTATCTGAATTTGCAGAGTTTTTGTCAACTTTAGTCCTTAAAACGGACAAAGTTATTATTGTAGGGGATTTTAATATTCATGTGGACGTTGAGAATGACAGCTTTAGTACTGCTTTTATCTCTCTCTTAGATTCCATTGGCTTCTCTCAGAGTGTTCATGAACCGACTCGCTGTTTTGAAATTGAACATTTAGTGGTGTTCCCACAGAATCCCTCTTTATCCGACCACTGTTTGATAACTTTTGAGTTTGTATTGCTGAACTACACGCCATTGGGCAAAAATTTCTATACAAGATGTCTGTCTGATAGTGCCATAGCTAAATTTAAGGATGCGATTCCATCAGCTCTAAATCATTATCAAGTCACAAAGTAACAGAGGACTCCTATGCTAATTTCAGTCCCTCCCAAATCGATCATCTTGTTGATAGTGCTGCAGGCTCGCTGCGAATGACACTCGACTCTGTAGCCCCTCTAAAAAAGAAAATACTAAAACAAAGACGGTTAGCTCCATGGTATAATACTGAAACTCGCAAATTAAAGCAAATCTCGCGGAAACTTGAGAGGAATTGGCGTTCCACCAAAGTGGAAAATTCTCGTTTAATTTGGCAAGATAGTTTTAAAACTTATAGGAAGGCCCTCCGTAATGCTAGAGCAGCGTACTACTCGTCATTAATAGAGGAAAATAGGAACAACCCAAAGTTTCTTTTCAGCACTGTAGCCAGGCTGACAGAGAGTCACAGCTCTATTGAGCCAAGTATTCCCATAGCTCTCAGTAGTTACGATTTCATGAGTATCTTTAATGATAAATTCTAGCTATTAGAGACAAAATTCACCAAGACCTGCCCTCAATGGCACCGACTTATCTCTTAACTCAGGAACCTTAGAAACAGCTGTAGAACCAGATACATGTTTAGACTGTTTTGCTTCCCTCAATCTTTACCAACTAACTTCAATAATTTCTTCATCTAAACCATCAACCTGCCTCTTAGACCCCATCCCGACTAGGCTGCTTAAAGATGTTTTACCCTTAGTCAGCACTTGTACCGCAGTACTTTAAAGTAGCTGTAATTAAACCTCTTCTGAAAAAGCCCAAACTTGATCCGGATGTTTTAGCCAACTATAGACCTATATCTAACCTTCCATTTCTCTCTAAGGTTCTGGAGAAAGCAGTTGCTAAACAGCTGTGTGACTTTCTACAGAGCAATATCTCTCTTCAAGATTTAGAGCTCATCATAGCACAGAGACAGCACTGGTGAAAATTACTAACGACCTCCTTATTGCATCAGACAAAGGACTTGTCTCTGTACTGGTTTTATTAGATCTTAGTGCTGCATTTGATACCATTGACCATCAGATCCTATTGCAGAGACTGGAACATTTCATTGGCATTAAAGGAACCGCTCTAAGCTGGTTTAAATATTCCATAAGCTTTCATTGTTATGCAGATGAAACTCAGTTATATCTATCGATCAAGCCAGATGAAACTCATCAGTTAGCTAAACTTCAAATGTGCCTTCAGGATGTTAAAATCTGGATGACCTGTAATTTTCTAATGTTAAACTCAGATAAAACTGAAGTTATTGTTCTGGGGCCTAAGCACCTCCGTCACGCATTATCTAAAGATATAGTTTCCCTTGATGGCATGCCCTGGCCTCCAGCACCACTGTGAGGAATCTTGGAGTTATCTTTGATCAGGACATGTCGTTTAAGTCTCACATTAAGCTCAGTCTCACCTTTTTTCACCTACGTAATATTGCGAAAATCAGGAACATCCTGTCTAAAAATGATGCAGAAAAACTAGTCCATGCATTTGTTACTTCTAGGTTGGATTACTGCAATTCCTTATTATCAGGCTGCTCGAAAAAGTCCATTAAAAGTCTTCAGCTGATCCAGAATGCTGCAGCACGTGTTCTGACAGGAACCAGGAAAATAGATCACATTTCTCCTGTCCTAGCTTCTCTGCATTGGCTTCCAGTAAAATCCAGAATAGAATTTAAAATAATAATAATCTTAATGGTCAGGCACCATCTTATCTTAAAGAGCTCATAGTACCTTACTACCCCACCAGAGCACTGCGCTCCCAGAATGCAGGGTTACTAGGAGCCAGAGCGTTCAGCTATCAAGCTTCTCTCCTGTGGAACCAGGTTCCAGTTTGGGTTCAGGAGGCAGACACCATCTCCACATTTAAGAGTAGGCTTAAGACTTTCCTCTTTGATAAAGCTTATAGTTAGGGCTGGCTCTGGTGAGTCCTGAACCATCCCTTAGTTATGCCGCTATAGGCCTAGACTGCCGGGGAATTTCTCATGATGCACTGAGCTCCTCTCTCCTCTACTTTCTCTCCCTCTGTATGCAACCTCATCCCATTATTGCATGTTTCTAACACAACTTCTCCCCTTTCTGGTAGTCTTGTGCTTTCTCGTCTCTCTCCTCTCTCCTATCACTTCCTGCAGGTGTTTCTGGCTCTGGAGCTGTGGAGTCTGGATCTGTGGCTGCGGGTCACCTGCTGCCCCCGTGTTCCTGCTCGACGCCCTCTGCTGCAACGACTATTGTTACTAGTCCTGTTGTTATTGTTGTTGTTGTGGTCATTAACATTGCGATTGTTATCATTAACACTACTATAAATATCTGTACCATTTTTCATTTAGTCTATAGCAACATCACCTTTACTGTCTGTACCTCTGTGTGTGATTGTTTAGGCTGCCTCTCTCCCCTCTCTCTCCTTCCATCCCTCTCTTTCTCTCTCTGTTCCTCTCCTGCCCTCTCCCTCTCTCTCTCTCTCTCTCTCTCTCTCTCTCTCTCTTCTTCACCCTAACCGGTCGAGGCAGATGGCCGCCCACCCTGAGCCATGGTTCTGCTCGAGGTTTCTGCCTCTTAAAAGGAGGTTTTTCCTTGCCTCTGTCGCCTAGTGCTTGCTCTTGGTGGGAACTGTAGGGCTTCTGTAAATAGCATCATAGAGTACGGTCTAGACCTGCTCTTTTATGAAAAGCGCTGTGAGATAACTGTTGTTGTGATTTGGCGCTATATAAATAAAATTGAATTGAATTCAAGCAAGACTTTCAAAAATTGACAGTGTACTGACGGAAATAAGAAATGTCCAAACGGAAATTAAAGACTGCAGTGGGCGTATCATGGAGGCCGAAATGCGGATATCTACGGCAGAAGATGAGATACAAACCCTGAAAGAAACTATCAAAAACCTTGAGAGCAAGACAAAAACCTCACTAACAAAGTCGAAGATTTAGAAGGGAGGAGCAGACGTAACAACTTGCGTGTACTGGGCATACCCGAGAAAGAAGAAGGCAATGACACCTGTTCCTTTATGGAAAAATGGATAGCGGATATTCTGAAGATAACGCCACCGGTTTTGGAGAGAGCGCACCGGATAACAGCGAGCCAAAGTTCCACTACGTATCCGAGAACCATCATCATCAAGTGTTTAAATTTCAAGGACAGAGAAAATATCTTGAAAGCTGCGTGGATACAGAAAGAGGTGATGTACCAAAACAACAAAATAAGATTTCTTCCTGACCTAAACAGAGGTGTATAAGCAACAGAGGAGGTACGACGGCGTGAGGAAGCGGCTGCGGGAACACGGACTGGACAAACACCGGATCCTATACCCCGCACGGCTCCTGCTGACCAACGATGGCCGCACTGTCGTCTTCAATACACCAGCAGACATGGACAAGTACATCAAGAAGCTGGAACCACTGACTAAACTAAGTGCGTCTTGATGAGAAGTCTTATTAAACTTACAAACTCTTCAGATGTGGCTACTGAAAACTATGAGGTATGTAGTGCTTAATTTTGTTGGAAACTTGAACTACTTGTACTACTTACACTACTTACATTGTACTACTACTCTCTATTTTATGTTTTATGTTTAAAGTGCAATTAGTTGTTTCTAAAGTGAGTACTGAAAGCTACGTTGCATGTAGTCTGCGCACATTCTGTTTCTAGTTGATAGATAAGCTAACTTATCTGGATTATTTTTGTACATAGACAAGCAATTGAGCTGAGCTTTGGTTTACAGGAGAATAGTTCCTCAGTATAGCGTGGACCTATTCCAGACAGTGGAGGGAAGTTATTCAGGGGTTTGGGGGAGCCTGTAAGTGGGTCAGGCCTGGGTTTTGGGTGGGTCGCTCTGTTCCTTTTCTTTTTGGTTTTATTCAAAATGGTACCCTTTATAGTTTTTTATTGCTGCGCTTGCACTAAGGTAATTTACCTCTCTTTATGTTAACCATTATATTATAACAAATGACAGATGTTTTGGTTGAATGTTTCTCTTGGAATTGTAGAGGCTTACGTAAACTTACTAAATAAAAAAAAAAATAAAAGTATTAGGTAGAACAAAACAGCTAAGAGCCAAAATTGTGTTCCTACAGAAAACACACATGCTAGATCATGAGTAAATCAAAATTAAACATAGATGGCCAGGTCAGGTACTGTCTTCATCTTACTCTTCTAATTCCAGAGGAGTTATAATTATGATACACAAGTCTATTCCTTTGCGCATTGATAAAATAACTAAATCCCAACGGTAGATTTTTGATTGCGCAGGGAAATATTCTATCAACTTAGATTAATCTGATTAATGTGTATGGACCTAACGATGATAACGCAGATTTCTATAATATCTTATTTTTGAGAATCTCCACAATGCCCGGAAAACACATTGTGGCAGGTGATTTCAATTGTGTTTTGCAGCCCAGTAAGGATCGGTCATCTCATGTAAGGTCTAGGAAAGCTTTACAACATTTTATAAAGGAACTTAACCTGGTGGATATATGGAGGGCTCAAAACCCACTAAAAAGGGAATATTCATTTTGGCTGAGTACTTCTAAAGGATACTTAAGAATAGATTACTTTCTGGTATCAGCTGAACTAATTTCCTGAATCAGAAATTGTCAATAATGTAGTATTCTTATATCAGATCACGCTCTTGTATCTTTGACATGTTGAACCCAAGTTTATTCATAATCGTGCTAAATGGAGATTTCAAATACACTGGATGAAAGACAAAAGATTTCTTGAGTTCTTAGGGGAACAAATTGATAATTATTTTGAACACAATACCACCCAATCATCAGTTACAATTAGATAAGCTATACGAGCAGAAACACAAAAAGAGAAACAGAAGGAAACTAAACCCTTGAAACAAAAATTCATTTACTTGAGGAAAAGAGTTTACAAGCAGGCCAAAACACTGATAATGTTTTAAAAGAATTATTATTGTTAAGAACCCAATATAATGAAATAACACATGAAAAAGCAGCAGCCAATTTATTAAGATTAAAGCAACAATTTTACAAGCAGAGAGAAAAATCAGGCAGACTTCTTGCTTGGAGTATAAAACAACAGGAATCAGAAAAAGCAATTACTAATATTGAGGATGAAAATGGAAATATGAGATCCGATGGAAATTAATAAAGCGTTTAAAAATTTCTATGAAAAGCTATATTGCTCTGAATATAAGGCCACAACTGATACCCACTCCGTGTTTTTTGATCATCTTAACATTCTTAAAGTACCTGAGGAACTAAAAATTATGTTAGATAGTGAGCTTTCTGCAGCTGAAACTATGGAGGCTATAACTACATTAAAAGGTGGTAAAACAGCAGGACCTGATGGCCTGCCCATTGACCTATATAAATATTTCAAAGATAAACTGGATTAGCCACTCCATGATATGTATATAGAATGTTATAACAGTGACCGTCTTCCTACTTCTCTGAGAGAAGCTTTGATCATTCTTTTACCAAAACCAGGAAAACAGAACACAAAGTGAGAAAATATGCGACCTATAAGCCTAACAAATACCGATACCAAAATACTATGTAAAATCTTCATAATTTCATAATGTAAGACGTGTTTTAAATATTTTGCATAGCCAAAAAGAGGAAAAGGATACGGCTCTTCTCTCGCTAGACGCGGAGAAAGCTTTCGATAGAATTGAATGGGCTTATCTCTTTCACGCTATTGTAAAATTCGGATTTGGAAACTCCTTTCTAAATTAGATCAAATTCTTACATTCCAATGCAGTGGCTGAAGTGATTTCTGAGCCATTTAATATTACAAGAGGTTGTCCTGAAGGCTCACCACTGTCCCCACTTTTATTCATTTTGGCTATCGAACTGCTAGCAATAGCTGTAAGGTCTAGCAATCACATACAAGGGATAACAATGGGTGGCAAGGAACATAAAATAGCTTTATTCGCTGACGATGTAGTGCTATTCTTAAAAAAGTTAAATGCCTCTTTACCAGCACTTTTAGATCTGATCAGTCAATTCGGAAATTACTTGGATATAAAGTGAAAATTCATGTATCTATTCCAAAACATCCCTTTGGCGCCACCTGCTGGATTGTTCTCGAAGATTAACTCATTATTCAGGAAATTTATTTGGAACAAGAAATGCCCTGCGTCAGTGACGACACTATGGGAACGCCTCTGGGCGTGGCAGGGCTAAACTACGAATGAAACTACTCCAATCCTATTGGTGTTGCTAGAACGGTAGCGTGTGACGGCGTAACTGGAGGAGTATATAAGCACGCCGGCACACATTAGGACACATTAGCTTCTTTCTATTCAGCAGGCACTCTGGCTATGAAGCTCCACTATTGAAGGATCATCATCTTACCTGAAGTTGAGCGAAGCAGCAGAGATCATGTCAAAACGATTCCGACAGTGTATCTTCTCTTGTCAGCGCTTCATCACGGAAGGTGATACCCATGGAATGTGCATCTCATGCCTGGGGATGTCGCACGCCCAGGCAGCTCTCAAGGGGGCTGCCTGCGACCATTGCGAGGCCCTGCCCCAGAGGGTGCTGAGGTCTCGAGCGGCTCTCTTCCTGGAGGATGGTCGGATGCGCTCCCCCCGTGGCTCGCTGCGGCTCCAATCCTGGGGATCACCACGTGATATCAGCTGAGGCCTTTTTCCGGTCCTCGTCTGCGGGATCCTCCTCCCCTCGTCCCCGGTCGGGAGCCCGTTTCTTGGCTTCTCCCACTCGAGGTATGAGTCCGGATAGGCTTGCACGGTCTGGCTCTGAGGAGCTAGATGTGCTTAGCATCGTGGAGAATGACTTCAGCCCTCGCCGGGATACGAGGAGTTGTTGGAAGTGGTGACGCGGGCTGTGGCCAAGCTGCATATTGATTGGCCACAGGCTGTGCAGCAGCCTCCGTCTGGCAGTAAACTAGACAAGCGGTTTCTGCAACATCGAGTGCCACCCCCGCGTCGGCCCTTACCATTTTTTCCGGACGAGTTGTGTAGATCTTGGAACAAACCCTTCTCTGCACCGCTGTCTAAGTCCCCCCGGCTGGACTACGGCAACGTGACGGATGTCAGACAGCACGGCTACAGAGCGATGCCACGGGTGGAGGAAGTGCTTGAGCAATATTTCCCCCCGCTGGTCAGGCTCCAGGACTGCGACGGCTCAGGAAAGGCGGACGCAGCCCTCGTCCAGCGTCTACCGCCACAGCCAGAAGCAGAGCGTCGCTTCACGGGGCCCCCCCTCATCCGTTTTGGCCGGCACGGGAGGAACAGTCCAGACGCTACTCAGAGCCCCATCCACAAGAAGGATGGAGCTGGTATCTACTAAGTATAATATTCCAAGAAAACATTTCTTTAAATATTTACAGATAAGGAGTTTTGTTCACTCTATGCGGAACCAATCATTAAACTTGCCAGTACTTTCTTCTTTGGAGGAATTAATTACTAAGAAATGCAATAGTAAAGGATTAGTATCAGTTCTTTACAACTGGCATGCATCAGGGTCTACTGAATCAACAACCCCCCAAAACTTGAATTATGGAAGGTGGGATTGAGAGAGGATATATCTGAGGATGATGGAGACAAATCTGTAGAAACTCTCAGAGATAGTCAGGTAACGGTAGCTTAAAACTACTTCAATATAACTAGTTGATGCAGACTTACATAACTCCTGTTAAAACTAAATAGGTTTAATAAAAATATCCCTGACACATGCTTTAAATGCAGAGAAGCTCAGGGATCATTTGTGCATTGTGTTTGGGAGTGCAGCATTATTAGAGACTTTTGGGTGGAAGTGATTAATATTACAAAGAAAATTTTATCCTTGAATATTCCTCTAGATGTAGCAAAAATGATTTTGCTACACATATATCCAAAGACCCTTAAACTAAATCACGAGCAGTGAAAATTTATAGATTTCGCTATATTACAAGCTAAAAGAATGATAGCTCTTAGCTAGAAAAAGTCTGATCCACCAGTTATTGGAGCTTGGATTAATTCCATGGCACAGTGTATGGCCCTGGAAAAAATAACATATTTGATTTAAAACAAAATGTTACTTTTATGTGTAAAGTACAGTAATACATATTTGGTTTCTGGGTACCTTGCAATATGTGTTTTGCATTTAGATTGACTCTTGTCTGATTCCTTTATGTATTTTTATATGGTAGAAGAGAGTGTTCTGCTTTTGTGTTGTGTTGGGGTGGAAAATACCTATGTCGAACTGGAATAGTGTTTCTCTGTAAACTGTCTTGTATAATCAAAAATTAATAAACACATTGTTAAAAAAAAAAAAAAAAAAAAAAAATGCACCACATTTGCAATAATTCTGTTTTGAATATGTTTTTAACAGCATTTGAAAAATGTGCTGTAGATATACAGTGTTTTGCAGGTGGCGACATAGTAATGAGAAAAGAGTTCATGGATTTGGACAAAGTGGTCATTGAATGCATTTTGTGTGGAAGCAATGAAAAATGATTCAGTTTGGTCCACATACACCTATGTTTCGCTGACTGTGTGAAGAGTTTTGACAATGTGACTTCAGTTTTGACAATGCATGTTAGCAATTGAAAAAAGGTGTTTACAGGTTCTCTGTTGAAAAGTGCTCTGAGATAACTGTAGTTGTGATTTGGCGCTATATAAATAAAATTGAATTGAAATTGAATTGTTGTATAATCTTACCCCCACATCATAATCTGCAAAGCATTTTTTCTACATGTCTATTAGACTTTTTTTCAAAATTACAGTCTACAGTAAATTGATGTAAATATCTGTTGTAATGTGAATATGAATCTGTGGCCCAACAGACAGGAATGTCAACCTGAGCAGGATGCTTCCATTTCTTATTTTGTAATTGTTTCCATCATGCTATGCAGTGCTGTAAATTAATCTTTTTTCTTTCTGCATCACAATGACATGCTCTAAAGTCATTATTTAATTGTCTTTGATAATTCTGAAATTAATTAATTGCACCTACACAATTTGGTGCCCCTAATAGGTCATTCAACTTACTGTATGTCCTTTTCATTAAAGCTTTTACACAAACTGATCTAAGTTCTTGGTTTCTGGTAGAAAGTGAAATCTGGGTTTAACTTTCTTTAGCCATGGGGAGCATGCATTAAAATGTTTTACCTCCATCAATATAGTTCCCTGTGGTATATATTTGAAACTTTTCCGTGACAGATCAAAAAAACACATTCCTCAGCCATAATTTGCATTTAAGTGGGTGAGTGAGCCCGAAATGTACTCACTTCCCTCCCTTTCCTGAGAAACTAAAGTTGGTCTCTATTATATATATATAAGTAGGGAGGAAATGCTAAAGATAATGTGGGGTTTAGAGGTCCTAATGAAAACATAAATATGTTGCACTCCTAATATGGAATTTTCTGGGATTTGGCTTGAATTTTGCAAACCTGCCCTGTATAAAACTCATTTATAGCGGCACACAGGGAAATGTTCTTATTGTATGGCAGGGGACCAGCAGTGTATTGGAGACAGCAGTGTGTGTGTATTGGTTGCCTAGGCTGAGTGGAAAGCAGCATAGATTTACAGGTGTCTGTGTGACACTTTATAGAGCTCCACCTGGCCAGCAGGAATTTTAACAGGTTGACTGACTAATCCTTACCGACCTCCCTGTCTTCCTTTGTGGTCTTGCCACATGTACAAGATGTACTGCAGTCGCACAGCAGCGTGTGTTTGTGAGAATTTGTATGTCTGTCCTTGTTTAGGCCGACAGAATGACATAAATGAGGTATTTTTGCCATTCTTCCATGTGCCGTTTTGGGAATTCGGTTAAGTTTTGGCTTAATTAATTTGTCATTTTAGCTGACGATTTTATCCAAAGTGACTTAAAATTGCTACATATGTCAGAGGTCGCATGCCTCTGGAGCAACAAGGGGTTGAGAGTGTCTTGTTCAGGGACACACTGGTGGATGTCACGATGGGAATACCCGGGTTTCCCACACCAGAGGCATGTGTCTGATAGGCTGATCCATCGCCACCCCACTAAAAAGATTTTCCCAAACTGATTGTCATTTTGATAGTTTTGGCAAACATTAACATTTAGGAAAACATTTTACTCACCAATTGCATTAAAATATTTTCTGTTTTTCTTTAGTTGGATGGATTAAGTCATGGTCACTTGGTGAGTGCTTGAAGTGGACTATCCTCAACCTCACCAATTTATGGTGGAAATGTCTTTATTTAAATGAAGGGAAACAAGATTAAGGTGGCAAGTGACAATTCAAAATATATAAATATATATAAATATAACTAAGCAAATTATACTTTTTCAGTATTATAAAATAATGCCATTTCATTTGTTTTCCATTATTTTCGGTGCTTGTTTATATAGTGATTTAATGGGTTTAACAGTTGACTGTGAAGCCTTGCTCCATACAGTAACACAATAAGAAAGATGGGAGAATATCATGGCATGCATAAACAGTTGAGCTGCCTAGATGGGTATATATTGTCTAATCATTCTAAAACAGTTCAAATTAGTCTTTACAGTTTTGCATAGTTTTTTAACATGTTTATCAAATTTAAGTTGGGGTCCAAAATGACACCTAGGAATTTAAAATCATTGACTTCCTCTATTTCCTCTTGATTTATTGTAATTATAAGCTTTTCTTTTGCGTTCCTTCTCATGGAAAAACACATTGACATAGTCTTTTTCAGATTCAGTTAAGTGATTTTTTTTTAAACCATAGAGATACTCCCCCCATTTCGCTTGTTAAAATCTCTGCTGCTACACAAGGGGTTTTGGCTGTTACATAGATAATTGTGCCATCAGCATACATCAGCAACATCCAGCTTTTTTACAACATGATGGTAAGTCGTTTATGTATAGGCTGAAGAGCAGAGGCCCCAAAATCGGGCCTTGTGGAATTCCCATTGTAGATTGTTGGGGGGTTGAATATTCTGCATTGATTTTTAGACACTGCTCTCTTGATTTGAGATAGGATGCAAACCAGCCAGTTGCTTGCTCAGAAAAGTAAGTACTTAATTTGTTCAAAAGCATGGTTCACAGTATCAAAGGCCTGTTTAAGATCTATAAACACTGCTTCAACTACATTTCCCTTATCTAATGAGGACTTGATGTTTTCAGCGAGGTAGCAGTTGGCCATCTCAGTTGAATACCCTGGTCTAAATCAGGATAAATAAGTAAATTATTTTCAAGGTGGTCAACCAGTTGTTCTGCAACAATTTATTCCAGAATCTTTGAGAGAACTGATCGGATAGAGATTGGTCTATAATTGCTAACTTGGTCTGGTGCACCAGCCTTCAAAATTGGCGTTATGACCGCTGTTTTCCAGGTTTGTGGAAATTTACAAACTCTAATGGAAAGGTTTATCAGATGTGTTATTGGTTTAATCAGAGTGGAGCTGTGTGTTTTAATAACAGCAATATCCAACCCAAACCAATCCTTTGCCTTTGAATTATTTAATTTATTAATGATTGTTTTTGATCTGTGGTTCCTGATTGTCTGTGTACTCTGTATCAGTGTGCTTGTCCTGTGTTGTTTTTGAACTACTAGCAGACTGGGATCCAAGGGAAGCAGAACAAAAATAAACTCCCCCTGGAAGTAGAAATCTCCAGGGCCATCCCAGGATCAGTCCTCCAGATTGCAGTGAGCAGCCTAAATCAGGCAGAACAGGCTAAAATGTAATTAATACAAGGGGAACAAACTTACACCAGTCTAGTTTGCCTAGCCTGCCCACCGGTCTAGTAGGCAGGCAAGGATCAAAAACAGGAGAGCAGTCCAAAGCTTAAAGCAAAACAAATCCAAAAAGGTGCATGCTTTAATAAAAAAAAATCCAATAAAACAAAATCTAAAAGTAAGCACAGAAGACTGGCACACCAAACAATTGGGAGACAAGACCTAAATATACAAAGTGGCAGGATATTAAATAAAAGGTGAAACATATTCAGACAATCAACAGGGAATACACAGATAAGAAGTAAAGTAAAACAAGACACAGGAGGCAGACACTTTCAAAATTAAACAGGAAACTAACAAAACTCAAACCAAAGACACTCTCCTGAGATATTTACAGTGAATATTGTTAAGTAGACATTATATTGACACATGCCCTAGAATGTTCATTGTTCCTATATGATTCAGATTCAGAACCAGATCCACTGTTATAATAAATGGTTAAACCTCTTTTTTTGCAAGTTGACCTCTCTCCATCACTTAGGATCCTCCTGTCTTCCCTTGAATTTATCAATATACTTGTTATGGCATGTGTATTCCAAATCACAATGATATAAGAGAGGCACCGATTGATCAGCCGATGACGGGATCGGCCAGTTTTCAGCTTGACCGGCACGACCGGGCCAATCAGTCTCATATGTAATTCTCTGCCCGTTAAATCTACATGCATGCTGTGTTTGAAAGAAATAGGAAATGGGGAATGTATTCTTTCAAATATTTGAAAGAAAGAAGAAGAATAGCCAATGCTTATACAGGTGCTTATGTGGATCCTAATAAAGAAAGATTGTTTTATTAAAGAGAAGTTACAAAAATGAGTGCTATCAATTATAGTTCTTAGAAAGAAAGCAGTTGTAAACTGCCAAAATCGGAATAGGCAGGTCAGACTTAAACTAAATCAGATATCGGAATCAGCTAACAAAATTGCAATCGTGGCATCTCTAGATGGCTAACTGCTGACTTGTGTTCTGTTATTCTCTGGGTGGATGAAATAACTTGTTTTCTTTGAGGGGTGTAATGTCACTGTGTTGCCAAGTGATCGTCTGATGAATTAATGATAAATGAATTCAGAATGAAGAAGGAAAGACAGAGGTCAGAGGTCATGGCTGAACCTGTTCTTGTGTGTCAGTTCAGTCTCTCTCTGAGCTCCCAGGCAGATTTCATAAAGAGCAGCATATGAGTCCATTTTCATGCTTGAGTATTTTGGGTTACAGTTAACATTCCTGCACCTTTGGGTCAGTGGAAACACATGATCAAAATGAAGAGGTTTGAAGAAACAACTCATTTGTTGCTGATTACTCATTACAAGTCATCATCTGCATACTGTAAACACAAACTATGAGTGTATTAGAAACGTTTTATGAAAGATTTGTTTTTGAGCCTGTATTTGGATTTGAGATGAGTTTCCCATGACTGCTTACACCCCCAGCACTCAGACATCTTTACATTTATACATTTTTCTGTCTAACAGTGTTTGCTGCTTAGTGACAGTTAGAGACAATTAATGGCACGAAAATCCAAGGCTTAACCTTAACTATTACACAGAGGTGGGTAGAGTAGTCCAAAACTGTACTCAAGTATGCAGAGTTGGCCCTAGACCTTTGGGGGCCCCAACCAAGGTTTGAGACCCCTTTGACTGTTTTAAGAAAGGCCTAAAGAAAACCAATGACAACCTTATAACTATACTGTACATATCATATCTTCTATGTTTGATGTCTAACAGGAAAATTATGAGCTGAATGGCAGTGCAAGACCCAACACACACTGGTAAACTTGCTGAATAAAAAGACAGATAAGGTGATTTTCACTGACCAAAGATTCATTTTAATTAAGAGTTTAAGAGTTTTAAGAGGCACAAACTACAACATATTTAAAAATAAATATGAATATAATTTAAATTAATAATAGATCAAATAGAATAACATTTAAATTAAATATTATATAAAATAATAAATAGAACAGTCAAATGTTTGAAATTCTTTTCATCTAAAACACCACAAACAAGATCAATAATAACAATAATAAGAATAAGGTAAATTTCAAAAGAACTTTTAAATCCAAACTTATATCATATATATAATATATAATCATAAGTTGATCATTGAGCTGATCATATGTGGTTTTCAAAAAATAAATTTGTGGAAAAGGCCTTCCCCTCAGAAGTTCTTCAAATCTGTGATGCTATGCATCCATTTACTCATTCCTCAGAATAATTTTATTCTTGCCTTCCTGGATGCAAAGTCATTTATAACCTCATCATATGAGATCTGGCTGCCTATCTGGTGATTGATGCTGATCATTGCCATTCTGCTCAGGTGTTCCTCAACTGCCTAAACATTCATGCTTTCACAGAGCTCTTTTGCAGTGGTCTGAGCATCCACAAACCCACTTGCCCTTTAGGTCTGTAGAGATGCTTTGGTTTTATTTATGAGACCTACTGCTATGTCCAGCTGCATGTTGACGGACTGAAGGAGTTTGCTATACCATACAGCTGTGCAGATCAGTGGCTGTATTACAGAAACTTCCTAACTAGCAGATCCTATCCTAACTGCTTTGTAACCAGTGTTGGACAAGTTACTCAGAAACTGTAATATATTACTAGTTACTTATTAATCCTCAAAATGTAATATTATTACTTACTTATTACTGGGTGATAAAAGTAACTAGTTACGTTACTATATTACTTTCCAGTGTTTCCACAGAATGACAGCACCCCCCGCTGACATTCTGGGGGGGGGGGGGGGGGTTACAATGAGAGAGAGATGTTCACGAGAGAGGGAGAGAGAGAGAGAGAGAGAGAGAGGGAGCGAGCCAGTAGGTGCTGCACGAATAAATGATCCTCAATGCAGCTCCTTAATCAAAAATGATTTTAAATACGCCTAGTAAAAATTTGGAAAATCAATATGTGGTGGTCCGCGTTGAGACTAATATCATATTCATAACAACAGCAAGGAATGTGGTTTTTACAAAGCATATAGCCAAGGCCTGTTTCTTAACGACACCGGCTGAAATAAATAAATAAAGCAATAAATCCCGACTTTTAAACAGCTATTTTACTGCACATGTAGCCTATTTATAAGAGCAGTATTCAGCAGTTACAAAACGTTACGTTACGCCACTCTCTCCCGATGAGTCCAAACATCAGTGACAGAAGCTGCCGATGTGTCGTTCTTAAGTTTCACGTCGCTATGCTGCTTCAGCAGATGCTTCAATAAATCAGACGTAGAATTGTTCGCAGTTGAAAGCTTTTTGCTGGTCGCACAGAGTTTACAACAGATGACATGTTCTTTGCATCTAAAACTGTGACACAATAATGGCAGCAATGGCAATAGGAAAAAGGCCATTACAGATTAACAGTTCCTAAGTCAATAATCCTTTCCTAACTTTAGATAAGAAAAGTGTATTACAGAAGCATCCCAACTTCGTAAAATCTTAAATAAACTCTCCTAACTTTAGGAGAACTGTTAAGCTGTCCTAACTTTGACTTTTCCACCAGGTAGTGTTTGCTAACTCGTTTAATCCACATGGTTGCTCTTTTATTGCTTTTACATTATCAACAAAATGTCAACAGGCGGAACTTAATTGTTTCTATCGATGTGTTTGATGACAAAAGTATGTCGCGATGTAACGCTAGATAATGTCTCATTATATAACATAGCCTAATGTGAAGGCTTGATGTAACAAAAGGATCCTAATGCAAGTCTTTGATAGGAGGAGATCGTTAAATTCAAGAAATACATGAAAAACATGATGACGTTAGCCCGCAGCCTTTATTATTATGATTTACTTTCCCGAGAAGAGAAGCCTACGGGTTTCTGCCGGGATCAGTGAGGGAGCACAGGAGGAGCCACCAGCGGTTTCATCTGCTCTTTGGACACTACAGTGGCCTGTGTCATCATATCACTGTAAATTTCTTTTTGACAGCATCAGCGCTCCGCTGGATGCCAGATATTGTCCACTATTTTAGCCCTCTCTCTGTCTTTAATCTCCCCAGCTAAGCGTTATGTGGATTTGGATTTCTCGATGGAGGTTACAAACACCTCTAAGTCATCTGACATGAAGTCCAATGATAGTTGTTGTTTCTGCTCCATTTCAGAATTGATTTAAAAAACGGCCAAAAAACAGCGATTAAAAAGCCGTTTAGCTCGGCGAGATGAGAAAAGTTGCATCGGTTGCTAGGTAACAGACATAAAAGTTGATAAGCGATGTTGGATTGAGTATTTAGGATTTCCTAACCTGAGATAAGACAGGATTCCTAAAGTTAGTTAGGATTTGCTTCTGTAACACCAAATTGAGAAAAATCCTATCTTAGGGCACTTTCACGCTGTAGTTCGGTTCATTTGGTCCGGACCAAGTGAAAAAAATATACACTGTTGCACTGTTTAGTTCTGGTCTGGTTCAAGTTCACACTGCAGTTTTACAAACGAACCAGAGAAGTAACCATGATGTTACACAGACTTAAGGTAACTTGTTGACTGGACAGCTTTGGCGATTGTCATCCTGCATCATCAGGACCCACGTGGGGAAATCAAACTCCGGTGACTGACAGAAGTTTGTAGCACTTTAACGCTTCTGATCTGAATCGCAAAGAGCTCACAAAGTGATAATTTATTATAAGCATTAGTAATGCTAGACAGCAGATGAACGCTATTGTGAATAATAACGTAAAAACAGGACATGTGCAGTAATAATTCGGGGCTTATTCACCTGTAGTATACTGTGGTATCGCTGTCACACATTTTTTGTGGACCTAATGAACTGACAGGGTAAACGGAGTACTACTTACTTTTTTTTATATATAGATTCACACCACAAGCCAACCGCACCAGAGTTCGTTTGAAAGCGTAGTTGTCTCGGTACATTTGTTTGGTCCGCTTTTGGTGCTCGCCCGAGTGCGATTGCTGCATTCACACCTGTTCAAAAGAACCGCACCAAGGGGGAAAACAAACTCTAGTGCGATTCAACCAAACTAAATGAGACAGGTGTGAAAACACCCATAGACTCTTCCTATCTTAACTTAAGATAGGAACTTTCTGTAATACAGCCCCAGGAACTAAATGATCCATTTTCTTCTGCCAGGGACTGGGCCTCAATTCTAATCATCGGTTCATTCCTCAATCAAAGACTCCCTGACTTTGACGCCGTGGTAAGGTAAAGGTCCACATGATCTTTAAAGATGGTCCACTTTGATGGTGCACTTCTACACCGCCACCATTGAGTCCATCCTCACCTCCTCCATCACCATCTGGTACGCTGCTGCCACTGCCAGGGACAAGGGCAGGCTGCAGCGTATCATTCGCTCCACAGAGAAGGTGATTGGCTGCAATCTTCCTTCTCTTCTGGACCTGTACTCCTCGAGGACTCTGAGACTCTGAGATTGCAGCTGACTCCTCCCACCCCGGAGACAAACTGTTTCAGACTCTCCCCTCTGGCAGGAGGCTGCGGTCCATCAGGACCAAAACCTCTCGCCACAAAAACAGTTTCTTCCCGTCTGCAGCTGCCTCATAAACAAGGCCCGGGTCCCCCACTGACACTCCCCCTTTCAAATAATACAAATGTCTCTGCACATGTAAATACTGCTTCATCTCGTGTCGGGCTCAGACCTGGCACGTCGCACATATTTGCTGTTGATTGTTGATCTTTGTAGTTGTATATTTTTATGTTGTCTGCAACGTTGTTCTTCCATTCCATATTTATATATTTCTACATTTATTTATGTGACTGTATGTTTGTCTACGTGTAGCACCTTATCACCACAGCAAATTCCTCGTATGTGTAAAACACTACTTGGCAATAAAGCTCCTTCTGATTCTGATTCTCTGGAAATTTCTGCACCACTCTAAAGAAGTTATAGCATCCACTGACCCCTTGGCTGAATCTGCCAGCATCAGATTTAATGTGTGGGCTGCACAAGGTACATAGAGAGCTTGAGATTCTTCTTCAGCCTGGTCTGTGTCCCTTTGTTTCGGCCGTTGATGTTAGCGCCATTGTCATAGGATGTTCCTCTCCAGTCCTCAAAGGGGATGTTCAGTCCAGATGATTCATGGGCTAATAGCAACCCCAAGAAGTGCTGTCTGATTTCTGGTGTGTTTTTTAGGTGACTGTATGGATCACAACAGACATCTGCTCCTGGTGGCTGACATCTGGAGTGCACTCCAAAATCAGGGGAAAATACCTTGACTCCTTGATTTGAGCCACAATTGTACGGAGAATGGTGTCACTGATGCAACGATAAGCTCATTTTGTATTGTTTTCCAAAAGTTTGTTGTGTGATTCACTCCACTGTCAATGCGTCGTACATGCACTTTTAAAACAGGATCAAACTTCTTTACTAATTCCACCTCTTTTAGGAAGTTACCATTATTGTTGGCATGTAACATATCAACAGATCCTCTAAGACCCAGGTTCCTTTCTGCTAGAGATTGTATGATTGACACAAGCCTAATGAGGACCTCCCTCCCCTGTTTCTCTCTGCCTCTAGGAGGGACAATTCAGTCCGATCTATTGTCTCCCCTTTTCGTAGACAGACTTCTAGCTCCTTCCAAGACAACAAATTTTAAGCATGATCTGGGCTGATTTCATGTTGCTTAAGTAATGCGCCAATATTGAATTATGTCTCTAAATACTGACATTTTTCAGTTTCTAATGTTTTACGATCTGCGACCACACTGGCTGACTGGTCAGCTGCGCGGAACGCTGTTTGTGTGTCGTCAGTCTGAGCCAAACTAATACTTTCACTATTGTGGGGAGATACGAGTGGCCCCTCCTGACTTCGACTGATTCTCATATTGCTGAACTCTGATTGGCTGAACGGCATATATATATATACACAGTAACTTCCAAGGAAGCGGTTGGTTAATTTCGCAATTTCATACAGGGTGATGACGATCCCACTCATGTGATGAGGAAGAAGAGAAGAAAAAGGAGGAGCCGCAGAAGGAGGAGGTACAGGGGCAGTGTGCAGGGCAATCAAATTCAATTCAATTTTATTTATATAGCGCCAAATCACAACAACATTATCTCACAGCGCTTTTCATAAAAGAGCAGGTCTAGACCGTACTCTGTGATGATTTACAGAAGCCCAACAGTTCCCACCAAGAGCAGCACTAGGAGACAGAGGCAAGGAAAAACTTCCTTTAAGAGGCAGAAACCTCGAGCAGAACCATGGCTCAGGGTGGGCGGCCATCTGCCTTGACCGGTT